>NC_072733.1:135600896-135952146 GCF_026930045.1 Uloborus diversus | reverse complement strand
TATAAGTAGATGTTATATTTGAGGAAATAAATTACTCTTAATTTAGGCTCTGTAAACAAGATTTTTCTCATTTCCTTTTTTTTTTCAAATTTAGGTAACAGAAGCGCCACATTTAACTCACGCATTTAAACTACAATAGTTTAACTACTAATTTAACAACGAATTGCAACTACTACGTTGATGGATTCGTTATTTTTATGCTGTATTTGTATTTAGATGTAAACATTGTACTTAGAATATAAGTGAATTGCATAAAAAATATTACATGTAATGTAAATACTTCACTCGTAAAATCCTTTGAAAGAATCCCGAAGGGTTTAAGTCAATAAAATAAGTGGAAACCGAATATTTAAAATCGTTATTGCTTGGAATATCGCACACAAATTTTACCATGTCCTTTCTTGAATACGATGTAAATAAAACAAACTGAGTTACAAATATAATACAAGTGATTTAAGCATTGCATGTGCAATATTAATCGATTGTCTACATAAAAACTAGTTAGAAATGGACTAATCTTTACCTTGTAAGATACAAAGAAACATTTCTTTAGGCTACTTCATTTGATTTCCTTGTCCTCCAATTGCGTTGTGAGTTGAACCAAAATTTTGGTTCAAGCTTGGACTCGCTAATTGAAATCATTTTAACCGAGCAAACAACATGACGTCATTTTCTTGAAGGTCCATGGATTAACTAGAAGATGGGTGGAATGTTGAAATGTGTGTGTGGCGGGGGGGGGGGGGGGGCAGTGGGAATGACGAGTAGCTGTAGTTAGGTTCAAACGCTTAACTAATAGCGCATAAGATATAGCATATTTTATGCTATATCTTATACGAATATTTATAAGTACAGAGCTTAATAAACAGGATGCTACTGTAATAAGAAAGTGACTACTAAATATATAACTTCAACAACAGAGCTGGAAGTATGATATTTTTTAGATATTTCAAGAAATACCTTCATTTATTGCTCGTATATTTCTAATTTACAATTATACGCGATGCATCACTACAGCGTTTACAGAATTTCAGAGCAGATAGAGTAAATCTAGATGACGGGAACTCACATAGCAATGCATGGTCGGAAACGCTTTCCTGACGCGATAGTGATGACACAAAACACAAAACAAGACACGAATAAGAGGATAAATCATGCTTATTATTTTTACTATAGCAAAAACGCTGGTAAGTTTATATCTGGTGTACACGATAGATATCGTTATGTAAACCGAAGCATCAGATGACGGTGCATGCGCACACGCGATTTTTGTTGCCGCGCTCACTTTAACGTTCGATTTTCAATGCTCCGGAGATGTGAGATATGCATCACGGCCCGAGTTCGTAATTTTGAGTACCTACTTTGATGATGATCTATGGGCCCTTCAAGTTCTTTTTTCTTAGTTTTTGCTGTACTAAGGATAATAAGCATTTTTTCTTCTCTTGATCGTGTCTTGTTTTTTTTTTTTTTTTTTTTTTTTTTGGTGATTTGTGTCGTCATTACCACGCCGGGAAAGCGTTTCCGACCATGCATTGCATTGTGGTTTCCCATCGTCTAGGTGTACTCTATCTTTTCTGAAAGTCTGTAAACGCTGTACTGATACACCATGTAGTTAGAAATTTAAATGCCTGTACATAGAAAGCTGCATCTGACTGCTTTATCATATTTTTACAGATCATTCATCTTAAAAAATTCTAGTAAGTTAAACTCTTAGTCCCCTAACTCGCCAATATTTGAGTAATCTACGCTTATGCAGTTTCTATAATAAATCTTTTAAAATATATGATTGCCTGATAAGTTGTTTTTCCAATTTGTAATATTAGTAGAGCTAACGTATTGAATTGTTCAGGAAATAATTCAGTTACTTATTTCATATTGTTTAACATCAGTTACTAATTGATCATGAAATAGAGACAAAATTGTGTTAAAATTTAACAAAATGATACACAACAAATACGACACTGCATCTCACGCGTTTGCGATATATATTTTTTAAACTAGTAGTTTTACAAACAGTTATAATCAAAATAATACAGTAAATGATAATTATACAAAAATAGAATTACACAAAGTTACGGTTTTCAAATATAACTGACCTTTGCCGGTTACTGTGTTTAACATATTTACTGCAGAAGAAAGACTAGTGTAAGGTCACCAGTAACAGACAGTCATAAGTTTGGATTTAAATCATAAGCCTTTTAGACGGGTAAAACTGGTGTTGATGTTGCTCATAAATACGGTGCAGCCCTCTAACGTTATCAGAGTGAATTTTATGATCCAGTTCCTCGTCCTCTCAGTTTCTCGGTTTCATCAGATTTCTTGGTGACTGTTACTCTACTCCACACTCCAGGGAACCCCATACCTACCACAGTTAGTGGTTTAACCGGTTGGAAGGGACTGCGGGCCGGACTTTTTTTTTTCCAAATGAAACAAATCAAAATAGAATTGACTATTTCAGAGGAACCCAGAAGAGGCCAAACGTTAGATGAGAAGTTGTTGCATGGAATAAAAATAGTTTAACCCTAAAGAAGTCGAGCTTCGGTCGATTCCCCGCCCGTTGTCAGATATTTCGCTCTATCCCACCACCCCTTATTCTAATAATGGGACACATCCGTGTAGCTGAAGGTCAGACTCTCCCCAGCCCACACACTTAGTTCTGAGAATTTTATTCTGTATTTCAAGGTTGCATAACTTTGGAAATGTATGTTGGTCATTTAGACCAATAGCGCGCCATCCTAGTCAGATGTCATTTTCTCCCCAGCACTTCTTTTCTTTTGCTTTTGTCTCATGGATCGCTACGGCAGGGAAAAGACCGAAGCGCGAGCACTAGCGTAACAAAAGGAAACCCTTTTTCTCTAGGGTTAAAAAGTCTAAATACATTAAAAGGCTCAAAACATTGAGTTATTCTGAGAGCGATGCCTTAAGCAAAGTATGTCTGTGACTGGTGCTGTTACATTAAATGTGAATTTTATTTATATGCAATGTACTACTTATGCTTCATAATTATAACTTCTTTTTGTCTTTAAGATAGGAAACTTGTCAAATGATGAACTCCGCATACTAAGTAGCCAGTTGAGTCAAATTGTATACAGAGGTAAGATTTAAATTAAAATATATGTGTGCATGTACATTTTTTCTGCGGTGTCTCTTGGAGTATACCGAATAAAAATAGAGCTTGGTTGTGTAAGTAGTTTGAATAATATATATTTTCAACGATATTAAAACCAAATGTAATGATAATACATAACTAGCTGTTTTTAACAGTTTTTACTTGACGCGATAGTCTTCTGCAAAAAAAAAAAAAAAAAAACAGCAAAAATGAATACTAACTACACGATTTTCAATATCTTGAGATTTTTTGTGAATAATGTCTTTCTCTTAATGTATCACCAAAATTCCAACGAAGTTAACTCTTATGAATAAGCATTAAAAATAATGGGTGATAAATATTAAAAACGTTTGGGGATAATTTTCTGGTTCTACTTGTGATTATTTCGTTTTACATTCGTGCAATATTTTTGAAAAAAAACCTATTCCCCTTTAACACAAAACTGGACACGACATGATTAGATTACTTTTCATTGCCGTTCCGATGCTGGCAGTTTTGATTATTTAACCCTGGATTTAAGCCTGTGGTCCGCGGACCCCCGGGGGCCCATGAGTGCATGCCAGGGGTCCGCGGTGCTATTCAGATAAACGATAAATATAATTGAGATTGGAGGACGAGTAACGAAATTTTAATTGAAAAAGATAAAAAAACATTTATGAGGAATAAAAACATTTTAAGCATTAATACTGCATCGATTGCGATGTATGAAACTGCTTGCAGTTTCCGGGGACTGGTGACCGATAGCGTATAGGGGGCGGTCGTAGCTCCCTATAATTAAGGCAAACTTAGGCAGGCGGCATTGTGAAGGGTACACAGATCCTAATATCAGCATTTTGACGCTGCCAGGGTAGGTTTCCTCGAACCATAGTTAATAAATTTTCTTCTTTCTATGAGCTTTTCCACCTCAAGCTTAGGCACGAGTGCTAGTAAGCACGAAACTGCAGTCTTTGGATGGAATGACTGAGCTGGCGGTGTATTTCAAGTTCAAATTGTTAGTAAATGCTAATACGAAATAAAAATATAACTCATACGAAAATCAACACACTTAAACTAGGCTAACAGTGTTTTGTTCACCAACTTCAAAAGTTCAGTTTTATTAGTAAACTTGTTGCAGAAATTTGGTAATAAAATTTTTATTCCTAATTGAATTACAAATACAATTTTACTTCAATAACTCAAATAATAATGTAAGAAATGAAAACTAGACAAAAACTCTGAAAAATATATAGAAATAATTCTGAAAAATATACAATCAATAATTAAATTGAAAGGGAAACAAGAAAAAAATAATTTAACTGTGTCAAATGTTTTTTTTTTTGCTCCAGCCGGGGGGGGGGAGGGGTTCCGCGAATTTCGTAATTTTTCCAGAAGGGGTACGTGGAGTTCTGAAGTTTGGGAAACTCTTTTTTAAGACCTTGAGGTACTGGTGTAAAGTGAATCTCAAGCACTTTTGTGTACCGACGAAAATCACAGTTCCATTTAGAAATACTGATCCAACATGACACTAGCTCAAAGCAATGAGCAAAACTAACGCAATTAACCAGCGGAGTTGGATTAACCAGCTGGGGTTTTTTTTTCGGAAAAGATGCCTTGCATCTCTGTAATGTCTTTAAACTACTTGACCATTGGATAACGGTTTAACTCATGCATTATTCTCATTAATTTTGATTGCAATATTTATAATTAATTATGTTAAATTGTTGTAAAGTATTCATGGAAGCCACATTTTTGCATAATAATATCGATTTTGAGTTGAAAACAGAGACAGAATAGATATACACGTTTTAAAAATTGAATTAGCCAACAAAGATAGGGGATGGTGTTCTTAAGCGGGTAGGCATTCGCATGCCGCCCCATGGTTTGCTAGCGTGATGCTTACGTATGTCGGGTTTACCCGAATACACCCAAAATTCAATTATTCCCAGCGAAGCAGCGGTGAAGCGGCATGGCCTAACTAGGCTTAACGTTTAAAAAAAATCATTTCTAAAAAAACTTAAGGTTTGTAACATGTGATTAGTCGAAGACCAGTTTATTTTTTTACTCTGAATAACATTACGTTATTCTGACACTATTCACCTATAAACTTCGATGGTCATTCTGTCTGTTCTCATTTTAAATTTAAAGTTATAATTATTGAAATAAAAAATGTGCTTTCGGGCAAAGTGGGTAGGGCAAAGCGGGTATAGCCACTTTCTTTATGTTTTGTTGACAGATGTATACTCACTTGGATTTTCTATTTGAATATAATAAGTATAACTTGAAAATTTTGTTTTCAATGATGGCAATTAGTTAGTCTATTGAGTTAATCAATTATTTCTTTATGTTTTATAAACAAATGGGCTGACTTACACGAGGCCAATTTAAACTTAAAACTTTACTTTTTTTTCATAGTGACAGTTAGCTAGTCAGTTGATTTAATCATTTATTCCTTCATATTTGACTAAAAAATGTACCAAACACACTTGGTTGAGCTCACCCGCTTTTGCCCCCTGGTAGAGCAAAGCGGGTATTTCAAGTGTTTGCAATGTTTGCTAATAGATAAGTATATGGTTTGAAATAATACAAAACCGCATTTTATTTTGAAGTTTAGGATCCCTTCTAGAAAAAAAATCAAAATTGTCGCGATAAATAGCTAAAAAATACGATTTCCGATCGTTCTTAATTAAACTACCATAGATGGAGTAACAATCTATGTATTATTGAATGGGATAACAGTTAAACATTTTGAAAACAGTATAATCGGAAGAAAATCAGCTTTTTTAATTTTATTTTACAGGAGAGAAGAAAAAAAACATTGGTTTTTCCTTTTTTTCTAAATGCTTTTTTTTTTTAAGAAAAGAAAACCCATTTTTGATAGCAGTTCTAGACCCAATTGAGCTGTATGCGTAAACGATAGCTTTGTATCGGGATATTATCCATCAAATGGTTTAAATTGCGAAAAAAAAAAGAACTTTTAAAAAGTCATGGATTAAGCTGACTTTGATACGAAACACGTAATTTGTGCATTGTTCTTCTAGAAAATTAAATACTCAAAAATTAATAACTTATTTCATAAAAGCAAAAGTGGCATATAAATCCTTCAGACATTAAATTATTTATTGATAAATGAAATATTGTTTTATACATGGTGTTCTGGTTGAAACTGCAAGACCTCTATTTTTGCAACCATTTCTCCTAGATGCATGCTTCCAATTGCAAAAATGTTCATAATTGGATGCGGAATTAAGATTTTAAACGTTTAAAGCAAAAAAAAAAAAAAAAAAAAATCAAAAATTACAAAATTTAACTCTTTATACGGGCCCTAGGTCCTTTAACTTATATTTAGAGAAATAAACTCCATCGAAAAATATTATTAACCCCAAAAAACTTGACATTTGTGCAACCAAAACTCAAAGAGATTTTCGAGTTCAAAGTTCGAGTTCAAGTGACTATACAGAAGATGAGGTTGGAACTTATCACCCTTTCAGAAGATAGGTTGTCGAAGTAAAAAAGGAAAGTTAATTTAATTTTTAATTGCTATTAAAAAATAAATGCAAATGTTTTGCCAGAATACCCAAAAACACACTACCAAACCTCGAACAATTTGAAAAACCACTCTAGGCACACATATAATTTTAAACACTTGTTAACCGCTGTATTTTTCTTCAAAAGGTGTTATTGACGGCAAGTGTAAAGTGGTGTAAGTCATATAACGCTGTGTTTTATACCTCGGTGAAAGTTGGCCAAACTTTTTGTGTTCAAATTATTTTTCAATGAAGATTATTTCCGTAAATATAAGTTAGGGGACCTAAGACCCGTATAAAAAGTTAAATTTTGTATATAATTTTTATTTTTGCTTCCAACTTTCAAAATATTAACTCTGTATCTGATTTTGAATATTTTTGCATTTAGAAGTATGCATCTAGGTCTAACGGTTGCGAAAATAAAGGTCTTGCAGGTTAAACTGGAACATCCTGTATATCTCTAATCAGCATTTTTTAATACGTTTTATGAATAAAGTACCTGAAGTGGAAAGATATGCTAAGGCATACTTACTATAGACTCCTCTTGATTTCCTATGTTTTGTACTTTAGCATACTTTTATGGGTAACTGAAAAAAAACTCTGTTTCATCAAAGCATTTTTTATTTTGGTTTGATAGCTTTCAGTTGCATTCAAGATGATTCAAGCATTAAAACATAATCCAGATTAAAATCAGAATGTGATGATTTGAATTTTCTGTTGCAAACATTTCGTTGCAACTGATAATTATCGTTACATTGTTCACTAATTTTATATACGTGATTTAATTCTTAAAACGACTGGTGGCAAGCCTCATATTAAGACCGAACAGGTCAAGGAAATTCTCTTACATTTTCATACGAAGATAATTGAAATTTGCCCATCCGCTGAAGATGCGAATTATTTCCGACTTAGCCTTCCCCTATATTATTGAAATAAAAAATGATCTTTCGGGCAAAGAGGTGGGTAGGGCAAAGCGAGTATAGCCACTTTCTTTATGTTCTTTATGTCTTATGCCACTAAAATATGCAACCATTTTATCATCAAGTCATGAAACCAATTTCGTTGTAAGCATTAAATTTCACTAAAAGTGGAAAAAATATTTTAATAGTTATTCATTTTTTGTTTTAGCTTAAATAAATTTTATTTATTTATTTCATGTATTAATTTATTAATATATCTTTATTCATTTATTTATTTCATGCATGATTTTCGAAAGTCTCATCTCTCTAAAAATCATTTATTGTGCAATTGTGTAAGTACGTATTACTACTACTTCACCGAAACTTCAAATTATCATTATTTAGCAAATTAAATGATACGCATTTGTCTATTTATAAAACGTCAAATTTTTGCACCTCTAAAAAACGGGGAGAGGGGGGGAGGACAATTGCTGTGAATTTTATCTTTGAGACAATATCCAATCTTTTGACAAGTTCATCTTGCTTTAAACACTTTGTCGTAGGAAAGACTCAGCGTAAGCTCGAAACATTTGTTTCCATTTTCATTTACCTCCTTCCTCCGATGGGCCACCTTATCACATAACAAATGACCACACGACAATGTTCCCATTTGAAGCGGGGTCAAGAAATCTCTGCACGAACCCCATCTGAAGCCCAAACGCTGCTGATTGATGAAGGGAGCGTTGAAACGTAGTTCCACGCGCATGTCTGACATGCAGGGACTGTGTTCACTGTACGAAGGTTTCACTTGTCTATTGGCTCATAAATCAAACTGAACAGACTTTGTGCTTTAGGGATTCATTGAGCAATTGTTGTGCTAATATTACTTACTGTCCTACTAATGGAAAGACAGAGGTCAGAATCTGATTGTCATTTTCCAACTTCATGATAGATGTTGGTATCTCCTTCAAGGCATAACTAGCTCTTTTCTTTTTTTGACTTCATGACCAGAATGAAAACCAGTAAGGAAGTAAAAAGTTGTAAATACGTGCACGGTGTTAACCATTTTACATTAAATTGGAAATTCATTTTGCAAAAATATATTTTTTTTATTGTTATAGTTACACATATTGGTACCGCCTGATATTTTTCCATTTTGCAAAGAAAATTTTCAATTTTAACATGTTTTGTTTTCATATAAAGTTGTATAAGTTTTCTTTCATTTCGTTTAATTTTAATATAAACGAGTTACTACCCTCTTCAATTTATGTTTCATTTTTTTCTTTAGAGCTTACATTATATATATATTCATAAAAATTAGAGTGCATTTTTTTTTTAATTTCTTTTTTCTATCCTACATTTTTTTTATTCATATGAATGATGAATGCACGATTTCAATTCAATTGAATATTGTTAAAGGTCGTGCAACCCAGTAAAATTCTGATAAGAATTTGCAATTTAGGCTAATGAAGAATAGGAAATAAATAAACACATTTGTGCAGAGAAGTAAAAATAAATTAAAACGTTTTATTTCATGTGCGATAAAACGTTGTTGATTTCCTTTTCATTTTAGATGAAGAATAGTTTATAATACCTTTTTCAAAGTAATACTGTATTCAAATGGGTTTGAAGATCTTTAATAACTGTAAAAGGTAAAAAACTTCGATCTGTTAAAAAAAAATCCATAATTTTGCTTAGAGCATCTGGCCTATAGCCCCTGTCATTAATTTGATCTTTGACGCCTTGACTTCAAATTATTTTTTCCGCAATCATTTTTTCCGAGTTGTGATAGGACCCTCGAGTTGCGATAGACCATCTCTTTTATTTGGAACACTTTCGTGCTGCAGGCGCTAACCATCATGATAGGTGGATGCCGAAGATCTTTTACATCTGTGGGTCATTGGGAAATAATATTTTAGAGCTTGATTTACAGCAACACATCCTGTTCACGCAGCAATGAATGACTTGATTTTTCTTCAGCGTCTGGTTGCTTATTAAAACTAAAACCTAGGAAAATAAAGTGTGGCCTCAGACGAACTACATTTTTGGTATATCAGCAAGCACCTCGCATCCCTAGCTGTTTTTGATTCAGGTATTTTAGTAGAAGAAAAGCGAAGTATGGTAAATGTTTTTCATGAAAGAGATGGTGTTGGATGAATCACTGAAGCTCGCAATACTAGAAAAGAAGGAATGAGATTAACGAATTGATGACAAAAACATCATAATTTCTTTTGACAAAAACCAAAGACATGTTTTACAGCTTATTATTCCCCATCCACAAAGTGTTCATCGATATGGATCCGGAGAGTTGAGAGCTTTACCAGTAAGGCTTCGAAAGAGCATAAAAACTGAGAGTTTTGAACGACAATGCGAAGTATAGCGTGACCCTTCTCGAAGCATTTGCTAAGATGATCAAAACTGACGAAGAACAGAAATCCTGAAGTGGTCTTCCACAAGTGGTCCAGGAACATCGAAAAACGTTCTAAGGTTGAATAATAACGTAAAAATATAGAGATTAATTTTCATATTTTTCTGTACTTGATTTGTTCTTCATGGTTTTCCAGTATTTAATTTTTTTTCCGAAGGTTTTTGTAGTTTCATAATTTCTTTTTCACTGATATAAAAAGGATATTAAATAGCATTATATGAGTAAATGCATCCTTGCACACTTTTTTCATTTTTAGCAAATTTGAATAAGCAAGCGCGATCCCTAAAAATACATTTTTTTTTAAAGTTATACGCAAATTATCATTATATATAGTAGTATGAAATGAAAATGCTTTTTTTTTTTTTTTTTTATAGACTTCTGAAGCACCCAATTGTAATATTGCCTTAGTATTAAACTTAGTCTCTTCAATTTTTTATTTTAACTTTTATTACTATTTTTACGTCTTTTGTTTTGATTTTTAACTTACGCTTTTTTAAATTTTCCGGTTTTGGTTTCCAATTATATAGTTTGAATTTCTTACTTTTTTAGCGTATGGGTACATAAGTTGAATAAATGAAGTACTTCAAGATAAATGCTAGATTAATATTTTGTGTTTCCCGGTTTCTTTTTGTTATAAATAAAGTCCGTTTCTAAAAAATATGCCTTTGTACTGAAAGGTATTGAACAGAGATTATTCTTTTCCCTGTATAATATTTTTCAAAAAAAAGTTCTATTAAACTATTTATTATTTAACCCTTTCTGCTGCAATGTACTTTTAGTACTCTCCCCATCCCCAAATTCCGTTATTTCCTTTATTTCTGCTTTTACTATATGTCCCCAAATGCAAAAAGGAATCGGAATGAAAATATACTTTTTTAATCTGAGCAATTAATGAAAATATAAGGGAGAAGAATGATAACCGCATACTATTGCACGTGATAAAAATACTTAATAATACATAATTTCTCTATTATTTTGCTTCAATGGTACGTGGCTAGCTTAAAGTATCAACCTTTTCTTTCATTGCAATTTATTATTTATAATAAAGTATTCAGGCAATGCCGATAAAACGTTGAAATAAAATGTTGTGAAACGACATGTCAAAACAAGGTATATTTTCTTTATAGTCGGATCTTCAAAAGCTGAGAACTTTTTAGATTAATTTTTATTGTATTTAAACACAAATCTAAACCATGCTATGTATCGAACATATGAACAACTAGGTCACGTCATTCGTGCATTTTGACGTGATGTTTTTCGTACTTTAAACTACTTATTTGCAACGTTACTTATCCATTTCTTAGGAAATGAAGATTTACTTAATTTCAAAGAGCAGATTACTGTTTACTTCATGTTAATCCTTAACAGAAACACTCAGAAATGATTGGTAATTGATTTTTCAGAAAACGTATTATATGTGTCATGAAAGTAAACAACCTATTAGCGAAAGCATTACCAAAAAAAAAAAAATGAACTCAATAAATCCAGTTTTACTACCACAAATGGCTGTTTTTTTTAAACTGCGCTTAAAACGCTCGTAGGCTTTTATTTTGTGACTAAATCTTCGAGAAAATGCTTAAAATTTCATATTGAAAAAAAAAATGTAAAAAAGTTTAAATTAAGTAATACAGTGAAACCCCGACTTAACGTTTCACAAGAGAATCGGCTAAAAACGTAAAATACAGGAAAATGTAAAATGCAGGAAATAGATAGCAGCAAAGCTGATGACGGGATCGGATAAAAAAAGTTAAATGCGGGGAAAACGTCGATTCGGAGGACGTAAAATCGGGGTATCACTACATACTTTATGCGGCTACAAAAAAAGTTTAAACGATACACTAACTAATTTTTTGCCTATTTTTCGAAGTGTAATAAAGATATGAAAAAAAAAGCATACAATTACTAATGTAGTAAATGAATGGGAATATATTTTCAAAATGTACTGCTACCGTAAGGGTAAAAATAATGAAATATATAGACTGCAGTTTAATGTCTAAGAGCTATTTTAGCCTTCCCCTTTCGTTGTTAATCAATTATCATGAATGATAAATTAAAACATGCAAACTCAAATAATTGCTATCAACAGAGAGCTTATGGGAACCGAGTCATGGGTGGTGAATATATTAAAAGAATAATTAATGATGGAATGCAAATTCCACATGACTATACCCATTTAAGAATCAAGATTGCTCTTTTACTGAGATCTTGCGTTTTCAGTTTATTCACACAATGTTGTAATCTGTCAACAAGATCGGGTGCTAAGACAAGCAAATTTGGATTTCGTGATCTAAGACTGATGTATTGTTTTTTTTTTACGGAAAGGGGAGTTACATATACGCTAGTGTTTAAATAAGGTTCTACTAAGCGTTCAGACATTAGAAACTACCTGCGACAGCCTTTGGATTGGAGTTCACGCACATTTGCGTGATACATGTGCATATTAAAAGATGCATTTCTGATAGACATGCAAATAGAAAAGCTTGCAATTTATCAAAGGGCCATAGTCTACTTAAGATTTTAGGATGCAATTTTCGAAGCTTTAACAGTTCTAGGTTAGGTTATAATAAGCGTCATTATTTGCATCTGGAGCATAATTTAGAAATTACGACACAGTCCTGAAATAATTATTCATATGAAAATAGTCGTTTATTCAAATAAAATTGAAAATTTATGTTACATAAAAAGGTATTTTCAAATGTAAGAGAATTCGCACATACATTAATCAAATGTTGCACAAAAATTATCCTTCAAAGTGAAATATACAGGATTTTTGTCATGTTTTTGATAAAGAAAAAAAATAAAATTCACTATTTAAGATTTATATTTAATTATTTTATATTTTTTCTTGATCTTAGCAAGTTTTTTCGTCGTTAGAACAGTATTAGTTAAAATGGCGTTAGTTAACGTGTTTACACACTGGTCCCTAACACTGAAGCAATAAAAAATGGTAAAGATACTTTATCGGTGGTTAAAACAGATATGCTAGCTACTACCTTGCGCGAAGAGGGTTTTGAGAGTCAACCTTCCGGACCCTGGTTTGGATTATATATTGCCAATCGTAATACGACAGTTTCTAACCATATAAGGAAAGGCTATGACCAAACCAACCAAAAGGCAAATTCTGGCTGCGCTAGTTCCTGGAGGGGCGAAAATGATAATCGTTTAAATATCTTGAAAACTACTACATTAGATCAGGTAGAAGTGAATTAACGTTTTAAAGAAAACTTTTTTGAGATAAGGATAAAAAAATTTAAAAAATAAAATGTTTATATCTGATTTTTTTTTTTTTTTTTTTGAATGAGTTTTCTTTATGAGTGCAAGTGTTTATAGACAACCTGTACATTCAAAAAAAATAAGATTAGTACACGTAGTTTGATGAAATTTCCTTCGTGATACAAGAAACAGGATAACCGTTTCTTGAAATTAACCCCCAGACAAGTAGGGGAATGTGGGGCAAAGTGAAATAGTTAAGATGACTTATATTTTTTTAAATGATCAAATAGGAATTTTTCTTTTTGGAAATTACAGCATATAAGAAAGAAAAATGTATTTTATATTAAAAGCTGCATTGAAACTTTTTATTTTTTGGCAGTAATTTTGCGCTTTCAATAAAAAACCGGTTTTTTTTCCATGGGGCATAGTGAGAAAGAAAATAATTTCTAATGAAATATTTTTTTTCCGATTGCAAACCATATTTTTTATCAAATAATCAATAAATAAAAGGTTGGTAGACTAAATTTAAAGAAAGTGAAACACTAAACTAATAAATTAAGAGATTTATTAATTAATATATGAGAAAAATAAATGAGTAAATAAAATAGAGAGAGAGAGTGAATGAATACTTAAGTGATTTAGTAAATGAAAAAAAAACGAGTTATACGAAATGAACTAATCAACTTTTCCTCGTATGCACTTGAATAATTGCACAAAATATTAAAATCACAAACAAGCTCTGAATTAACTAAATAAATACTGCACCGAAATTTAGTAGTTCCCCTAAATATTTAAAATGGTTATAACAAGAAGGTTATCACTTTATGGTAACAAAAATAATTTTTGACTTACAACAAAACATTACAATATGAGCATCAATTTTTGAAAATTTCTTGCACCATTATATGCTTTGATCTTAGAGGTATGTTTTTCCTGACTGGAATAGACTACATGTGTTATTACACGGTTAAAATATTACAAGATAGGTGGCGCTAAAAGCTGAGTAAATATTTCACGTTTCAATTTACCCCTCTATTTCACTTTGCCCTGCATTCCCCCTTCATTTCCCCTGCATACAATGCAGACTAGTATGTACTCAAGTGATCCTGAAGAAACTATACGTATCTATTGACTTATAAAGAAAAAAATATTAGCGGGTCATCAATAATAAAATGGTGTAATGTCCAACTTCTAACCTTGATCCTAGAGTAGAAATATGTTTAAAATCAAAAAGTATTTATGAGCATTAACACAGCGTATCTGAAAAAGATCTTAACAATTCTAAACATTAATAGCAAAATTATTAATGAGTGAAACGAAACTTAGTCTGCTACAAAAGAAGGAGAAACTCAGAAAGTTTTCTGATTATTATTGTGTGAAGTAAATGCCGCTAATTGCTATCCAGTTCAGGTAAGAAAGGAAAATGGCAACGGTACTGGAGAAAGCGCATTCTGTATTGCGGTTTGCCAAATCAAACACACAGATAACCGAGTAAAAAAATTTTCGAAGGTATTGTGGTTAAACAAACCAAAATCACAGATAACCGAGCAAAGAAATTTACGTAGGCTGTACCATAAAGATTAACAAAGGGCCGCACTTGGTGTTTCGACTAACCACAATACTAACAGCCTTTTCTTCTATTAGTACAGTAAAAATAGGGGTCGGACCCAAACATCATTAAAAAAAAAGCTAAACCTGGTGCAAATTGTTTATTACCCTCCCAATAAGAACAGGTAAAAAGTCCCACCCCACTGTGCGTCGGGTTTGGAATGGGGGGGGGGCACCTAAAAATTGCTGTTTTGGGTATTTTTACAGAATTTTTAGAGTAAATTTAAATTAAGAATATTATGTCATTAAAAGCATGAAATTAAAGATGTTTGACCCCCAAGAGGGATGACAAAACCCACCAATGCTACAAAGCCCCCTATTCCCGTAAAACGAAGCAGTACCCCCAAACCCCCCATCATACATTTCATATGGAAAGATTATTTTATGCTAAGTTAAAGTTAGAAATCAAGTGTGCCCATCCTCCAATAGCGATGGTGCACCTCCTCTCAAAGCTACAGCACCCCCCTCCCTCCGCCAAATAAAATAAGTCCTCACCCCCCCCCCTTTATTTCAAGTAGAAGTATTTTATTCAAATCTAAAATGCATTAAATCAGGACTGTCCACCCCATAAGAACAGTAGCTCACCTCCCAAAACGAAATTATATACTAAAATATTCACCCCCCCCCCTCTGATGGTGCAGATTTGATTAAATGGCCAGAAAAATTACGCTGAACTGTTTTTTGCTTTCAAATGATTTCTCCTAAGCTAGTAACAAAAAGTCTTCGTTATCAAGATGTTTTTTGGAATCTAGATCCTCAGCAAAATCGTTATTGTTGCAGCTATGTCTAACACAGTTTGTGCATATAATTGAGCACTTCAGTCCACTTTCAGACTTTTCAAACATTTACTATATCCAATGAACCCCTCAGAGCAAGCACAAGATTTGAGACACAGCAAGTCTTCTAGAGTAGAAGGCTTGGCTGTTGTAATAGGACGCAGATTATATTTCTGTATGCTTTCTTTGCACCCATCAAAAATGACACTAGCTTTCCCATACGTACAAGTAACCTATACACTGCATTGCCGGCATATTTCCTTGAAGCTTACAGATCATTACCAAAAATATGATCAAGCAGGTATCTTCCATCTATTACATATGAGGCAGTGAGAAGCAAAGGGATGTAAGTGGCAAAATTAAAAATTTGGATATAACCAGTACAAATGGTTCGTGAACCTCTCCTCAATCTTGGGGCAAGATATGGCACTAGTAGACCTGGTAGTTACTTCTATACAGTATGTTTTAGAAAAGAAAATCAATGAAAGCCTACCTAGGATATCTTTAAACGCGTTTTATTCAAAACTTGAAAATGTCCACTTACATCCCTTTGCTTCTCACTGCCACCTATGACACCAGCTATTCATTCTGTGATGGTGGATGAACCTTTTGCTTCAGATAATAGCACTTTAACGATACATGATTTCTTTTCTTCTGAAACCAGAGTCATCGAATACTGATGGAGGATCAGCGCATAACTCGTACCAGAAGTTTTGAGCAATTTGTTATTCCATCTTTACTGTTCATACTATTTGGTGTAAAAGATGGTTTCGGCTTACACATCTTTACAGATAGTAACTACTCTCGTAACAGAAGCTAAAGACATAACTGCTTACCTCCTTAACAAAGAAATGCCGCAAAATTGTTTGCCTTCAGTATGCTTTGATGTTAAAACCCGAAAGTTAAAGGTCTCATCGCCACTCACCTTATCATCAGCGAGCAATGCCACTACCAACTTGAGAGGGAAGAAACATCTAGGGGCTTTAAAAACGGATTGTGATTTCCAAACTGGGAGACAAAAGGTGTAAATATTTAGCATTCTACACTGCAAAAAAAAAGCTGTTGTTTTTACAGTAAAATACTGGCAGCTCGCATTCCAAAGAAAAACTGCAAAAATTACAAATCTAAACTGTAAAATTTGCAGTAATATACTGTTTTATAGCAGACTTTTACTGTGAAATTTACAGCGATAAACTGTAAAATTAGCAGTAATATACTGCTTTTTAATAGAACTGCCCTGTAAAACTTACAGTATCTAACTGTAAAATTAGCAGTAATATACTGCTTTTTAATAAAACTGCCCTGTAAAACTTACAGTATCAAACTGTAAAATTAGCAGTAATATACTGCTTTTTAATAAAACTGCCCTGTAAAACTTACAGTATCAAACTGTAAAATCAGCAGTAATATACTGTTTTAGGAATGACTTGACCTGTAAATTTAACAGAGATAACATGTAAAATTAACAGTTATATACTGTTTTGTAACGGAATTGCCCTGCAAAATCAACAGTATCAAACTGTAAAGTTCGCAGTATTATGCTGCGGAATCAACTGAATTGTGCCATAAAAGCAGCAGTAGTATACGGTTTTATAAATGATTTGTACAGTAAAATTAACAGCAGTAAACCATAAAATGAAGTTATCAATTCTTATGCAAAAGGGTTTTTTCACCGTATCGTTTCTTTTCATAGCCGAAATCACTGCTTTTACAGCTGAAGAACAATATCGAAAAGTAAAGCAATTGAGTCAGTATGTACGTTGTATAAATCAGCCTACATACGAAATCTGTTCCTTTTCTTAAGTTTTTCAACAACAGAAATAATGTTTTAGGCTATGAAAAGCGACAAATAAAGAAATATAAAACACTTTTCCATAGAAATAGTTAACTGCTGCTAAATATATGTTTTATTGATATTAATTTTCTTGTACACAAAATAAATCAATGCCCCATCTCAATATTTTATAAACACATGTTAAAGAAGAAAAAGTGGTGCATTTTCATTTCTACAAAAAACTTTTAGCTCTATTGCAGACTTAAAAATTTACAAATAGAAGGAAATTGCAAAATATGGTCTGAAGCTTTATTTTAAGAACAGTTATAGCTTTTTCATAAAACAAAACTTTTTGATAAATGAAGGTAGTAAAAATGAGAAAGTTTTTTTATATATAACTGAAAATACTACATCGTATCTTCACTAAAAGTACTTTTTTCACTTCCAGCATTATTGTAATGCTAAAATGTGCAGCATAACGTGAGAAATGTTTTGCAATATGCAATCCATTAAACCTTTAAGTTTATTTTAACTTGATGCATGCAATTATATGCATTTATTTTTCTTTTATGGTAAAACAGAATATTTTCATGGTTTTCTTCTTTTTTTAATGTTATAAGTTGCATTTGGATCTACTTTATTTGAGAAATACTAGTAACAAACTAATTTTATTTCACACCATATGTGCAGAATACAGCATTTAGACTGCACAGAATGGTTTTTATTCTAAACTGATTATTATAGATTAAATAATACTTTATCCTATTAACCTTTTAAAGTTTACATAGATGAAAACTATAAATATGTGACGGTTTAAAATTCCAGAGCTACTAAACAGAAACAATTTTTCACTCGGTATAATAAAATCTACAGGTTTATGAGTACTAGTATTAAAGTTAAAAATTGGTTTTACTACTCCAAAAATTATATAACTTTATATTATGTTATACTGTTTTCATGAGAAAAAATAAAACATTCACACCATTAAAAATTGCCAAATTATTTTATTTCGTATAAATCACCTATAAATATCGATTAGTAGTTTTTACAGTGAAATTGCAGAAATTCATTTAAAACCAAATGCTAATTTTTTCAAGGCCAATATTTTTCCATTACAAACCTGATTCTTCTTTGTGACATCTTTGCCGACTTAGGTGCCATCACTAGGCCTTATATCATGAAAGCATCTGTAAAAATAAAAATTGTTAGAATCTCATAAAACTTGTGGACACCAAAAAACATTCATGGAAAAATCAAATTACGTAGGTATAAAAATACGCCCTAAAATAATTAAAATTATGACTCTGAATGATCTGAAATTAAGATTGCCTTGGGAGTTGCTTTTATTTTGAAACCGCTTAACATATACCTATATTGTAATTGAATCGTTTATTTCAGGAACCAGTAAGCGCGAAATATGTTGTTTTAAGGAGAAAAAAAAAACTGCTGTGCAGCAATTTGGAAACTACGCAATTGAAACGGTGGTTTATTAGTGTCTAATTGAAATAGACCTAATCTGAATACTTTACATAAGAACTCAAAAAAGAAAAAAGAAAGAACATAATCTTACATTTTATCTTCCATGTCAAGAAATAGACTTATACTGGTTTCTGAAATACAATTTAAAAAAATCCTTCTAACTTTCGGTAGTTTTGAAGGATTTTGTAATACATAGGGGACCGTTGATTAAGAGTAATATTTATTTTTTTTCGATCGGATAACTGAAGTGATTGGTGATCGGGAGAATATATATCTTAAGGATAATAAAACTTGAAACTAGTTTCTTCTTATAATAGGCTCCAGATTATTGGATTGCAATATGTTTACTTCAAAGCAATAATTAGGATGCGGTAGAGAATTATTTTTTTAGAAAATGGAGCAAGGTCGACGTTTAGGACAACCAATTGGGAAATATTGAGGTCAGCGGCGTACGCAGACAAATCAGTTCGGGGGGGGGGGGGGCTGAGCTCGAAAGTCTTTGAGCTGGGGAGGGATACTTATGAACTGTAGCTAAGAAAAGTTCATGTATCGCTTTTCTGATATCAATACGAATGTAAGATTTCAAAAATACATCATAAAAAAAAAAACTTGTTCTTTATTATAATTTTTATAATTAATTTTGAAAATTTCGGGGGGGGGGGCTGTAGCCCTATCAGCCCACCCCCTGAGTACGCCACTGATTGAGGTATTCATTTAAAATAATGAATACTGTATCTAGCCTCTTTTAGCCCTCCCCCCCCCCTCCCTGAGTTGCTATAGTAGCACTGAAAACCGTAGATGTTTTTTCTTTCTTTTTCTTTAACTCATATTCCATTCCAACACTTGTTAACAGCTCGAGCTATGTTCAACTGATACCAGCTTCATATTCTTTTTCTTCGACAGCTGCCCATTATTAGAAATCTGAATATGAAACAATGTGTGATGTAAAATCATTTAGATTTCTGTACTTAATATGAAATATTTTACTTGTAATTTTTTAAAATATTTTTGATTCATATATTTTATTCCACAATTGTGTTATTATATTGTTTAAATTTAATTTTTTGGAGCTTTTTTTCTAAGTACTAAGGAACTGCATAAAAAAATCATTTGAGTTGGAATAAAATAATACCGTAAGAGCATTCTATCTTATATCTGTCTTAATATTTAAGCATAATTTAAGATGTTTCATTTATATTTTATGTCTTTTAAAATGTGGACGCCCCCCCCCCCCCCGTTTTGAACAGCTATCGATATCCCCATTTAATCCGCCGGCGGCTTTTTTTTTTTAAGTGCTACTTCTTTTGATAGGATTTAGACAATTTATCTTTAAGTTTTTCAGAATTCCCCTGAAACTCGGAAGAAACAATCCTATATTCCCAAAATCAAGATGACTTAGTTAAAGTCAATTCAGTAAAAAGTGAAAATCGATCAGAAAAGTTGAAAGTTTTAAACAAAAGAATAAATCGACAAACATGTCAAGAAATAGATTAAATCTGATACTGCCAGTTCTAATCATTAAGAAATGGTAAGTCCACATTTGTAAACAATGCTACCCTTCTTGGAAATGCTTGCCAGAAGATCGCACCTCTTTTAACTGTAAATTTAAATATGCTCACATTTGCAAAATAACTGCTTTTTATTTGCATTATAATAAAAGTAATCTATAATTTTGTTTGATAAGTGTCACAAGTCTGAATATACGAAGAAGGTTTCATACGCTGTAATACATCGTACTTTAAACTCTAATCTTTATTGTTGCTCTCATTATGAAGTTGACTTTAAATTTTGTTCCTTTAAATTTTTACAAACATACGTACAATAAATAATAAAGTACTTAACATTCTGATTTGGTTCCTTCAATTTTAATAACATGTAAAAACAAAGAATCAGTGCTCTAAAATTTACTGTGAAATAAAAATAAAAAATAAATAAATATTAAAATAAATTACGTTTAATTTAGCACTAGCAACAGAAATTTCTATATTCCGGTGATTCTTGAAATGATAATATTCAACTACCCATAAAAACCAATATTGAATTACAAGTTTAAAAAACCCAGACGTAAATGAATTGTATGATCCATCACATTTAAATCAAAACAAAATTTAGTTTATCTTGTTCCAATACATAGTTCTTGATTGTAACATAAAACCTGACAACGGGCACACAAAAATCAGCTTCAGGGGCCCAATATGGCACACAGACCGTAGGATAGGCTTTAGTGGCTAAGAACGCTCTAAAGCTCAAAAGCATTTTTGATTACAAATTACATCCTAAAACATAAAAATATAAATGAAAAAGGTACTTATAAACTTCCATTACCGGCATTTATGTCACTAAGTGAATCATTGCAACATCGTTCAGACTAGAGGCTTCTTTGAAATTCCAAGCGGAAAACAACCACGAATTGCCATCTTGATAAAATGAGACCACCCATTCAATTCTGGTACCACTAAACTCATAGAAATAATATTGTATTAGTGAATAAATTTAGATGAAGGAAATTCAGGCGGCTGGAATGAAATACTTTAAGACATGAATAAAAAAAATAGAAATATATTACAGGCCATCCGTTTGTATGCACAAATTATAACTTAAACATAATGGAATAATTGAAACATTTCAAAAAAAAGAAAAAAAAACCCTAGAAAAATATGTCATTGCAATTCAAGCTTTATGTAAGTTTTCCCTAGAGAAAGGTTTTGTAAAACAATCAGCTACATTATTTTTAGTTTCATCAAATTGTATTCCAAATTCATTTTTATCAATCAAATTCCTTAGGAAATAGTACCCCACATCAATCTGCTTAGTTCTGCAATTTTCTATTGCAGAACTAGAAAAATCGATTGCAACTAGATTGATTAATAGTACTCTGTACTGTGACAATCTAAAATTCTGAACTCTTTTCGTAGCCAATTGATTTAAAATTCCTTTAACCCACATCCTTAGATTATTCACTAATTGAAATATACTCCGCTTCCATCGTTGACAGTTGTACGCATTTTTGTTTGAATGTACCACCATATTATTCGTACCCTATCCAAAAACACTACAAGCCCCCCCCCCTCCGCATTGAAATCCGGTAGTCGTGATTCGAGGCGTAATCTGTATCAGAATGACAATGATTTATTCAATTTACAGACAAAATTTAGATTTCAGGGACGAACAAACCTTTCAGGTTGTCTCACAAATCTCCTCTTTTACATCCGCATATAGATACGCATTGCAAACATCTACATGGAAATGGACTCAATGTAGCTTATACACAAAAATTGAAAAGAAAGCCTCAATCAAAGGAAAGGAAATTACTGGAGAAAACACTTTCGAAAAGTACCCCCCCCCCCACCTGGTGGGTATTTAAAATTACCAGTCTGGTCTTGAAGCGCATTATTTCATTCTGCTCATTTGTTTTTAAATAAAAAAAAACATCTGTACCCTTTTTTCTTTCTAAAACTTTCATTCAGTGGAACCAATACGCAAATGTTTCTTTCTCATATCACCTGAATTTCTTGGGCCATTCCGTTTTGCCAAATTTAAATCTCGGAAATGTTAGCTTCTAGCATACTTGATTTATCCCCCCCTATCTTCATAAAAATCCTATACTTTTCTTGAATTATCATCACAAGTGAAATTAAAATATTTTGTGTCATATTCAATGTTATTTTCAGAACAATAAACCTCGGCTTCACGATTCGGACTTTAGAACCGTCGTGTCAATAGAATAATACTTATCCCTGTATTCTTTATTTTGCCTTGGACTTGCTTTAACCCATTTAATTCTCAACATGCTATTTTATGATTTTCAGGATATTCTTCTGCTACTTCAGATTTACTCAGTAGTGAAATAAAACTGTGTCCCTCTGTTTCTCGTTCCTGAGGGGAGGGGGGGTCGTCCAGAATTTATTTTCATCGAATTTAACATTCAGCGTTTCTGTCACTTCGCGATTTTTGAGATCCCAAATTCTGTAACCTTTCGTATGAAGCGCATATCCTACCATGACTCCTTGTTGAGTTCTCATATCCAATTTGTTTATTTTCTGTTTTGGAAGTCCAATATACGAAATGCATCCAAAAAAAACTCCGGGAGTGTTTAATAGATGGCTTTCTTACCCCAAATAGCTCAAAATAGGTTTTGTTTAATAGATGGCTTTCTTCCCCCAAAAAGCTCAAAAAAAGGTTTGGTTTTTCCTTTTAAAGCCGCTCTAGTCCGTAAGCAGTGGAAGTACATAGCTGCTTCGGCTCAGAACTGCTGAGGCAAACCCGATTCATTTCAAAGTTTCCATTCAATTAATGTTGACTTATAGTGTTCTATGACGCTACTTTGTTAACTAGAGGATTTGTTGGTTTTTTTCGATTATTATGCTTTGGTCGCTAAGGTAAATTTCAAACCAGGAGTTCAGAAATTCCTTTCCGTTATCGGAGCTTTGCCACAAATCTCTCTTATCTTTTGAAACCTGACAAAATGTTCTTAAACCTCACTTTTCTTCTTAAAGAAATAAACTGGAGAGTTTCTTGAAAAATCGTCTATTATTGTGAAAATAATCGCCCCCCCCCCCCCCCCCGCTTTAAAGAACTCAACTGCTAAGGAACCCATCGTATTCAAATGCAAAAGGTCTTACCGGGTGTTGGCTTGAATCTCCGTTACAGGTTTAAACGAAATTCTCCGATTTTTTCATTTTACACGGATAACAATCTGACATATTTTTACTTTTGATAAGCAGTGAAAGACAGTGAAGTACAGAATCACACTTTTCGTTATTTATAATATACTTTTTGTCTTCATCCTGAACATGTTGATGCCAAAATTTAAGACTCAAAGTGTTCTAAAAGTTAAAATGTAAGGAAACTGATGAGTTTCAAGGTTGTAAGAGTTTCAAATTCTACTGTAGTTTCTCGAGCATCTACTTTTCTAAATGAGCATGCCCTTCAAAGCGAATAAAATATGACAAACAATGCATAATAATGTAAATATTCTAATTTAAATTTAAAAGCTGTAATTTTGACGAGAACGAAACACTGCCAGATCAGAAATGAAAAGCTGAAAATTTTAAAATATAGCCAGGCATGGCCTGAACTTAAATATGTTGGGAAGGCGTATAACCTCAATTTGCCAAATGGAACTTAAATATTTGCCGATTAATAAAATACTGGTAAATGCACACATTAAGTAAGCACAATTAAGTACAATATCTAATGAAATTTGCACATTCGAGAATTTAAAAATTGCAACATTACAATTATGTCCCCAAATTTGCCGAATAGCCAGACAAAATTTTCCCAGTATGGCATTTTTGGGGAGGTCATAGAGACTTCCCGTGACCTCCAATCGAGTGCCTTTGAATATAGTTTCTAAAATTATTTTTACGTTCCCAAGTTTCAATGGTACTAGTGCAATTTTCCTGAAGTAAAACTTTAATTTCCTGCTGACGCAAATATAAAACTTTTAAAACACAAGGGTTTCGTGTTTGTATTTTAAAATGCTTATTTTTTGAGTTTTTTTTTTTTTTTTTTTTTTGAGTTCTTTATTGATGATTTTTTCAATTATTATTATTTTACTTTCGACCGTTAATTATGAAAGCTGGCTCCAGATTTCAGAGAATTTTGAGTCGTTCAGACATCAGAGTATTGTATTTCCACAGTGACAAATTCTTCAGCAAAAAATATCAGTAAATTGTATACTGTTTGCATGTCTCTCTGTCACGTTGTTATTTTATTTATTTTCATTTTCTTCATCGAATTATGTATAAAAGCTACTGATGCTATAACGTAAAGTTTTTCAATAAAATGGTTAAATGCAAAATGTTAAAGAATTTAAAACTGAACATAAGAAAAAAAAAACAGAAGAAAGAAGTCAATCGCGATGTGTTAAAAATTCACTAGAGAAAATAAAAATTTAAATTTTAAGCACTGACATAGTATATAACACAAAATGTAATCGTACACAAAGTTTAATGTTCTAATAACTTTAAATACGATCAAGAAAGGAATTGATTTATTTTTAAATAAAATTTGAGTTTCAGAAAATGTTTAAAAACTATCACACGTGCAATAAAATATTCAGAATCACAACAACTACTCGGATTTTTGCTAGAAAGCAATCGCTACAACTTAGCAACTATAAGAAATTGCAAAGTCAGCATCAACGAATATTAGGATACGAATTGCGATTTCAAAATAAACTGTTATTTTACATACATTTTCGATGATAAAGAAAACTATATTTTGAGGAAAAGGGAATGAATATAATATAACCAGCACTTACCTTTAACTTGAATTACAGTTGAACAGTTCTGCCTCAGCACATCCGAATCATCAAAAAACATGGCTGCCAATGTCTTGAATACATTAGTTTCTGTTCCCGTATGAAAGAAACACCTTTTGCGCATCGTTTTGCGCAATCTAAAATATTTTTACAGTTTTTCTCTGTTATTTAGCACAGCAGTATTAAACTGTAGGAAAAAGCAGTATATTACTGTAAAAACAACAATTATTTTTTGCAGTGTATTGTTTTATTGCTCATTGCTCTCGTCAAGACTTGTTCTATCGTTGAATCACTACAGGTTCTAGATTACCTGAATTTGTCACTGCGTTAGATCGTTGAATAGCTGATGTTTGATCTGATCAAATTTTTTTTATCGCATAATGTACTCAAAAGTTTCAGATAGTGTTGCAAGTATATGTCCGCATATTTATCATAATTCACATAACCAGTTGCGTAAAAGAGAGGTAGCTTGGTGTTTGCAAAAGAGAACCCCCACTGACTTAGAAGGTGCAGAATTGCAGCATTGTCCGTCTCACTATTGGCAATTTCGGTTTGCCCCCCCTCACGGTGATGGCAAAAGATTGTAGAAAAGTTGAAGTAAGTTAACCAAGAAGAAGTAGAGAAACTTTGGTCAATTTGGACTTTTTTTATGCTGCACAGGAATTTTGTTTCCCAGCGCTCTAAACCAGATTAATAACTCCAGTCACAAATGATTTGGTTACTGAACTCTCTTAAATCTTTTAGAATTACCATTCTGACATTGCCATATCATTGTGTGGTATTTTGTACTTCGGAAAAGTTTAAATCAAGGAAATTTTTTCATGAACTTCAGTGCAATAGTTGATTTTAGAATGTAAATTCAGGGTCTCCCCCCCCCAAAAAAAAAAGCGATG
Organism: Uloborus diversus; assembly: GCF_026930045.1. Taxonomy (NCBI): domain Eukaryota; kingdom Metazoa; phylum Arthropoda; class Arachnida; order Araneae; family Uloboridae; genus Uloborus; species Uloborus diversus. Next base: position 135,926,202 of record NC_072733.1, on the reverse strand, counting down.
GTGCACCCCTTAAGTGTGATGGAGTACCCATCCAGAGTAAAAGCCCTCAAAAAAGAAAGAAATACCCCTTGAAAAAACTGTCTTAAAAATTCCAATGACGCAAAGCTGCTCCATGGACCCCCCCCCCCATTCCACCCCCCGCTTGTGCACCCCTGTTAAGTAGAATTTTTTTCTGTGAGAGTTTATTATTTTACTATTATAGAGTGATTTCTGCGAGGTTTGAGAATTTTTTTAAAGTAATAGAAATTATTTTTATTTAAATAGAGGATTATTTCATCCCCCCCCCTTCCCCCCAAACCCGACGCGCAAAGTGCTGGGACTTTTTACCCCTTCTTGCTGGAAGGGTAAGAAGGAATTTGCAACAGGTTTCACCTTTTTTTTTTTTTTTTGGATGTTTGGGTTTGGCCATTTTTTGGCCTAATTTTACTGTACTATATTCCGTCGTTATTTTCATTTCTTAGCTTCAACTGAATACCAACGAGCGGCAACTACTTCACCTAGTTTTTGGAAGAAACTCTTTCAGAGTTTCTCAAACTACTGCAGGAAACCGTGTTTTATTTTAGCAATTAGTATTTTTTATTCATGCTGTTTAGAATAGTAAAGATCATTTTCGGGCTCATTGTACATTGTAAACATGTAATACTATAAATAACTCTCCAGAGTGGCTGGGCGGAGTGGATGGTAACGACCGAATGTAACACGAAACGTAGCAAAAACTATGTGCTCGGTTCTGAGTTCTTGATATAAAAAATTTTAATAGCGTTACAAAAGAGTTTCTCAGTGTATATTCATTGTAGAAAGTGTAAACCTTGACTATGAAACAAGAAATGCTTCAATGTGCCGAAAAAAGCCTAAACAAGTTAAATTTTCGTACTTTTGACTAAAAGCTGTGGGAATGTAAATAATTTTAAAAGTACCTGATAAGAGATTGTCAAAAGTAATTTTTACAGTAACAGGAAATATCCCACCTCTTTATTTGTGCTCTGTTTAACTCTGTTCAAATCTGTTTATTTGTACTAAACAACTATTTATACGTTTTTTGTTCATATCTGTTTATTTGTGTAACTTAAATTTGGATATTTATTTCTTAATTTTTACAGTATTTGAACGAAAGTTAATAATTTGTGTGTTCATTTATAACTAAAAACGGAAATTCACGATCCCTTGACAAGAAATTTTTTTTCTCAGATTTAGCGGACCTATATGAAGTGACTTATCAACTGAATCCATTTTTCGGCCCACCCTACTAAACTGCTCCGTTTAGTTATAAAACAATTACGTACCTTGAAAGCCATAAATTTGATCGAGTACATCACTTATTAATCAATCTTCATTTAGCCTCGGGAGAGATTATTTGGCTTAATAGTCATGATGGCTGAAACAATTAGTTAATAGCTCGTGGATATATATTTCTCAAACCGAGAAACATTTCCTAATCCCTTGAGATAAAAATACCCTATCATTTTTTAAGAAAATGGAAATATAATCGAATGAGAATTTTTTCCACCTACAACTAAATTCCCACAAGTCCCCTTTTTCTCATGCTTAAATTCGAGAAAAATGACACGTACAGCTACAGATCATAACAGAAAAAAAAATAGGAACATTTTTTTTTTTTTTTAAATTTCCTATCATGAACTTTTACTTCTTCGTATAAAATATCTCAAGTAAAATCCTCATTACTTTAAAGCTATGTTTCTTCTTGAAATTTCAAGTTTTGTTTTTGACAGTATCGCAAAGTAATCATGTTACAATTAAAAAGCTTGTCAGCTAAACTGAATAACAGCACGGAAAAAAAAGTTTAAAAGAGAAAAATTGAAATAATTTTCTTTGTTTCCCAATTCCCTATAAGATAGTACTCGTTTAATCTGTCTCTTTTGTCAAAATTTAAACACGTTCAGTTAAAATATTTCTGTCTAGGCAAAACACTTCTTTATAGTGGAATTCTAGTTAAAAATCAAGTAAGTGCAAAAATCTAGTTTTCTTTTTTTTTTCAAAATTTTTGAAACAAAAATCTGCAATTCGATATCATTTAGACACAATACTTTATTATGCTTCCATTCACTGTTAGTAATAATGGGGGGGGGGGGGTAATGAAAATTGACGCGTCTACATTTAGATTATCAGTTCAACTTGCAAAAATATATTTTGAACTTTAAAAAAATTTCATCCATTCAGCAAAATTGCAGCATAACATTTTTATATTCATTGGTATTTAGAAAAAAGTCTACAATTAGAGTAATGCTGTAGCATTACTAATTGTAGCTATTATAAACAGAAAATGTAGCCCAGGTACAAATAGTACTAGTCATACAATATTACTTATATTCAGTAAATTACCGCCCATTAGCCAGGGCTAAAGCAGAAATACATTTAATACACCACCAGCTCAGTCATTTCAAGCTGAGGACTGCAGTTTCGTGCTTATTAGCACTCATCAGCCCGGCATAGGAAAGTAACTGAGCTGAAGATGGAAAACCTCTTAAGGAAGCTAAGAGTGCCAAAGAAACTGGTAGCTAAAATAAGAATTAGCACAAACCAGACGAGTGACCGAAGCAATGGTTCGGTTCAGCTCGAAGATTGATGGCAAGGCATTTTCAGTAAATTACCGCCCATTAGCCAGGGCAAAAGCAGAAATACATGAAACACACTGCCAGCTCAGTCATTTCTATTTTAGCAACCAGTTTGTTTGGCATTCTTGGCTTCCTTAAGAGGTTTTCCATCTCCAGCTCAGTCATTTTCTTATGTCGGGCTGATGAGTGCTAATAAGCACGAAACTGCAGTCCTCGGCTGGAAATGACTGATCTGGCGGTGTATTTCATGTATTACTATCACTTGAAAGTTTTAAAACAAGCAAAAATTCCTCCATTCTTTTTTCTATTGTTTATTTATCAGATAGATTACTTAAATTAGAAAAACGTAGCACTTAGCAGTATAAATATTATCCACCTTGAACAATTAAGTCACATAAAATTAAGAGCACTTTAATTTTGTGTGATTGAAATGATGTCTGGAGCTCAGCTGATTTTTCTATTAGACACAGATACGTACCTTTGAACCTTATTACTCAGTTGGCGGAGGTGAGTCAGACCTAAACAAATAATGAAGTATCATGTTTTGATGTATTTTTTACATTATTCCAAAACATTCAGAGCATAACTTTTCTCCACCTAGCTTGTACTAATCGAAACATTGTGCGGCAGTATGTTTAACTGAGTTGGTTCTGAAATGAGAGAGCGGGTTTTTTTCCCAATTAATTTCATTATTTTTTTTTCTTTTTGCATATTTCGAATAAATTTCATTCACAAAAGTTGCAGTATTCCTATACGTTTGTAGTTCTGGCTTCATAATTAATGCAGTAAAAGCTCACATTTTAATGAATCAGTATTTACATTTCTTTTATCGGTGATTACTGTTGAACATTTTTAAATCAGCATTCACCGTATAGTTACCAATTATACGAAAACATCAAATCTGAGTATTTTGCACGGATCAAATTTAACATTCTACAAAGCAGCTAACAATATAATTTACTGAAAGACAACATTTTGTTTATAAATTACCGCGAAATTTTGAATATAAAGGAAATATTTAAAATTTTTAAAGTAATACACATTCAAAAAAATATTCGTCGTAATTTTTAAAAATACATAGGTATAAGTAGAAAGTGTTTCGCGCCACATCATAACTTGATTAAGTTTCAGGCACTCGGGTTTTTGATTTCGTAATTTTTTAGATCATCATTATGTTCTAATGTCAAGAGAGCTTAAGATAATTAACTTGTAATTAATCGAGCAACTAATTAGGTGTGATTAAACTGTGTCTTCAGCATTTGTCTGCTAATTGATCTTTTTGACAAGACCATAAAAGTGGAATTAGTAATTTATGATTTTACCTAGACGGAAAGCGTGGAATGAAGAGCTTAAAATGAATAATTTATTATAACTTTAAAAAAAAAGAACACCATGAAATGCAAATGTAATGTTTTAGGGGAGTGAGTATTATTAAGCATAAGAAAAATAAAGTTTTTTTTTTGATAATGCTTTTCTTTAAAATAAATTTATAGTTATAGATAACATTTTTTAATATTTTTGTAAACAACAAAATATTTCTTCCGCAAGAAGGTATAGTTAAATTATTATTCAAGCTTAGGTTTTAAGAAATTTACAGTTTAGATATATTCCTTGTTCGACTGAAGTTGCATTATATATTCTGAAGTAATTTTAATGATACGTTGCATAAATATTCCTTGCGTGTTTTTTTTTCTCTTTTTTCCCTTTAATCATTTCTATTTAAAAATTTTAGTTCACCTTAAAGCTTAAATTTCTATCAGTTGGATTCTGAATAAAGTAGAATGGTAAATCAGTTTTTGAAATCAAATTGCTTCAGTTTCACTACCAATTTAAACATTTTCTCATTTGCTGCTTAAGTAGGTTTTCAGCGAGTAAACGGAGGCTCAAGTAGGTTCAATTTAGAGGGATGACAGTACCCATCTAGACGACCAATAATTATTTTGAGCATTGGGTCACATTCCACTCTGAACGGCAGAAAAAGGAATATTAGAATTCCAACCGTGTTGAGAGAGCAAATGAATAATTCTTAAAGCTGCGCAATCGGATTATATTGTTAAGTAAAAAACTGGTACAAAACATGCGACTAGGTTCGTCGTTGCAATGATGACGCCGGCGAAGAAACGACTGTCGCAACCTCTCAAAGATTCCTGGTATCGTATTAATTTTGTCTTCTTCAACTATCCTATATAGGCAGGTCCAAAATGACATCGGAGACGATTACTTGTAATGCTTCTTCTCGTAGGATCCTTTACTATGTTCCTCTTTTCAGTCTCTCAGAATGGAAATCGGCTCTATTTCTATTTAATTATTAATCGTCTGGAAGGGTACTATCACCCTTCCTAATTTGTAAAAACAATTTAGGATCAACCTGCTTTATATATATACACTATTGGCCGTTAAAATTTGCTAGCCCAAGAAGAAATTGCCAGGATGAAGCTAAATTTTGCACACCTGATAGCAAAATTGACATTAGAAAGTGATTACAAAATGAAAGCAAATTGATCATTTATTGTTGGAAAAATCTCAAATGAATGGAGGTTTAAGTACCCTGTTAAGTTACCTCTAGCGTGAATGTACGATGTACAAAGCGATACAACTGGGCATGGAGGCATAGCAGACTCCTACGATATCCTACGTCATCTCATACCACAGTTGCTGTAAACGTGTTACTCATTCGATAAAACTCATACGTATGTGTTAGCACTCACGTCGGGGCTTCTAGGAGCCGTTTTTTAACATGACAATGATCGGTCATACACAGCAAGGGTGTCAAGGGACTTCCTCTTCCACATTATCACTTTCTCTGGTCTGCGCGATACACTGATTTGTCACAAATCGAGCATATCTGGGATTACTTGAGACCGTAAATTGAACAGCCTGTAAGTTTGATCGAGTTAGTGGCGCGTTTACAGCAACTGTGGTGTGAGAGGACGTAGGACATCGTACGAAACTGCTGTACAGTCGAGTCCCGACTTACATGAGGGATGCGTTCTAAGACTCCTCGCGTAAGTCGAAATTTCGCGTAGTAGAAAAGGGTATGTGTACATTTTTGTTTATTTAGTTATTTATTTTTGAAGCATAATAAATTTTTTTAGACACTTATAAACCCCCTCAAACTGCTTTAAAGCATTCCTTAACCATACATGAAAGTTTCTTATAATTAAGAACTGTAACTGCACTTAAAAAGTAAAAAAGCTGCTTCATTCGACATAAAAAACTGTTAAGATAAACAAAATAAATTACAAATGGCAGGAAAAGACGTAAAACTACATGGTACATTCATCACTTATACTTATTGTCGTGCTATCGTCAACGTACTTTTTTGTTCAAGCATATCGAATATCTTAAACGGTTTTTTTTCTTCTTTTTGCCAGAAACTTTCTTTTTCTTCCCTTCTTTACAAATTTTACATGAAACAGTACACTAAGGTGCCATTTTGTTTCATCAACTTTAATATTTAGAAAGAAAAAAGAAAAAGAAAGACGCCGATTGGTTACCTGATGCATTAAAAAAGCAATGCGTGGACCTGTATGGTGAAGGGAACTTCCGCTATCAGTGACGCTATAGGGATAAAATATTTAGGACCCAATAACGAAATTCAGCATACTTCGTACCAGAAAAAAAAAATCGTATTGCAGATGAGGAATTCGCGCTAGCCCTAAAATTCGTTACTCGGGAAAAACTCGCGTTATAACCATTTCGCGTAAGTCGAATCGCGTTGTAGCGGAAGTCGACTGTACCTCAAAGCTCAACCGTATAGACTCTTACATTCCAGCTAGAGGTGGCGCATCAGGGTACTTATATCTCCATTCATGCGAGATTTTTCCAGTAATAAATGTTCATTTCGCTTTCTGTAGCAATTTTAATGGCCAGTAGTGTAATATATATATATATATATATATATATATATATATATATATGGGAAAGTGTTGTACCTTTTGACACTTTTATTACATATTTTAATTTTTAACTTTTTTTGAATCAAATTTAAAATCTAAAAGCACACTAAAAATACCTCAACATACTTATATGCAATATATTTTTTTTTAATTCAGACAGTTTGAAAATAATATTTTTTCAGCCATTTAAAGTAAAAGTTCCTAGCTGTCCCAAGGTACAACATCCTATTGTACCTTGGGACACATCCTGTTGTACTATGGGAAAGTCTTCATGATTCAGAAAACAGCCATATACATAAACCAATTTCGCACCAAAAAACAAAATCATGGTAGTGAATTAAATCATGAATATTTAATAATAAATTATGAATTGTTATATAACATTAAACGTGTTTAAAAGTTTACTAAAGATTAAAACATCGTTCCATGTTCCTAAACATATCTTGATTTTTAAGAACCTTGATTTTTAAGATTCCATGTTGTACCTTGGAACGTGTCCTAAGGTACAAAATGTTTGGTTGTCCCAAGGTATAATCACCACGTGGCTTAAGAAAAACCATAATAATAATCAATCTAGATGCACTATCATTATTTTCGTATAAGCAAATTATTTAATGTTCTTCTCTTTTATAACAAAATAAAATTCATTTGATTAAATTTACAAATACAAAGGCAGAAAACGAAATAGAAATCAAGAAAAAATGTACTTTTGAGTCATGAAATTTTCTTTCTCCCACAAAATCGTCAGTTTTACTAATTTGATGCTGATTTTTACTATGGCACCATTGAGTGATGAAGGTTACTATTAGATATTACAAAAACATGCCTGCTAAAAATAGATTCTTAGAAATTAGCAGTGCCCCCAAGGTACAACACTCTTCCCTATATCTGAACATACATCCTGAACAAAATTATGTTTCATACATATTTTTTTCAGGAAGTGGGAGTAAAAATACATTATATAAACACTGTATGGATTACATTTTTGAATAATTTTTTCGTCATTAACAAACTAGCTTTTGCTGTAAAAAATTTTGCAAAGAAACTTCATTCTGAAACCACGTAAAAATGTGTATAAATCCAAAAACGTGAAAATAAAACTAAATTTGTTTTTTTTTAATTTCACTTTCACTTTTAAACGATGAATAAGAGTTTTTAACTAAGACGTCTAGTCACAGTTAAGATGTTTGACGGTCATTGATGGGTTAAGATATTATTTAAAATTATTAAGATACGCATCAAAGTTTTTTTTTTTTGATCAGTTTTGAAAGTAATGGTGCTTTTTTTTACTGTACTTTACATGAATATGGAAATCAAGTAAGTAGGGACGTGTGAAAAAGACGACAATTATATCATAAGTGTTTGAAATTTATAATGCCTCTTTAATTGCGTTGCAACTATTGACAAGGACAGATAAACAAAGAAAGAAGAAAAATTTAGGTTAGAAACGAAAATGAGTTTCGTCAACTTAATTATTTCTAACAATTTACAGTAAAATCATATGATCTAACTATGTATCACGAAGTAAGATTTGTAATTAAAAGGAACCCTATTATAAAGAGTAATTAAGAAAAGAAGAAAGTTTAAGTAGGGAACGAAAATGAATTTCGTAAACTACATTATTTTGAACACATTTTTGTAAAATGATAGGATCTAACTACGTATCACGAAGTAAGATTTCTAATAAAAAGGCATCATATTATACAGAGTAACTGAGAAACGAAGAAAGTTTCTGTTGGAAACGAACATTAATTTCGTAAACTTAATTGTATTGAACAATTTACCGTAAAATGATACGATGTAACTACGTATTATGAACTAAGATTTCTTATAAAAAGGAATAATATTATAAAGAGTACTTTGTACCGTAACCAACTTTCCAATTTTTTTTTATATATTTTTTAATATTATTTTTTTAAAGAAATGCAGACCATTCTCATTAAAATGATTTTATACTAAGCGACTCTTTTACAAAACAATGGTAGAGCAAATTAGTTTCAACCTTTCACTTTACTAGCATCAGTTAATTACAATGAACAAGTCAAGAAATTGCATTAGCGTTTTTTGTTATTATTATAACTGTTTCATCGATAAAAATATAAAATTGTCTCCCTCACTAATGGAAAACGCTTGTCATGTTTTGAAAGAACTTTTTGTTTACGGAAGCCTCGGTATCAAAATGCATTGGGCGAACCGATCTTAAGAACTCAATCTACTCTCAGGGAAACTTTCTGAGAACTTCAAGTCTTCGATTTTAGCTTAACCACCATGTTAGTTTCGTAATCCTAAAAGGAGTCTTTTGTTGAAAAATGCATCTTAATCTAAGGCAACTCCAATTCTTTACACCCTTTAGCTTAATTAGGTTTACCATTTCTTTCACTGCATTTGATTCTCTTCGCATCGTATTCAATTTGCATTTCATTTTATTTCCTGACTGACTTTCATAGATTTGATTTCAAAAAGTATAATTTCATACATGACGTAATTGAAAAGATATTATTTTAAAAAAAATAAAACCAGCAACGTTATCAAATGAAGATTACTTCCATACTTTCTTTATACTTATATTTTCAGAGCTAAAACGTTTGAATTTTAATAAATAGAACACTTTAAAATAAATGGAACACTCAAAATATGAAAACAAGTAATATTTTAAATAGGAAAATTTACGTTGTGTACGAACAAAACTGCGTACCTTCCTAGAAAAACAGGTGTATTTAATTGAATCAAACTTTAAGAGATATATTTTTCGATGCAGTTAATAAATGCAAAAGGATTTGTTTAAAATAGTTTTAACGATACGCTATATGTATTTTATTTTTGTTTGAAATATTTATCAGCCGAAATTTTGGACGAAATTCAATCAGTTTATCTTATGCTTTAATGATTAGAATTAAAATTTTGAGTTAAAAATTCAAAGCAGATAATCTGAAGATATTTACGTATTCCATGTTACCAAGTTTTTAAAAGGAATTCAGCAGAAAAAAAAAATTTAGTTTCTTTAACATCGATGGTAAAAGTACACAACTGGATCAATGAAATTCTAAGTACTCTCTCGCAATGTCTGAAGTTTCTTTTTGAATCTTTTATTTTTTTGATCATAAATTGTTTTCTTAGTGCAACTCATATACACTCAGGAACATTGATAATAGCGCCCCGAGAAGGATAAATTAGATTGAAGTGAAATTTAATATACATAATAATGCAGGTGAGAGAGACACTTGATCAGAAAATCCAGGCAATTAAACAAATACATGCTAAGAAATGAGATAAGTACAGTGCTACTTCAATAGCGCGTTGGACCCCCTTTTGCTGCAATACATGCCGTAACACGAAACGGCATTGAGCTAACTAAACGCCTGATGTTGTCCTAAGACAGATGGACTCCAAATTTTTAACAGCCACTTCTAAATCTTGCGCAGAGATGCACGGCGGCGTCGGGTGTTTCAGCTGATCCCATGCATGCTCTATACGGGACAAGTCGGGAGAGCAACTGGCCATAGAGGAGTCTCAAAAGGAACGGTCTTAAGCAACTCCAGCTGTATGAGAGCGAGCATTATCTTGCTGGAAAATTGCCTCTGGGAGACCATTTAGGAACGGTCCTACATGTGGTTGCAGAATGTCATTAAAATAACGCTGGCCCTTTAAAGTTCTACGTTCCACAGCTAGAGTGGATCGGCTATCATAGGCTATGGCCCCCCAGACCATTACGCTCGCTGTTCGGGCAGTGTGAAGTGCGATAAAATGGGTTGATTGGTACCTTTCTCCAGGACACCTCCACATCCGTTCGCGATTATTATCTGACCCCAAAATGAACCGGGATTCGTCACTGAACACAACCTCTTGCCAGTCAGTGACATCCTAATGCGCTCTGGCTCCGCACCATTGTAGATGGAGTTGCCTATGCTTGGGTGGAAAAGGGGGTAGAGGAGACCAGGATTAGTTGTTACACGGAGTACGTTGTTACACTCGAATTTAAAATTAACCGCCAGTAGAAAGTGACTTCCCTTGCACCAGATGATAGCACTCACCTATCTGCATTCCCACTAGAGTAATTACAGTCAGTAGCAGGGAGAGTGCTCAAGGAAAACGGTTTTTTGAGTCTGGAAGTAATTTTTCTTTCCGCTGTTATTTTTCTGTTTGTGACTAAGCCGTTGCAGATAACGGATTGATTTCTATACCACATGAAAGCCTACATTTTCAGGTAAGTGCTAACATATTTAAAAGTTTTGTACAAGTTTGTTGAAGTTAATTGTTACAAGTAACAACTTGCCCCACGTAAGTTTTAATTTAATATTATGTATTCTTTTTAAAGGTGATATGGCGGGGGACTATAAAAACAAAACATATAGGGGCAAAACACTTAAAGAAACATACCTGAAGGTGGCTAAAGAAGTAATTGCAGGTAGTTCATTACGAAAGGCAACCGATTAATTTCATGGCACTAAAGAGATTCGGCAGTAAGATGAAAAATGCTAGTTGTCGTAAGTAGTATTTCTGATCTGTTTAATTGCATGATTTAATTCATATTGCATGATTTTATTCATATGAAATACTGTAGTTGGAGGACGATAATAATAATAATTATTATGATCCCTTTCAATCCATGATTTAATTTATTGTTTTATGTATGGTTGAATAAATTATACCAATAATAATAATAAATAAAAGAATATTCGGTTGTAGGTCTTTCTCCAACGCTGCAGGCAGTGCAGAAGTGAAGACGGTCTGCAAGTGGAAACCATAGGTCAGTGTCACTTTAACAGATACACCAGTAAAAAAGGTTTTGCCAGCTCAAGTTGGGGCACAAGAATCTGTGAAATGGATATTGTCTCTAACAGAGAAGAAATCAACAGACACAAAGACAAAAAAAAGTAGAAAAAGGTGCGTTCAAACCGTGCGTCCTTCGGATGGAGATGTTGAAGACTGGTTCTGCATAGAGTGTGCTAAACCGTACTCAGAATCCAAAAAACCAACTAAATGGCTTCAATGTCGTAATTGTGACAAATGGGCACATGACTGATGTGCTAATTTTGATAAAAAATTGTAATTCGGACAAAGATTTTGATGATGATAGTTTATCAGAATAAGTCATTAATGAAGTAAATCTGTAAAGCCAAAAAATTTTGATTTTTAACGTGGTTAAGAATTTATAAAATTCAAGAAATACACCGCCAGCTCAGTCATTTCCAGCCGAGGACTGCAGTTTCGTGCTTATTAGCACTCATCAACCCGGCATAGGAAAATGGCTGAGCTGGAGATGGAAATCCTCTTAAGGAAGCCAAGAGTGCCAAACAATTTGGTAGCTAATACGGAATTAGCACTGACCAGACGAGTGACCGAAGCAATGGTTCGGTTCAGTCACTTTCCTTTGCCGGGCTGATGAGTGCTAATAAGCACGAAACTGCAGTCCTCGGCTGGAAATGACTGAGCTGGCGGTGTATTTCTTGTATTTCTGCCTTAGCCCTGGCTATAGGGCTGTAACTTACTAATTTATAAAATTGTAACAGAAAAAACAACAAAATGTGTAAAATTCATTTTATTACTAAAATACATCTCGATTAACAACTAACCCCATATAGTGTACCAATATGCCCCGTGGTGGGGTAAGATGTTACAATCTACATATGTTCAAAAAACTTGAAATATTTCGGAGTAGTGGCTTCTAATAATTTTTTTAAAAAAATATGTTATAAATGTTAAACAATCTAAATGCATTTTAAAGTTTCACACGTGTAATTACTTGAAATAGTTTAGCGTAAAAAATATTGAAAAAAATTGTAACAACTAACCACGGTCTCCCCTAGTGATGGGCATAATCGAGTTCTCATAATCGAATCACTCGATTATTCAAGATCATTCGAGAACTCGATTACCACGAGTTCTCGATTATCGTATCTCGAGTTCTCGATTATCACTTCTCGAGTTCTCGAGCGATGAACTTCTCGAGTACTCGATTATCACTTTTCGAGTTCTCGAGCGATGAACTTCTCGAGTTCTCGATTATCACTTTCTGAGAACTCGAGCGATCAACTGCTCGAGTTCTCGATTGTCACTTTCCGAGTTCTCGAGCGATCAACTGCTCGAGTTCTCGCTTTGAACTTCTCGAGATGTTGAGTTCTCGAGATGTTGAGTTCTCGAGATATTGAGTTCTCGAGATCTTGAGTTCTCGAGATGTCAATCACTCGAGCAGTGTTATTCTTCGACCGATTTGATAATCGAATGAACCTCTCAACATAGTTGACTTCTGACAAGGGTGCCGACCTATGGAGGGGGGTGGTCATGGCGCAGACTGTGCTGACATTTTTAGGGGGGGTGTTTTAAGGGGTATTTTTCTCATTTGTTGGGGGGAGGTCTCTGCGATATTGAGGGTGGGGGGGGGGTTGACCTCAGGGCGGGTGAGCACCCTTGCTTCTGAAGTGTTTTAGTTGCAGGGGCGGATCCGTCATTTAGGCGGTCAAAGGGCTGGCTTTGAAAAGTTAATGATTTTACTTATGAATGAGCATGGTTTTTTTCTGTCTTCCGCAAAAATTTGCATTGAAACCTTTTAACCCTTCCCCCAGAAAGACGGGCTGCGCTGAGGAACCCACAGGGGAGGTGGGTCATTGCGCAGACTGAGCCATTGAAATTCCTAATGGACGTTCGACTTTTTTAGGGAGTGTCCTTCTTGAGGGGGAGAGAGGATCCCTAATTTTAAAAAGTGTGCCAGCACACTTGAGGAATAGATCCCCTTGCGATCTAAATGGTATTACAATCAAATAATTGCCTTTCGAATGTTTCATTCGAATAGTGTTATAATCAAATGTATACTGTTGAATGCTTGATTATCAAATGATTCTTTGGGGATGCTTGGTAGTCTAATGATATGTTTTGAGCGAAAGGTGTTAATGAATAAACACATGGACGGGTCTGTGGGAGACATGTGTTGTGTCTTCCGGTGGTAGAAGTAAAGGTTGGAGGAGCTTATATAAGGTTCTAACTTGAGAGACATTAAAATTATAGTTCAGGTAAAAAGGGGGAATACTTAAGTTGAAAACCTGAGGGGACGTCTTCCCCCTTACGTTCACCTTCGACTATACGATTGGGTAATGATACAAGTGTAATAGGCAATAACAAACGTTTTAGAACCCAAATATACAGATCACTGCAAACACGTGTTTCGGGGTTTCAAGGAACCCTTTTTTCAACGCAAAATAGTGAGATTGTGGATGTAAGGACATTACTGGATGTCTTTACGGATCATTCATTAACTACGTAAGGGTCCCGTGGGGGTGGGGGTGGAAAAATGTCTGCATACTTTGGGGGGGAGAGGGGTTCAAACGCATTCTTAAGCAGTATTTTCCAAGCCGATGTTTCATTTGCGTCTGGAAAATAAAAACTTATTAGGATGACTTTTTTATTTGTTTTACGAAGAATTAATTATGTAAAACATAATAAAAGAATTGCACTATGTATGGCATGTTTTATTTTAAACTACTATCGCATCATATACAAAAAAATGTCGAAAACACATTCAGTCTAGATTCCAACTTTTTAGTAAATATTTCTTCACGCAAAAAGGTTTAATTTAATAATAGTGAATTAAATTTCGATTCCAGTGATATTAGATTAGTTATTTCATTATTTGTCAAAACGAAATGGAATCTTACGTAAGAATAGGGGGAGGGGTTTGAAAAACCTTACGTACCCTCACATGGGGGGAAGGGGTCAAAAATGGTCAAAATCATCCATATGTAACAAAGGAATGGCCCCTTATATGTAAAAGCTTACTTTTTTGTTTAAAAAAGGGTACCTTAAAACTCCAAAACACGTTTCTGCAGTACTCTGTATATTTCAGATACAAAACGTTTGTTATTTCATGTTACTTCTCGGCACAAAGGTACTTAGTTATTTCTTAATAAAACAAGTGGTTAACTTCTCGTGTAATTCATTCCTATGGGTGCAAATAAGAGGGGAGTTGGGGGGGGGGGAGTTTTGACGTAAACTGCGGGATTGTAATTTTTAGGGGATTTTGTCTCTTTTGGGGGTATTGCTCTTGGGGGAAGAGCTTCATAGGTGGTGCTATTTGCTCTTGAAATGGATAGATTTGGAATGATTTTTAAAATCGAATGATTGCTTTTCTCTTGCTTTATTCGAATGGGGTAATAGTTGAATGTTTGGCTTCGAATTTTCGATAATTGAGAGATTCCTTAATAATCGAACGATATTTTTAGAACGAAAATTGTTAATTATCATATGAGCAGATTTATGGAGGGGCATGTGTTGTGTGAGTGGCGGATAAAATGGAGGGTCGTGGGGGTCATGACCCCCCCCCCCCTGAACTCTCGAGAATAGTATCCGTACACATTGTGTTCAAATAATTTATGCATAAAATGCAAACGATGACAATATCTTATCTTTTCAATACATCAATTATTTTTCAAAGAGAATATTTGAACTACTACTTTGTTTTATTGCTTATGTAATTAATTTGCAACGTTTATCCCCAATTATGTGCCTTATTCCTGACCCATTTGGGGCTTTTTATTGACCCCCAAAAAAGTTTCAGAATTTTTTCGTACTTAAAACGGGAATTTCGTTCATGGGGGGAAGGCTTTCTACAGCATGACCCCCACCCCTCTTCAAATGGTTTTCTGTATCCGCCCCTGGTGTGATCCGGTGGTGAAATCTTGAAGCAAAGGATAGAGAAACGCTTTCCATACTGTTTTGAACTTGACAGTTATTAAGATTAAATACGTACGTATGTACAATTTTTATTAAAAAGTGAGGGATAATGATAATATGGGCAAGTCGTTGGGCGACACTAGCAGGTTTAAACTTGAGAGTTGTTAAACTTAAAAATATATTAAACCGGTATCAAGGGCTTCCATATAGGGGGGAGCAAGTGGGGGCTCAAGCCCCCTCCCCCTTCTTTGAAATTAGGACATCCTTGCTTTTAGTACTTTTTTTTTTGTTTTTTGCAAAAATGTAAAATCATTTCTTTTCCAGCAATTAATCAATAAGTTATTAAAAATGTCAAATTTTAATAACTCTAATCTGTACTGAAATCGATTTCTATGGGGAAAATATCTGAGCCCCCCCCCTTAAAATTTTGCATATGGGCGCCCTTGACCGGTATGGTACAAACCGTGTAATTGAAAATTTAATGTAGTCTTAGCCCTTTTTCGGATTATCGTTTCTTGAGGGAGGGAGGATTGTCATAAAAAGCTCGCACAGGGGACGGACGGACACCCCTGTCATTCTGTAAGGTTTTAGAATCAAATAATTGCTTCTCAAATGTGTCACCCCTGTCATTCTATAAAGTTATTGAATCAAATATTTGCTTCTGCTTTTTTTCTAATGGGGTTACTCAGAGAGCACACTTTGTTGAGTAAACGTTTTAAAGCGATTGTTAACGCTGTGACAGCCATGTTAAAACGTTTATGAAATGTTTAAACGCAAGGTGTTTATAATTCAGTGGTGCCCCCCCTCCCCACATGACGATGACACTAATCCCTCAAATGCGACGTTGAACCCCCTAAAATATATTAAAGTCCGCTTAAGTTACCCTCTCCTCTTCAAAACTTCAATGGCGCGGTCTGCGCCATTTACCCCCCTCCCCCGCGCTCTCTCTTGTATAATATATTTTTTGTTGTGGTATGCTCGGTTATCGAGCATCTCGGATGATTTGAAAACCGAATACGTAATTTGTTTTTTAGAGAAACTTGACAATCAATTTTAACCTATTTGAGGACCAGCGCACGGAAAATGAAACGTAGCTACGGAACCTTAAGTTCCGAAATGGACCGTTGCGAGCCTAAGCATTTTCAGCAGTTTTGCCTCAACTTTACAAAAAAAAAAAAAACCCATAAAATCAGCACATTAATTGACTGAAAATTTTTAAGTTGAGTAAATAATATACTAATCAACATTTACGAAACTATAAGGAATATGACATAAACAGAAGCGAGTAAAACAAGCAAAATACTTAAATTTAACTACCCACGCGAAAATAAATGCTACGCACACAAGAAGTCACAAATATCTTGCGTATGGAATTTCAAAAAAAAAAAAAAAAAACAATCTGTATAAAATGTAATTTTTATTTAAAAATTGGGCCGAAGAGTGGAAGCTAAAATTAATCCCACACGACAGACTTCAATATTTCTTTTTAATGCACTCATAAACATTTCAACTTCACTCCCAACACTTTTACTGTTATTGCATATTCCTAAAGTCGACGAATGAAAAAGAAAAATAAAAAAGAGCGGATCAAGAAAGAAAAAAAATAATCATGAACTTCAATGCACTTCAAGCCACACTTTTACACTTTTCAATGCGCCGGGAATCCCAATCCTCTGGAAAACGCAATCAGAAATATTTTACCCTCCCTCCTCATGTATTAATCAGATAAATATACTCAACTACTCTCAACAAGAACATCAAAAAAAAAAGCAAAGCTATAAACTAGGAAAGAATGAGTACTTTTGCGCAGAGCAACTATTCCCCTACTTGTTTACATTATTAACTTCGTGTTTGAGAGTCCGAAACTATTCGAAATAATCACGTGATAACTGAAAATCATTAGTTTAAATGCATAACCGTTCGAATAAATCACTCAGTCGCCCAAATGCCGAGCTCCTAGTTTCTGACAAGCTAACAGGGAATCTAGTCGAACCTGCATCCCCCAAGGATTGCGACCCCAAAATGAAGACTAAAATCTATCGAATCGACCCCCTAAAACAAGCTTGCATTTCGAACTTTACCGGAGGGTAAGGGGACAAAAGGTGTATCTGCTAATTTTATCGGAAAACAACAAAAAACTAGACCCACTTAAATGTAAAAACTAGAATTTTTCATGGAATTTGGGGGGAGTGGTATTGATTCCCCTTCTAAAAGGGGGGTGTCAATACCCCCCCCCACTTCACCTAAAACTTCTAAAAGCCAGGAGGGTTCACCCCTTATTATACCCCTAAATGGTAGGCTAAATGTCACATTCCTATCTCGAGCGCACCCCTGCCAAAACAACTCGGGAATTCAACTGAAGTCAAGGGAGTCCACCTCCCCCCTTTCGCAGGGCGATGGCGCACCCTCTCAAATATTACGGAGCATCCGTCTAGAAAGAGCTCTCCCCCCTCCCCCCCTCCCGAAATGAGATTTAAAAAAAAACTCTAAAAAAACCGCTTCTAAAAATTTCGGTTTCGCAGGCTGCGCCATGGACCCCCTCCCCCCTTTCAAAAATGAGATTAAAAAAACCCTCTCAAAAAACCGGCTCTAAAAATTTTAGTTGCACAGGCTGCGCCATGCCCCACCCCTTTTTAGTTGGCACCCCCGTAGCAGTCAACTCAATTTTGGAAAAGCTCAGAAAATGAATTACTCGAGTACTCGATTCAAACGTCTCGAGATCTCGATTTGAAACATCTCGAGATCTCGATTTAAAACATCTCGAGATCTCGATTTAAAACATCTCGAGATCTCGATTTAAAACATCTCGAGATCTCGATTCAAAAGATCTCGAGAAATCAATCGCTCGAATACTCGATTCAAAAGATCTCCAGAAGTCAATCGCTCGAGTACTCGATTCAAAAGATCTCGAGAAATCAATCGCTCGAGTACTCGATTTCAAAGATCTCGAGAAGTCAATCGTTCGAGTACTCGATTCGGAAGATCTCGAGAAGTCAATCGCTCGAGTACTCGATTCGGAAGATCTCGAGAAGTCAATCGCTCGAGTTCACGATTTCAAAAGATCTCGATTATCAATCACTCGAGTGATCGACTTAAAAAGATCTCGATTATCAATCACTCGATTATTAGAAGTACTCGATTCCCGAGATCTCGATTATCAAAAGATCTCGATTATGCCCATCACTAGTCTCCCCTACGCGAAAAGGGCGCATGGACTGCAGTGCCGCCAAGACGTTTAGAAATAGTTCGAGGAACAACTGCTACCCCTACGTCTGCTTGTATGGTGGAACGAGTCACTGCGAATTCACGGCTCCGGTTTTTCGCACGTGGGTACCATTTTGGAACGAGTCACTGCGAATTCACGGCTCCGGTTTTCCGCACGTGGGTACCATTTTGTGTCTACTGCCTACAAGAGCTTCTAACGGAACTCCCCCAACGATCCACCTGAGCAGCAACACAGCTCGTCGACCAGCCTGCAATTTTCATGCCGATGATCAAACCTCTCTCAAACTCGCTTAACTGTAAGAAATGCTGTCTAACTAATCGACCTGGCATCCTTCACTCATTAAGGCTCTCAAACAATTGGGATGTTATCGTAACATTTATAAATCCCTAATTATGCACTGCTTTATATAGAACACCTTTTTCCCGATTGCACCGATACTGTAGGGTAAACGGTCATGCGCATTGACACCAAACTTGAATAATTTGCATATGAGATGCCACTCTTCTTATATGCAAAATTCAGCGATTGTACCTTTCTTTTTTCTTGGGGCGCTATTTCCAATGTTCCTGAGTGTATTTTATATAGTAAGAAATAATAATGATTGTTAAAATAACGATTTATTAATTGTTTTGAGCAAGTTACGTGACTTATCATAAAGTATCTAGACAGGTTCAAAAATTGACTATGCTTTGAATTTCTAGAGAAAAACCCGATAAATTGTACTATACGTTTCTTCACAAAATGGAGCATGCTTCATCTCCCACTTTCCAATGAAAATTGACTGTTGCATGCCTTTAGGGAAACAATAAGATTCTGAAGAAGGATTTTTTTTTATCATGGTCCTACATTCAAATAAAAACAAGAGACTAAGCAATAATTGTTCGCAATTTGGTTTTACTTGATTTTCAATTAATTTTTGCATAAGTTTTTATCGAAAGTAAAAATCTATGTGTATAGCTTTACTTCTTTTGAATGTATTTTTATTGACTGTTCTAAAAACTTCCTCTTTAGTTAATAATCATTAACTGCATTTGTTCATCACTTTTTTTCAATTAATTTTCAACTTTTCGTGTTGCTAATATATATATATATATATATATATATATATATATATATATATATATATATATATATATATATATATATATATATATATACAATTTAAAGTATAAATGATTGTTTTTTTTTCGCTCAAATGCTTTCTATTAGTATTTCATTTTCTATGATCAACCATGTATAAACTATTCTGCTAAGTTATTGCTATTTTTTATTTCAGTAATTTTTATTCACTACTAGCCGCCTGCGGCGACCAGCTGGTTCGCCTTCTTACGCCATTCACCTTTCTATGCAATCAGCCATCTACGGCGACTGTTTGGTTAACTTGTCATTTACCTTTTTACTTCAAGTTTGCCGCCTTCGGCGGCTGTTTAAACAAATTTGGCTGCAGTATTAATCAATCCATCTCTATCTTTTTTTTGTGCCATTCACATTTTTACGCCAAGATTGACGCCTTCGGCGGCTATCTACCTTTACGATTAATCTCTAAATTTTCTTTTACATCTCTATTTATTTTAACCTTCCCGCCCATTTCCTAATAAAAACAAAGGTCACTCAAAAAACCGCTTTTTTATTTAAGTAGAACAAAAAAAAGTTATCTCCAAAACTCCCCGTAGTGTGCAAAAAGTAACAAAGTAAAGTAAGTAACAAAGAAAAAAAAATCTCGCTGTTTTTATTGAATTAAATGCGCACAACTATGAAATGTAACGTAATATCGAAACAGCAAAACGTCCAGCTTGGGGGGGGGGGAGATGGAAAATGAAATAAATGCATTCCCTAAATTAAACAAAAAAAAAGAAAGGAAAGAAAAAAAGCAAGCGCTGCCGGAAAAACACGTGGTCATCACGTCATAAAATGTAGAAGTAAGTTATATAGTAAAAAAAAAAAAAAAGATTAACATTTTTTGCGATTAAGATTCCGTCGTAAATATCGAATCGAAATTCAAGTAGTGACATCAGAGGCATAGAAGATTGAAGAATGCTTTTTTCGACCGATGCGTAGAAAGATATGTGTTCAGCATTAAAAAAATTGTAAAAAAAAACTATTGCGTATTTTTAAGAAATTTTTTCTTCTGAAGAGGGCGAAATGTTTTTACTATTACCAACTTAAATTTTAGAAATGAGGCTTTGATACTTCTCGCAGGATGATATTAGAAAAATGTAAAACCCAGGAAAAAATGCAAATTGAAGGTTTTTTCAAAAATTCATAAAAAATACAAAAATTGCTCTATCTTTAAAATTTTTTCATTCATCATATTTAAAATAAAATTCCCAACACTATAGTACAAAAATACTTGTGTGGTGCAATTGGTTCGGTGTCTGTGAGGTAAAAAGTACTAAAAAGTGCAAAAAAACACATAAAGCATTTAATAACTTTTTTTCTAATTAAAATATCAAAAATCGAAGCCCGAGGTGCACTTCCTCGGCAGAAACTGTACCTGTATACCAAATTTCATCCTTCTAGGCCTTACGGTTTTCCTGGAAAGCACGCCACACACACACACTTTTATTATATGTATTGATGACTATTAAAACATAAAAGAAAATTGAAGAATGCATGATTTTATAACATTTTCAATGATTAATACTTATTTACTCTTAAATGGAAACAGTTTCAGTTTGCAGTTACATTAAAAGATGAAACATACAAGATAACATGATATGGAGATGAAAAGTTAAAGTTGATAACAAAAAATCTCTACAAATTTGTGGGAAAGTAGGCTCAGTTTTGCGTTTCACCGATTTTTGGTTGATCGATGTTAGTCTGAAAATTACTGCTCTTTATTTTAACAGTAAATAATTTAAGTGCTAGAAAATAATTTATATTTTTGAATATTTGAAATTTATACAAACCTGCGAAAAGGGATAAGAAAAAATGGTCTTTTTTTTAACAACTAGCATATTAAATGCGTTCAACATTTTTCCATGTTTTTATGCACTCCTTGTCCAAACAATATAATATGAATAAAAATGAAAGACACCTATATCTTCCATATCAGCAAAGATAACTATAGTATCCAAAATTGATGCCTGTATGAAAAAAATTACTGTATTCACCAACTTGAACGCTTCAATGTTGAATTTTACAGCAACTAAAAAGTACAGCATTATTGTAGAGAAGTTTAGATATGTTTTATTAAAAGCAAAATATCAGTATTTATTAATATTACTTTTTACATGACTTTTCAACAAAGCATGTTCAAAAAACATCAAAGAAAATAAAGGAAAGAAAACAAAAACGTGTTGAGAAAAAGTACTGACTGCTTTATAAACTTTTGACACACGCCGCGAAGCTTATTTTATAAAGTATACATACTACAAGAAAATAAAATAAGTGTATTAGCTTTTTATGCTTTCATAATCATGTAAAACTTTTATTTGGAAATGACTGTTTGAAACGGATCATTAACTTCGTCTTGGAAATCTCTTCACGTACACATGCGAATCCGTATTTTCCAAACTTAGCGGAATGACAAATCTTGATCCCTTTGCGTGCTGTGTCATTTTACACCTCAAAAAGTTTGCCGTAAGGACTCTACCAACTTCACCTCATCCAAACATGTTTCATGTAAAAAGAAACAGAATGAAAGGTATTTTTTTAAATGGGTCAGAGATTTATGTTTTTTGCGCTTTCTGAGGTTCCTTACGATGAGATCCTTTTGATACGAACTGGGATTTAAAATGATTTGATCGAAAACCCAAACGGACGCCGACTCGGCGAAGGTATCGACCGAAGTACAAACATTAAAGTCGCACGTCTAATACAGAACCCGACGGCAGTTGATATGATATTTTCCGATATATGCAACTTTAAAGTTGGATAGGAAAAGTAAGATTTCCAATCAAATTTTGCAAAAGACAGGTTAAAGGCGTAGCTTTACCCTTAACATAGGGAAATGCATTGACTGCAAATGCAGAAGCTGTCATCATGGCATTCAGAAATAGGGAAAGATCAATATGTTATATATGCACGCGTATATCCTTTGACAAAAAAATGCTTGGAGTGTGTTTATGCGTGTGTGTGGGGCGTTTTCCGATCCATTTACATATAAATCGATTTTCCTCTGTATGTAGGTGAGAGTTCACGAAATGTTTTTTATATTTTTTTTCGGACCGCTTTTGATAAAGAATATTATTTCGAAGGATGTTGAAGAGTTTGGTTTGAAAAACATGCCAGTTCTAGGATCGAAACGCTAAAAGAAATGTGTGACAATTTATCCACGAGAAATGAGCCCCACACGTGTAGGATGCCAGAGAAAGTTCCAGATGGGAATTTTTTCCTCGTATCTTTCATCTTTCACTCTTAACGGAGATCTGAATTTCAAAATTTCCAGCATGTCGTTTCGTGAGAGGGGAGGTACGAGAAATATATATATGACATGAACTTGTGTCCTGGAGTTTATTCATCGATATTTTAAGAAGCATTAAACCAAAGATAGGATTTTTATTTCGATGCAGTCTGGCATATCAAATGAATACAGTGCTGGCCAAATTATTAGACTAAGACTTTTAAAAGCAAATTCTTTATTGATTAGATAACTATAGATACATTAACAAACAGTGAAATAATTATCTAATATTTAGTACCATTTCCTTGTTCTTGATGAGCCTTTTAAGTCTTTTTGGCATACTTTTCACAAGGATTACACCATTTCTTAACTTTTAAAAAAAGGGGGTAAAAATTGTTTATACTCACTATTATATATACTCACATACACATACTCACTAATTACCTAAAACTAACTTTAAATATAACAGAACACACTAATAAAATGAACTAGTGAACTGTTTAAGCTGATTGTGGTTATGTTCCTGGTAGGTAGATAAACAAAGAACATAAACAAAGCAGACAGTGCTGCCACCTGCAAACATTACTTATGCTTAAATAACGTAATAATCAGTGTACAGTATGTAATGTGCTTTAACAGTAAAGTAAATAGTATTTTAGTACAAACAGTGTACAAAAAACAAAAAAAAAAAAAAACTATTCTGTCTAATAATTTGGCCAGCACTTTAGACGGATGAAGCGGAATAAAGAAGAAAGTGTTAGATTGTTTCTAACTTAGTAAACGCTTTGTTCTAATACAAAAATTAAGAATCAAAAATATTCTCCGAAATTTATAATAATATACATATATGTTTTTAAAAATATTTATTTCTGTTTTCAAGGACGATATATTTTTTACTTACCTTTTTAATTTTGAAGCAACAGTTTTGAATGGTGGATTTAATATTGTTAGCAATAAGAGTAATGTAAATAAAATCATTAAATGAAAAACCAAAATCGCTGATAAGAGAGTGTACAAATAAATGAAATGAAAAAGAAAAGCATTTGTAATGCAAAAATAGAAACTCATGTTTCAAGGTTTTTAATCGCGCTCATTTATTTTCCCTTTTATCTATTTAAAAAAACGACCTTCTAGAGATCTGAGGTTCCTTGTATTTTTTGGTGCTAGTAAATTACTCATTGCTAAACATATTTTGCATTCCGAAAATTAAATGAACAAAACGGAAACTACTTGTAAGAATTTTAGGAAACGTAAGGTTGAAAAGTGAAAAAAATCAATCAGTGCTGCCGAAAATAAAATGAACAAAACAGAAACTATTTGTAAGATTTTTAGGAATGGTAAATCTAAAAAGTGGAAAAAAAAATCAAGCAGTAATGCTCGCTCTAGA
The DNA here is from genome assembly GCF_026930045.1 of Uloborus diversus. Classification (NCBI taxonomy): domain Eukaryota; kingdom Metazoa; phylum Arthropoda; class Arachnida; order Araneae; family Uloboridae; genus Uloborus; species Uloborus diversus. Next base: position 135,902,108 of record NC_072733.1, on the reverse strand, counting down.
ATGAACATTAACTTAAGATAAATGACATATATATAGGATAATTCAAAAGCTGACTAAAATTCCAGAAAGAAATATGAAGCTTGTACGGCCTGTCTTGTAATTTCCTGATGAATACATGGAATTACAATCAAATGAACGTAATGTAACTGTTAAACGTTTTAAAACATAATTGAATATGCCTACTACCTAGTTCTTATTCAATCGTAACTAACCGGAATGTTTTACTGAAATTTTGGCAACATATTTTGGAATAGTTTTACTAACATTTTATGAGTGTAAAAAAAATTGAATTTTTTGACCCGTCAAAGCTGGTTCCACCCCCACCCCCTCATCAACAATGAAATTTCAATTTAGATAACTTTACACTTTTTTAGTAGCAGTTCTTCCTTTCTATACCAAAAAAACACATTGAAATGATCCAAACGTAAGTGCGTCACCTTAGAATATAGAACTTACACCACTAGTCTATCTTGAATGATTGTACTCTATTTAAAATTCAGTTAAATAGCAGAAAATATTATTTATAATTGCAAGTAATAAATATTTTTGTTTTAATAAATATGTAAAACAATTAGACACCATAGAATTAGTCTAACATCTTCGGCATTATTCCGTAGATCACATCTCTTTTGAAGGTAGGTGCGACTTTACCACGTGCCAATAGTTTTTTGATATCAGAAAAGCAAGGTTACAACTCTCTGAAATGAATCGTTGTCAAATTTTCTTCATGTGGTAATCACGTTCACTTGTGTAATTAGTGAATCATACACTGCTGCTTTGCTGGTCACGTCCCAAAATGCTAAATGAATTCCTCGAAATTTCCTGGAGCAAGCTCTAGTGTTTCACGTCGTATCGAAACGAACGTCATTTGTTATCTCCGAACCACAATGAGACGGCACGTAGCACCAATCAAAAATAATGCGTGAGCTGTTCTCGTACAAAATGAATAAGTGATAAAGTTGATTTGAGTTTATATAGCTGCGAATCTGTCACTAGCGAATTGTAAAATTCTCAGTCAATAGTTACGCAGTTTATTAAATGCATTTCGTGGCTTTTAAGTGCAATTAAAAATTAAATAGTTTTCTGGCGCAAATTTGTTCGTGCTGCACATTGCTAAGTATTAAAAATGACTTTCTCTAATTCTTTGCAAAGTTCAAGATTTTCCAAAAGCTAAACCATTTTATTTATTCTACTTGCGGTTTTGAAAGTATTTTCCTTTCAGTAACGCTTTTTTAAAATACTTTAAACGTATTTTGTTGTATATATTTTGTAAATGAATTTCTTATGGTGGTGAATAATAAAAACTGAACTTAAATCAGTAACGGGAAAAACACACCAAAAGCTTTGAAATGTCCCTAACGCAACGACAAGTACGCCGTAGTTTGGCCTATATTTCATTTTTCAAGAGCGAAATAAATATATGTGGGGGCCAAACCCCGGACAAATAGTTCGTCCTGGAGACGAAATTTCAAAAAATGTATCAGGGTCGCGCCTTAGAAATACAAAATATGCGATTGCTGTAAAAACTCGTAGAGGAGATTAGGCATACTTGATCCCTAGGGATACATGATCCCATAGCCAAAAATGTACCAAAATCATTAAGTAGAAATTTGAAACTTGACAATTATATTAAAGTTATACTTGTACATAAAAACTGGCAACATTTTGCTTTTTTCAGCCTTTTTTTTGTTTTTTTTTAGCTCAAGAAATGATCGTCTTAATGTGACAAGGGAAACCTTTTTAGGAAAGCATTCCGAAGTTTACATTATCCGTTAAATGCAACTTAAAAAAATTCTGAAGTGTAAAGTGTAGACAGTATTTAATAATTGAGACATATTTTTAGTAAATTGACACGGATTGTTAATAATAGAACAAGTACGTTTGTAAAAATCGCATATTAGGGATACTTGATCCCTTCGTTTAGAAGGATACATGATTCTAGGGATCAAGTATCTATATGACAATATGAACGCAATGAAAACAATATAAATGTTGTTTACTTAGTTGACATTAACTTTAAACATTCACAACCACGTTAACATAATAAATTTAAACATAGTTTGAGTGATAGATTTAAACAATCACTACTGTTAATATGCTAAGCAATTGAAACATCAGTTCACACTTGTAACCCACATAACACCTCAAACATCTACACATAAACTAACTTTATTGATAAATTATGTTCTGATCAGCCAAATGAGCTCGAACAAGTTGAAGTAGATGTCAAATCTTTGAAAGAAAAAATAAATGATTTTACTATAGTTAGATTTACAACAAAAAAGTGAGTTGCCCATTATGTTGACCCATTAGCGGATAGAATGCAAAGTTGGATTTTTAGAGTTTAAAATAAGTTTTCTGAAGCGAAAAGGTAATATGTTTAACCAATCAATTTTTTCTGAAAAAATGACAAAATGTGTTAAGCTGCACATATTCAGTTGAATTTGGTGGAAATTAAAGATTTACAGCAAACGAATTGTTTGCATTGGACTTTTCAGGTTTTGAAAACATATAAGCTAGGCTTTCTTTTTTATGAGTACACTGATACTTACATTTTTCTTCCCTCTCTTTAAAAATTAATTCAAATGATGAAACTCTTAATTTTATTACTGCAACACAAGAAGCAAATAAAATGAATTTCTTGCTTGCTATCCTATTTTTTTACTTGTTGTAATTTTAGCTTCATTATGCTACTTTTAAAAAATTGTTAGTTTTATTTATAAAATGTAGTATTTTGTTCGCAACTGTATTGGATAATAAGCAACTGATCAAAAGCATCATAAGTTTATGAAAGTTTTGTACATTTTTTTTACAAATGTCTAGTGAAATTTGAAACTATGTTATTTTGTGTTCATATTATTATAATTTAATAAAGAAAATAAGAAATTGTGTTCTTTTTAGAAACATTATGTAGAAAACTAAAATACATAAATAAATTGCCGATGTAATGAAAAGTCTATGTATTTTCTCAGTGGGATCAAGTATCCCCCATGAAGGGATCATGTATCCCTAGATGTAGGAATACATGATCCCTTTATGAAATTTTTGAAAAAAAATATTTTATCAAAACTATCTGTTGCATTTCAACTAAAAAAATACTGTCAGATAGAGGAAAAAAGTACCTTTCTTCACGTACTTAAAAAAAAAACTGATAATTTGCAGCAGAGAAAAAAATTGAAAACTAAAGTCGGGATCAAGTACCCCCAGTCTCCCCTATTTCTTACGAAATAAATAAAAAAACAATAAAATAACAATACAATAAATATGCTTATTTGTATTCAAATATTTGTTTTTAATATTATTTATTTATTTACTTATTTAGAAAATGTGAATAACTTTTACTATTGCAATGTGCAAAAGCTATTCAAGTACCTTTATTTCTTCGAAATCGACAAATAAAATGCTTCTTTGAAGAAATAACGCTGAAGTCAATCAAGAACTTGGTTTTGATCTAATTAAGTAAATTCCCATAGTCTAACGTTGTTTTTGTCGCTTATTAGGTGCTTTATACTTAATATAACATACTATCCATAAAGCTTGATGTATGTCTCCCTATATCCACCAGTTAATGCATTCCATTAAAACTACTTTTTCAAATATGTCAGATTGATAGCGTTACCAAATCTGGTATGAAATTTTGGGCTTAGAGAAGTAAATAAAAAGTCAAATTGTTTTTCCTAAAAGCATTACTTTGTGTGAAGCTTTCAAACATTATCAGAGTAATCTAGATCTAATAATTTCTATAAAATACCAAATTGAGACAAAATATGCACTTAAAATCTCTACCAACAGCTTGTTGAATAGAACACCCCCGAATTATTTGCTGAACTCTGGAACATTAATTTTAGTAACTTTGATTTGATGTAATATTTATATCATTAAAACAAATATATATGAATCACTTATTACACTATTGATCGTCAACTTCTGGGTTTCAAAACCTGACTTTGCGCAAATGCAATTAAATGAATCTTACATCAAAGGAAAGTCAGATTTATCATTGACAATAACAGCTTTAATGTTAATGGAGAAGCATGAATTATTATTCGAGAAAAATATTCTTCAGACGTATAAACGTTCCATTTATCTCATTCCAGTCGTAAATTATCTTAACTTGTATTGACATCTTTCGTAAATTAAGGTTTCATATGCGGTAACCAAATCCCAAATGCTATTTCGCCCTTCTGAAGACAAGATATGATACTTAATGCTACACTAGGCCGTCATTAGTGCATCTGTGTTTATCATCCTATTTGAGCCGTCACGAGTCATACGAATTCAATACAGCGTTATGGTGTTTACACTTTCACTATTGACTCCTAATATTTTATCAAAGTCAACTTCCATGATTTATTACAATGCTTTGAATATGATTTGAAAGTGAGTAATTTCATAGTTAATGTGGTTGAAGTTATTAAATACGTTTTGCTTCAATATAGATAAACACAGATTGGAAATACGTTGCTATAATTGAAACTAGGATAGAAATTTAAAAACGAAAGTTTTCCTTAAGTGTTGAATATATACACCCAAACATGTTTTTATGTGGTGGATAAGAACCACATAAAAAAAACCTCACATAGAAAATATCCCAAAAACTTCAGAAATAACAAGGAATTGCTTATTTAAACATAATCTAAATAAACCAAGTGATGATAATTTTGCCGAATCGTTGGACAAAATTTTCTGAATAAGGAAATTTTTGGGAGGTCACAGTGACTTCCTATCGGGGTGCCCTTGTCGTCACTTGAAGATGCTACCTCGCACTCGTTTTATAAATAGTTTCATCAATTCAGTTCCAATCTGATTGAAATTTCCATGTACCGCACAAAAAAAAAAAAAAAAAAACTTACAAAAATAGGTTTAAATGTGTTTAAAAAAATCATGGTAAATAGAGCGCAAATGTTAAACAAAAATTTCATGCATGTGTTTTTGTGTTATTTAACCTGTTATTCAGTATAAATAAGAGAAAAGCATTTAGTGCGAAATAATGTTTTATACATCTTTAATTACTAAGTTTTGAATCTTAATCTATGAATTTTTCAAGTGTACAGTTATAAAAATCTGTGGAAGTCATGACTGAAGATTTCACGAGAATCGGTCATTTGGGGTAATGCATTGTACGTTTTTGGAGATAATTTTAAACTCGTAATTTCTTTAAATAGTTTCTCAGCTTCAATTATACTAACAGAAATAAGAAAAAGGTTTTGAAGGGAAAACGTGCGATGCTGTAAAGTAATAGAAATAATGATTGTGACTAATAACTAAATCGTCTAAAAAGTATTATTGGTGTTTTTAGCTACAAAAAAAATTGCAAATTTGTCCACTATGACAGCTAATGTTTTTCTTTATTTACAATTATCTGTATAGGAGTGCAAGTGTGTTGATATGAATGAAATACGAGGAAATTCACTTATATCAAGATAACATGAGTAGCTTTTTCTTTAAGACAATATATATATATATATATATAAATTGCAAAAAATAATTGTTGTTTTTATAGTAATATACTGCTTTTTCCTACAGTTTAATACTGCTCTGCCAAATAACAGAGAAAAACTGTAAAATGATTTTAGATTGCGCAAAACGATGCGCAAAAGGTGTTTCTTTCATACGGGAACAGAAACTAATGAATTCAAGATATTGGCAGCCATGTTTTTTGATGATTCGGGTGTGCTGAGGCAGGACTGCTCAACTGTAATCCAAGTTAAAGGTAAGTGCTGATTATATTATTCATTCCCTTTTCCTCAAAATATAGTTTTCTTTATCATCGAGTATGTATGTAAAATAACAGTTTATTTTGAAATCGCAATTCGTATCCCAATATTCGTTGATGCTGACTTTGCAATTTCTTATAGTTGCTAAGTTGCAGCGATTGCTTTCTAGCAAAAATCTGAGTAGTTGTTGTGATTCTGAATATTTTACTGCACGTGTGATAGTTTTTAAACATTTTCTGAAACTCAAATTTTATTTAAAAATAAATCAATTCCTTTCTTGATCGTATTTAAAGTTATTAGAACATTAAACTTTGTGTACGATTACATTTTGTGTTATATACTATGTCCGTACTTAAAATTTAAATTTTTATGTTCTCTAGTGAATTTTTAGCATATCGCGATTGACTTCTTTCTTCTGTTTTTTTTTTTTTTTTTCTTTCTTATGTTCAGTTTTAAATTCTTTAACATTTTGCATTTAACCATTTTATTGAAAAACTTTACGTCATATCGTCAGTAGCTTTTATATTCTGTACATAATTCGATGAATAAAATGTAAATAAATAAACTAACAACGTGACAGAGAGACATGCAAACAGTATACAATTTACTGATATTTTTGTTGAAGAATTTGACACTGTGGAAATACAATACTCTGATGTCTGAACGACTCAAAATTCTCTGAAATCTGGAGCCAGCTTTCATACTTATCGGTCGAAAGTAAAATAATATTAATTAAAAAAATCATCAATAAAGAACTCAAAAAAAAATTAAAAAAATAAATAAACAAATAAATAAAAAACTTAAAAAATAAGCATCTTAAAATACAAACACGAAACCCTTGTGTTTTAAAAGTTTTATATTTGCATCAGCAGGAAATTAAAGTTTTACTTCAGGAAAATTGCACTAGTACCATTGAAACTTGTGAACGTAAAAATAATTTTAGAAACTATATTTAAAGGCACTCGATTGGAGGTCACGGGAAGTCTCTATGACCTCCCCAAAAATGCCATATTGGGAAAATTTTGTCTGGCTATTCGGCAAATTTGGGGACATAATTGTAATGTTGCAATTTTTAAATTTTCGAATGACCAAATTTCATTAGATATTGTACTTAATTGTGCGTACTTAATGTGTGCATTTACCAGTATTTTATTAATCGGCAAATATTTAAGTTCCATTTGGCAAATTGAGATTATACGTCTTCCCAACATATTTAAGTTCAGGCCGTGCCTGGCTATATTTTAAAATTTTCGGCTTTTAATTTCTGATCTGGCAGTGTTTCGTTCTCGTCAAAATTACAGCTTTTAAATTTAAAGTAGAATATTTACATTATTATGCATTGTTTGTCATATTTTATTCGCTTTGAAGGACATGCTCATTTAGAAAACTAGATGCTCGAGAACTACAGTAGAATTTGAAACTCTTATAACCTTGAAACTCATCAGTTTCCTTACATTTTAACTTTTAGAACACTTTGAGTCTTAAAAGTTTGGCATCAACATGTTCAGGATGAAGACAAAAAGTATATTATAAATAATGAAAAGTGTGATTCTGTACTTCACTGTCTTTCATTGCTTATCAAAAGTAAAAATATGTCAGACTAGTCGACCCGTGCGGAACTCCGCACTGTGCTTCGAATCGTTTCATAAGGTATTTCGCTCTTTAAGAATTTCAAAGAAAGAACATTATGAAGAAGAGCCGAAAAAAAAAGTAAGCGCAGAAGAGAAGGCATGTAATTTAAAGACATCAGTAAAAAAACCTTGTTAAATACAACGTTGTGATAATTTGATCGTCGCTCACCTTTTGGTCGTACATATTTTCAATACAAACATAAATATCATTAAAAGTGTAGCTGAGTAGTGACTCGTGAAAAAGCAATAATTGTGCATGTAAAAAAACAGGTTGTGGCAAATACAGCCCTGCCCATGTGAGTATCTGACAGGAAAAAAAGAAATATTAAAGAGATATTTATTGGCACGGATTCGAATTGGCGCCATTCTGATTAACAGCCCGACACCCCAACAAACCTAGCAATTGCGCCTTCCTTTTCGAAAGCTAGTCATTGAAGGAATGCGTAGTAAAAAACAGCAAAAAACTTTTTGCCAAAAAAAAATAATAATAAGATCATGCATCTGTGTTTTGTCATTAACCAGCATGATACAATTTAAAATTATTCGCAAAGCATGGAATTTGATTAAAGAATGAGGAAGATCTCACGTAGCGATTGAAACAAACATTCTTGAAAAGTAATAAATTTGATTGAAAATAAGTGTTTTTATCTTTGAATATTGAACTATTTCACATAGAAGGTTGCTTTAACCGTTACGGCTTAAATGCCCTCACATGTTTCTCTTTTAATCGAACACTTAAAATTCAAAACCAAAACCAGTTGAACTGAGTCCGTTCTTAAGTGTAATTTTTCGAACGTAGACAAAATGTTTTTTTTTTTTTCAGCAGAAAGCAGAGCAGTAGAAAATAATTTCTTGCTAATGAAGTTGATAATACTTTTAATGCTTTATATCGTATTCGCGCGAATAAAAAATTAAAGGTTTACTGAGAGAAACTCGTCGTTTTAATCGGGCGTAGTATTTTTTCATTTGTACAAAAGGTCGAACACTGCTATTAGAAACATCTACATTTCAGCATACAATGAAAATGCTTTTCTGCACAACAAAGATTTCATTTAGGTAAATCTAATACTTTTTTATGCTTACATTATGTTGAGTGGTCTGGATGTAGTCAAAGAACACTGTTCGATTAACAATCAACTTATCCGAATGATAACTGTAGCCTGCATAAAGGAGTCGAAACACCAAGTAGCATTCACACTGCATTAATTTTATTAGGTGTGTATGTTATGAGCACATGTAATGCGTAATACAAATATAAATTTGATATTATGTCGGACAGCCCAAGCTTGCCCGAAGTTCAGATAGTTTATAGCCGAGCGCTCTACCGAAAAAAACTTATCAATTAAACCGAACGACTAAGTCCAGTGCTGTTAAGCTTTATTAAAATATGAACACACACACAGGCTTTTTCTTTTTTTTTTTTTGCCGACAGCGACGTAAAAAATGGAAAACTGCATTAGAACTTTGCTTTAAAAAATGCATAAGAACTACAGGCAGCATCAAGGTTTTGAAACAGCAAGATACGATTTCGAAAACTTGAATTTTCGACCGTAAGTCTTTTTTTCGTCATTGGCCAGCCTGATAAGTTTTAAAATGAGAGGGGATTAATATATAAGATAAAATATTGAAGAAAAATGTTTTTATTTTTGAAAATTTTTACCATTTGTTATCGCAGGCTGCTTAAACCGTTATGACTTAGATGGCAGCACGTGTTCATCATTTAACAGCACGGTTAAAATACAAAATAAATTGAACTATGCTTTCGAATGTAGTAAAAATGTGATAAGCTATTTGTTTTTTAGCAGAAAGAAGAAAAAATATATATTTTACCCTTCAAATTGAGGTAGTATTTTATTTATTTGTACAAAGAGTCAAAAACTCATTAGAAGAATATATATTTCAATGTACGATTTATTATTTTTTTTATGAACAAAAAACAATTCTATTGTAGTCTGAAATCTTAAACCTGTTACTTATATTTTCGCTTACATTATGCTTTAATTTTCTTTCCAGAGCCAAAGCTTAAAAAGAAAAAAAAAAAAAAAAACACGTGCAATTTCGAAGTAATTTAGCACAAAATCACTGATTGTTTTCATAACAGCAAGGAGCATTTCTTTCTCATTTATTCTATTCCCTCATAGTTGTTATTCATTTATTTCAGTGCTCATGTAATGCGAGATATTTCTCTTAATTTTTTTTGTTGCAGATTGTTCGGACGTGGGCCCGAACACGTAATCTTCTGGTTACGAAGAGAACGCTCTGCCGATCAAGCTACTCAGCTCTGTCGGTCACAGCGCAAATTAAAGTTATAAGTTTGACCGAAAACCTTATTCTGGTTCTTTAAAACAGGTTTTTCGGCTAAAAGAAACAATTTTCAGACCTTGGGTCTATTTTTCGTCAGTAGCCAGCACCATAAGCTATAAAATAAGCCGTAAATCAAAGAAATCGATCAGGAATTGAGGGAAATTTGGCGTAGAAACCAAAAACAGGCTACAGAAATAATATATAAGGATTGTTATCCGTGTGAAATGAAAAAATCGGAGAATTTCGTTTAAACCTGTAACGGAGATTCAAGCCAACGCCCGGTAAGATCTTTTGCATTTGAATACGATGGGTTCCTTAGCAGTTGAGTTCTTTAAAGGGGGGGGGGGAATTATTTTCACAATAATAGACGATTTTTCGAGAAACTCTCCAGTTTATTTCTTTAAAAGAAAAGTGAGGTTTAAGAACACTTTGTCAGGTTTCAAAAGATAAGAGAGATTTGTGGCAAAGCTCCGATAACGGAAAGGAATTTCTGAACTCCCGGTTTGAAATTTACATTAGCGACCAAAGCATAAGAATCGAAAAAACCAACAAATCCTCTAGCTAACAAAGTAGCGTCGTAGAACAATATAAGTTAACATTAATGAATGGAAACTTTGAAATGAATCGGGTTTGCCTCAGCAGTTTTGAGCCGAAGCAGCTATGTACTTCCACTGCTTACGGACTAGAGCAGTTTTAAAAGGAAAAACCAAACCCTTTTTTGTGCTTTTTGGGGGAAGAAAGCCATCTATTAAACAAAACCTATTTTGAGCTATTTGGGGGAAAGAAAGCCATCTATTAAACACTCCCGGGGTTTTTTTTTGGCTGCATTTCGTATATTGGACTTCTAAAACAGAAAATAAACAAATTGGATATGAGAACTCAACAAGGAGTCATGGTAGGATATGCGCTTCATACGAAAGGTTACAGAATTTGGGATCTCAAAAATCGCGAAGGGACAGAAACGCTGAATGTTAAATTCGATGAAAATAAATTCTGGGTGAACCCCCCCCCCCCCCCCAGGAACGAGAAACAGAGGGACACAGTTTTATTTCACTACTGAGTAAATCTGAAGTAGAAGAAGAATATCCTGAAAATCATAAAATAGCATGTTGAGAATTAAATGGGTTAAAGCAAGTCCAAGGCAAAATAAAGAATACAGGGATAAGTATTATTCTATTAACACGACGGTTCTAAAGTCCGAATCGTGAAGCCGAGGTTTATTGTTCTAAAAATAACATTGAATATGACACAAAATATTTTAATTTCACTTGTGATGATAATTCAAGAAAAGTATAGGATTTTTATGAAGATAGGGGGGATAATTCAAGTATGCTAGAAGCTAACATTTCCGAGATTTAAAATTGGCAAAACTGAATGGCTCAAGAAATTCAGGTGATATGAGAAAAAAACGTTTACGTATTGGTTCCACTGAATGAAAGTTTTAGAAAGAAAAAAGGGTACAGATGGTTTTTTTTTCTTTAAAAACAAATGAGCAGAATGAAATAATGCGCTTCAAGACCAGACTGGTAATTTTAAATACCCACCAGGTGGGGGGGGGGTGCTTTTCGCAAGTGTTCTCTCTAGTAATTTCCTTTCCTTCGATTGAAGCTTTCTTTTGAATTTTTGTGTATAAGCTACATTGAGTCAATTTCCATGTAGATGTTTGCAAAGCGTATCTATATGCGGATGTAAAAGAGGAGATTTGTGAGACAACCTGAAAGGTTTGTCCATCCCTGAAATCTAAATTTTGTCTGTAAATTGAATAAATCATTGTCATTCTGATACAGATTACGCCTCGAATCACGACGACCGGATTTCAATGGGGGGGTGGGATGGAAGCGGAGTATATTTCAATTAGTGAATAATCGAAGGATGTGGGTTAAAGGAATTTTAAATCAATTGGCTACGAAAATAGTTCAGAATTTTAGATTGTCACAGTACAGAGTACTATTAATCAATCTACTTGCAATCGATTTTTCTAGATCTGCAATAGGAAATTGCAGAACTAAGCAGATTGATGTGGGGTACTATTTCCTAAGGAATTTGATTGATAAAAATGAATTTGGAATACAATTTGTTGAAACTAAAAATAATGTAGCTGATTGTATTACAAAACCTTTCTCCAGGGAAAATTTACATAAAGCTTGAATTGCAATGACATATTTTTCTAGAGTTTTTTTTTTTTTTTTCTTTTTCTGAAATTTTTCAATTATTCCTTTATGTTTAACTTGCAATTTGCACACAAACGGAATGCCCTGTAATATATATATATTTTTTATTCATGTCTTAAAGTATTTCATTCTAGCCGCCTGAATTTCCTTCGATGATTCACTTAGTGACATGAATGCCGGTATTGGAAGTTTATAAGTACCTTTTTCGTTTATATTTTTATGTTTTAGGATGTAATTTGTAATCGCAAATGCTTTTGAGTTTTAGAGCGTTGTTAGCCACTAAAGCCTATCCTACGGTATGTGTGCCATATTGGGCCCCTAAAGCTGATTTTTGTGTGCCCGTTGTCAGGTTTTATGTTACAATCAAGAACTATGTATTGGAACAAGGTAAACTAAATTTTTTTTTATTTAAATGTGATGGATCATACAATTCATTTACGTCTGGGGTTTTTAAACTTGTAATTCAATATTGGCTTTTATGGGTAGTTGAATATTATCATTTCAAGAATCACCGGAATATAGAAATTTCTGTTGCTAGTGCTAAATTAAACGTAATTTATTTTAATATTTATTTATTTTTTATTTTTATTTCACAGTAAATTTTAGAGCACTGATTCTTTGTTTTTACATGTTATTAAAATTGAAGGAACCAAATCAGAATGTTAAGTACTTTATTATTTATTGTACGTATGTTTGTAAAAATTTAAAGGAAAAAAATTTAAAGTCAACTTCATAATGAGAGCAACAATAAAGATTAGAGTTTAAAGTACGATGTATTACAGCGTATGAAACCTTCTTCGTATATTCAGACTTGTGACACTTATCAAACAAAATTATAGATTACTTTTATTATAATGCAAATAAAAAGCAGTTATTTTGCAAATGTGAGCATATTTAAATTTACAGTTAAAAGAGGTGCGGTCCTCTGTCAAGCATTTCCAAGAAGGGTAGCATTGTTTACAACAAGGACGGCGGGCCAAATGTGGACTTACAATTTCTTAATGATTAGAACTGGCAGTATCAGATTTAATCTATTTCTTGACGTGTTTGTCGATTTATTCTTTTGTTAAAAACTTTCAATTTTTCTGATCGATTTTCACTTTTTACTGAATTGACTTTAACTAAGCCATCTTGATTTTGGGAATATAGAATTGTTTCTTCCGGGTTTCAGGTAAATTCTGAAAAACTTAAAGATAAATTGTCTAAATCCTATCAAAAGAAGCAGCACTTTAAAAAAAAAGTCGCTGGTGGATTAAATGGGGACATCGATAGCTGTTCAAAACGAGGGGGGGGGGGGGGCGTCCACATTTTGAAAGACATAAAATACAAATGAAACATCTTAAATTATGCTTCAATATTAAGACAGATATAAGATAGAATGCTCTTTCGGTATTATTTTATTTCAACTCAAACGATTTTTTTATGCAATTCCTTAGTACTTAGAAAAAAAGCTCCAAAAAATTAAATTTAAACAATATAATAACACAATTGTGGAATAAAATATATGAAAAAAAATACTTTAAAAAATTATAAGTAAAATATTTCATATTAAGTACAGAAATCTAAATAATTATTTTACATCACACATTGTTTCATATTCAGATTTCTAATAATGGGCAGCTGTCGAAGAAAAAGAATATGAAGCTGGTATCAGTTGAAAATAGCTCGAGCTGTTAACAAGTGTTGGAATGGAATATGCGTTAAAGAAAAAGAAAGAAAAAACATCTACGGTTTTCAGTGCTACTATAGCAACTCGGGGAGGGGGGGGGGGGGCTAAAAGAGGCTAGATACAGTATTCATTGTTTTAAATGAATACCTCAATATTTCCCAATTGGTTGTCCTAAACGTCGACCTTGCTCCATTTTCTAAAAAAATAATTCTCTACCGCATCCTAATTATTGCTTTGAAGTAAACCTATTGCAATCCAATAATCTGGAGCCTATTATAAGAAGAAACTAGTTTCAAGTTTTATTATCCTTAAGATATATATTCTCCCGATCACCGATCACTTCAGTTATCCGATCGAAAAAAATTAATATTACTCTTAATCAACGGTCTCCTATGTATTACAAAATCCTTCAAAACTACCGAAAGTTAGAAGGATTTTTTTTAATTGTATTTCAGAAACCAGTATAAGTGCATTTCTTGACATGGAAGATAAAATGTAAGATAATGTTCTTTCTTTTTTCTTTTTTGAGTTCTTATGTAAAGTATTCAGAATAGGTCTATAATTTTGTTTGATAAGTGTCACAAGTCTGAATATACGAAGAAAGTTTCATACGCTGTAATACATCGTACTTTAAACTCTAATCTTTATTGTTGCTCTCATTATGAAGTTGACTTTAAATTTTTTTCCTTTAAATTTTTACAAACATACGGACAATAAATAATAAAGTACTTAACATGCTGATTTGGTTCCTTCAATTTTAATAACATGTAAAAACAAGGAATCAGTGCTCTAAAATTTACTGGGAAATAAAAATAAAAAATAAATAAATAATGAAATAAATTACGTTTAATTTAGCACTAGCAACAGAAATTTCTATATTCCAGTGATTCTTGAAATGATAATATTCAACTACCCATAAAAGCCAATATTGAATTACAAGTTTAAAAAACCCAGACGTAAATGAATTGTATGATCCATCACATTTAAATAAAAAAAATTTAGTTTATCTTGTTCCAATACATAGTTCTTGATTGTAACATAAAACCTGACAACGGGCACACAAAAATCAGCTTTAGGGGCCCAATATGGCACACAGACCGTAGGATAGGCTTTGGATATTTGCCGATCAATAAAATACTGGTAAATGCACACATTAAGTACGCACAATTAAGTACAATATCTAATGAAATTTGGTCATTCGAAAATTTAAAAATTGCAACATTACAATTATGTCCCCAAATTTGTCGAATAGCCAAACAAAATTTTCCCAATATGGCATTTTTGGGGAGGTCATAGAGACTTCCCGTGACCGCCAATCGAGTGCCTTTAAATATAGCTTCTAAAATTATTTTTACGTTCACAAGTTTCAATGGTACTAGTGCAATTTTCCTGAAGTAAAACTTGAATTTCCTGCTGACGCAAATATAAAACTTTTAAAACACTCGGTTTCGTGTTTGTATTTTAAAATGCTTATTTTTTAAGTTTTTTTTTTTTTTTGAGTTCTTTATTGATGATTTTTTTAATTATTATTATTTTACTTTCGACCGATAAGTATGAAAGCTGGCTCCAGATTTCAGAGAATTTTGAGTCGTTCAGACATCAGAGTATTGTATTTCCACAGTGTCAAATTCTTCAACAAAAAATATCAGTAAATTGTATACTGTTTGCATGTCTCTCTGTCACGTTGTTATTTTATTTATTTACATTTTATTCATCGAATTATGTACAGAATATAAAAGCTACTGACGCTATGACGTAAAGTTTTTCAATAAAATGGTTGAATGCAAAATGTTAAAGAATTTAAAACTGAACATAAGAAATAAAAAAAAAACAGAAGAAAGAAGTCAATCGCGATATGCTAAAAATTCACTAGAGAACATAAAAATTTAAATTTTATGTACGGACATAGTATATAACACAAAATGTAATCGTACACAAAGTTTAATGTTCTAATAACTTTAAATACGATCAAGAAAGGAATTGATTTATTTTTAAATAAAATTTGAGTTTCAGAAAATGTTTAAAAACTATCACACGTGCAGTAAAATATTCAGAATCACAACAACTACTCAGATTTTTGCTAGAAAGCAATCGCTGCAACTTAGCAACTATAAGAAATTGCAAAGTCAGCATCAACGAATATTGGGATACGAATTGCGATTTCAAAATAAACTGGTTTTTTACATACATTCTCGATGATAAAGAAAACTATATTTTGAGGAAAAGGGAATGAATAATATAACCAGCACTTACCTTTAACTTGGATTACAGTTGAGCAGTCCTGCCTCAGCACACCCGAATCATCAAAAAACATGGCTGCCAATATCTTGAATTCATTAGTTTCTGTTCCCGTATGAAAGAAACACCTTTTGCGCATTGTTTTGCGCAATCTTAAATATTTTTACAGTTTTTCTCTGTTATTTGGCAGAGCAGTATGAAACTGTAGGAAAAAGTAGTATATTACTATAAAAACAATAATTATTTTTTTGCAGTGTGAAATTAAAATAATGAACAGACTTAAGAGGGTTTTTTTTTTCTTTTTTAATACTTTATTTTTAGTTCAAATATTTTTGTAATAGAAATTATACATGTTTTTAAGATTTTGATCGTTCAAAAAAGGATGTTTCAAATAAATAATGTATATACATGTGTAATGTTCTTTTCAATATACTTATCTTGCTTCTTTACCGTAGAATTCTTTTTTCAGAATAAGAGGATAGCATTAGATACAATTTCCGTCTACATTACTTATGAATGTGTACGAACGTTACTACCTTTCGAATGAGTTTGAGCGTGTAAAAATGTGTTTCTGAAAATAATTAAATTCAGCTTGCATGATCATTGCCAGGTTTTAGTATGACCATAACAAAGAGAGTGGGATCATAACTTGTCAAAGCAGCATGTTAAAACTTTTAAACAATTATAGATAAACACAATTGAAAATTACTAAAAATATCACAGCTAAGAAAGTACCACTTCAAAGTTCTAACGCTGTTCGAATTATTGTTTCCATGAACTATAACTGCAGCATTTGTAACCAAATTAAAAAAAAAAAAAAAACTCATAATTATGCCCATAACATGTTATCAACCCTAAATGGAAACAGTCATGTAAAATAAATTATCATAACTTGCAGTAGAATATAATTGGATCTTGCTCCGAAACATCTTTTATTTAAAACTGGGAGTAACCTTCTTAAATTTTTAAAATCAAATCTTTGATTAACTAAAACTAAAAAAGTACAAAAGGAAATCATTTCGCAAAATTGTCGCATTTGTCATCATTGTTTTTTAAACAAATATATTAATCTCATATATTAAGCAAGTCTTTGCAATGTGTTTGATCAAGTTCCTTAATAGGAACCTTCGTCGCTAAAGGAAACAGTTGAATAAGATAAAATTCAGATTTTTGTAATAAAGATGATTAACGAAATTTGTTGTTGGAAACCACTTTTAGGAAATTGAACTAAAATTTGATTCTTTTTCGGTTGAGCGTTTTTCCTGTTGTATATTTCAAAAAAGATTCATCTGAATGTGGAGATAAAAGTTGCCATTGCTATTTGCATTTAACATTTCTATCATGTACCTCATGCACATAATGTTTCAAAAACACACAAAAAAAAACAGAAATAAATAAATAAATAAATAAAATAGATTGCTGTTCTCTAACATATATTACACTGGCCTCAAAAAGTTAAGATACAACCGGTTTTTTGCGTCTAATTTGCAAATGAATGAATGTAGAAACAAAACATTTGGAGGATACCTGCATTAAACAGTTTTTTATTGGATGCGTCATAGAAATTTGTATGAGTATATTGCAAAAATGATTTATAACGTTAAAAGCAATCTTTGTGGAAAAGTCCATTCTTGAAGAAAACAGAACATCACATTATTAGGTTGTAAAATGCCATAGAAACAATAAAAGAATGAGTTCTACTAAGGAATGTGTCCCCCCTAACTTGAATTGGCGACATCGATTTTCCATGATGTTTGTTAAGTTGTCGGACACCGGAATAGGAAGCAAAGACCAGACACAGAGTAAGCCTTGTTCCAGCTCATGTAATGACCTTGGAGGAGGATTTAAAGCAGCAACTAATCTGCCAAGATAGTCCCAAAGATGTTCTATCGGACTCAGGTCTGGAGATCGAGCTGGCCATTCCATTCGTTCAAAACCGTGATCCCTAAGATACTCCTCAACAATCCGAGCTCAGTGAGGTCGTCATTTTCGTTCACCAGAATGAAGTCATTACCAATAACACCAGCATCTGGGCGGACATATGGATCAAGGATTTCATCCCGATACCTCTGACCAGTCAGAGTTCCTCGAGAGAGATCCCTTCCCAAAGCGTGTGTGTGATTCCACCACCTCTATAACTGTGTCTTTAACAGTGTTGGATTGGTGGTATTTAGTGTGGTGTTCCCTACAGATCAGTAGACGCCCTGAATCATTATTCAATGTAAATCTGGACTCGTCTCTGAACAGCACAGAAGCCTATTGCAGCTGGGTCCTGGAAACATGTTCTCTTTCTCAGCATAAGCGGATCTTTCGCTGTGGTCCGTTGAGGGGGGACACACACAACTGGTCGTCTTGCGTGGAGACCTGTATTGTGAAGACGATTTCGCAACGTAGCGCCAGAGATTCTTCTTCCTGATGCTACAAAGTGGTTTGCAACGAGCTGCGGTACAGTAGTGGTTCTTCTGCTTCGGGCTGAAAGAACTACAAAACGGTCTTCTGCAGGTGCTGTAGCTCGTAGTTGGCTAGGAACAGCTCTTCTGGACACAAAATCTTCGGATTGGTATTGATCCCTAAGTCGCTGAACTAACTTAAGAAGTCTAGCAGAATCAGCCTGCAACAATCCCATTTCCATCCATCCAACTGGCCGCGTAAACGACGTGTCTGAGACACTTTCTAAACTCTATTGACTATTGTCACCGAAACTGCCAACAACAGATGAAAATCAACGCAACTTATACACAAAAGTACGAAAGATTGAAATTTCCATTTTTTTTCTCACGCATAAAGATATGTTCTTTTCTATAAAATAAAAGTGGTAGCTACCGTTTTTTTATAAATTATCTTAAAGTTCGTAATTATCATTCATGCAAACTATGTATCTTATTGTTACTGCCATTTTTTTAATGGTGAGCTTCAAAAGCATGTTGTACCTTAATTTTTTGAGGCCAGTGTACTACAAGATTCCAACCAAGACACGTACTTGACTAACATCGGTTTTGTTCTCTTTCCTCTAGGGTGAAGTTGCCTGACATTATGGCACTTTCTAATATGGAAGAATTTTTTTTTTAAATTTATTTATTTATTTTTTTTTATGTCCGACATCTACGGAGAATAAATTGAATTAGTTGTCTCAAAGTATTGTGACTAAAAAACGTAAGCTGAGCTGCAGTTTTGAGGACTATAGACGTTAGTTTTTTACACAGTTCTCAAAAACGTTTACAGTGCTACATTAATCTGGTTGCACCTCTCATTTACTTTGAAAATCCTAACTTCATGTGAGGCAGTGAGAAACAAAGGGATGTAAGTGGACATTTTCAAGTTTTGAGTAAAACGTGTTTAAAGATCAGGTCCTAGGTAGGCTTTCATTGAAAAGATTTTTATAAATCATGCTGCATAACAGAATATACCAGGGTTTCTAGTACTATGACTTGCCCCAAGACAGAGGAGAGGTTCACCTACCATTTGTACTGGTTATCTCCAAATTTTTAATTTTGCCACTTACATCCCTTTGCTTCTCACTGTCACATATGTTATAATTTCTTCAAAATTAACGTAATTATTCAATATTTAGTCGATTTCAAGCACTACCTATGCATGAGATTAATAATGCAATTTAAGGTTGGAGAAGCGCGCAATATCGAGAAAAATGAGTAATATGAGGCGAAGTAAGTTTCATTTCCTTAAAAAAAAAAAAAAAAAAAGACTGGATAAAAGAAAGTGATGACGAAAATGTGTTTACTTGTAAGATTGTGCAAGGTGTTTGAAAATTATCACGGAACCGAATTTTGGACTTGCTGTTGAAAAATATCTCAAATAGGATAATATAATACTGCACTTGTAAACGAAAAAAATAATCATTTGTTTAAAATGCAAATAAATAATTTATGAAACACAGTTTCTCAGGGATACGTTTGTAAAATCCCTTAATAGGAGGCAATTCCGTATAAACAAAAATTGGCTCAAACTCTGGAAAAATTAAAATTTAAAATTAAAGTCATTGGTTTACTCTTTTACACTCAAGTAATTTTAATCTCAGATGTATAAATTTCATTTTAGGCTCATTATCATTTTTTACATGTGCAGCAGCGAGTGCTTATAGTCAAAATAAGCACCCGCTGCTGTACAGAACATATCACGGCTCATCCTAAATGCGTTTAACCATGACAGGATCCACCAAATTGATAACCGGTATTTTCCGCTCTCTACGGACATCCAGTGTAGTGGCTGGTAGCGGAAGATAAAAAATGAACTAATTATCCCTGCAGAAGGGAAAAACGAACACAATTTTAGTAGACGGAAGCTTTTATAACTGTGTGTTGGGAATGTAAAGTGAAAATCAGTTTGTTTCTCTTGCTTCCTCCTACGAAGTACAATAGTTATTGTATCCACGAAAAATTGTATTTTCCCTAATATTTCATCTTCTCACCTGTGGTTGAAAGTTAACTAGCACGCCCGTACGCGCATATATACTTATGGACACTTAAAATATCAATTTTGAGCATCCCCAAGTGACCCTCCCCCCATCTTAAGTTTCCCATGCTGTCTCGTTATGCGTGTCTGGCATAATTCAGAAAAAAAGCAAAGCGTAGAAGGTTGAAATTTTATATGAAGAATCTATTTTTGGTCTAGTGTGGCCTTCTTTGGCTGGTATTGAATGTTTTAGTAGTGATATTTACTCTTTTATTATTATTATTATTATTATTACTTTTTGCAGTAAATTAATGCTGTTTAAGTGCGAACTAAAGTAAAATTACTAATAAATTGGCAACCAACTAGGGATATATAGCCACGTTAGTGACAAAAAAAGATCATCCGAACACTTAGATTTTCTTTATGATGGCGATATTTGATGCGATTCCCAAAAAACCCATGTAAATGATTGTTGGTAATAATCATTTTACGAACATCTGTATAAGTATCTTTCTTCCATCGGTTTCAGTTTTTAAAATGTTATTCTGCTCACTCGCAAAGTGTCTAAGTGGCTTTTATATTTTGCTACTGTTCAATAGTAACGTCCCATTCTGTTTTGGTCATTGCAAATTCAGATGCAAACAAAACTCAAATCAACAAAAAAATTTCAAATTTCTCTGAACCTTCTACATTTAGCAATTTTTTGTGTACATAAGAACTCTTTGAAGAACTGAAAATTTATTGCTTTTAGTTCGCACTTACATAAACAATTTTTTTTTTTTTTTTGTTAATTTGAATTCAAGAACCATACGAAATTATTTCCAAGTACACGGGCATGAAAAAGACTGTACCCTTAGTTATTTTCTTTCTTGAAAACAATATAATAAATTAATCAATGAAAAATGTTTTAGTTACTAAGGTAGTAAAATATTTTTCTCTCTAAACCAAAATATGTTTCTAAAATTAATTGTACTAAGTAAAATAAACCTAAGTCTTAAAATAACTATCTCTGGAATCTGTCTCTCTACATTAACAAAATAATGACCTCTATTTTTTAAAGTTATATTTGTTTCCATTCTTAGCGAAGAAGTTTAGAACAATGGTAGAGATATAAAATATCATTTTCTCTGCATCCAACATTTTATGCCATGACGTCCGAATCCTTTTAACCTGTTTATAAGTGAGTACAGATATAGCAAGCTTTATGTGACTGAAATCATTGCCACAGTTATCTTGTTTTGTTATACACAAAAGCTTGCAAAATTAAAAGTCAATATCGTCTGGAGGTGTTACTTAATTAAATAAGATCCTCTCTAGACCAAGCTATAAATGTGACGTATACCGTATTAGACAAAAAAATATATTTAAATCGCTAAAAGAACTATCTCTGAAATCTGTCCATCGGCTTTAACAAAATGAAGACCTGAATATATTTTTTAAGTTATATTTTTGTTTACATTCTTAGCGAAGAAGTTTAAAACAATGCTAAAAGAGGTTTAAAAATTATTCTTTCTGTATCCCAAATTTTTTGCCATGACGTCCGAACCCTTTTATCTTGTGTATAAATGAGTACAGAAATAGCAAGCTTTATGTGACTGAAATCATTGCCACGGTTATATTGTTTTGTTAAACACAAAAGCTTGCAAAATTAAAAATCAATATCGTTTGGAGTTGTTACTTAATTAAATAAGATCTTCTTTAGACCAAGCTATATATATGTGACGTACACAGTATTAGGCAAAAAATATATCTAAATTGCTAAAAAAACTGTCTCGGAAATGCGGTCATCTGTTTGAACAGAAGTAAGGATTGCACAAGAGACGATTCGGAAATCTCTTTTTCTAAATTATCTTTCTTCCATTCCCAAGCGAAGAAGCTGAGAACCGAAAAACAGTTATTTAATTCTACCGTCTCCAGCCCGGTCCTCGGAAAGAAATCAAATGAATAAAATCCACCAGGCTCTCGATTTCCCGTTACAGTCACAAATGATAAAGTTTTGATTGCACTGAATATTGAAGATATGGATTTTTGTTTCAACTTACTTGAAGAAGTGCAATTTTACTTAGATTGATTTCAAGGAAATCAGTCCCTTACGTCGGAGTTCTTAAAAATTATGTTCGGGACATTTTAATCGGAATCACTTAATAAGTGCATGTACCATGTGACGTTTGTTACAACTATTAAATTTAAATATCATAGATACTGCGTATTATGTATGCAGTTGTAATAATTAGGTGAGTTGATCTGAGTTTTGCTTTTGAAGTGAATTTTACTTTAAAACTGTTTAAATTGTTTTCATCTTAATTTTTTTTTTTTTTTGTCTATTATGATTAAATTGCAATATAAACACAGAACTGCGATGCAAATAACCAAAAATTAGAAAGTGTCTGTCCACTTTAGTGCTTATTCGATTAATTCATTTTATTTCTTTAAAAACTTTCAAATCTTTTCAGAAAGCCTATTTTGGTAGATTAATGTCGGCCATGTTCCCAGGCCTGTAATTAATAGAACCCATCAAAAAAAGATTAAGTTACATTTTAAGGCTCTTGCTTGATCCGCGAACGACATTTCGATTGTGCTCAAAAGCACAATCCACTATAATATTAAAATATGTTAGCGTCCGTCTGTCTGTCTGTTTGTCTGAAGATCGATCTTCTCGAGAACCACTGCGAATCGAGAGTCAAACGAGAAACCGATCAATTCGAAATTTTCCAAAGAAAACAATAGGACCGATCTTGTAATTGTGCGACTTTAATCAGCGTAGATATTAATTGAAACGTTAATTAACATAACGTTATTCAGGAATTTAGATCTTTCCTGTTGCTATTTTGCACATGGGTGAGCAAGTAAAAGTCTAATAATTCTTTTAAAAGAGATTTTTTGGCTGCTGTCCAAATCTTAAAACAACGTTTCCATCTAGAATTTCAATTTAAATTTGTTTAAAATTGGTTGTTCTATTCGGACATAGCCTTTATTTTATCGTTTGTCTCCTTTTTATTTTATTTTTTACATTCAACGTTCTTAACTCTTTACAGCATATGAAAGTTGTTTCTTTAGCTATTTTTATTGATTGTAGTGTAAGTTTATCATTCACCGGCCTCATATTTTTGTACATTTAGGATGTGTGACTAATTATGTTAATTTTGTTGGACTTTTTCCCGTCACATGGGTGAGTTTTCGAATTGTTATAACTCTCTTTTTCCCTCCTGTTTCCTTTTTTGAAATAAAGTTTGTATCGTTAAAAGAATATGTTAAATTAAGATTGTTTGGATTTCTTTAAGTGAAACAGCGTTGAACAAAAAAAATTATTTTTAACTAAAGCTAATTTGGAACCTGATAACATAGTATTAAATTAATGCTTATTGGTATTTATATAGTCTTGATTCTTTAGTTTAACGTAATCAACCAAAACGTGTGTGTCATTTTATGTAAAAAGCGGACTGTAATTGTACATAAATATTTCAGATATCGTCTATCAGATGTAATTCATTTTAACGTGAGCACATATTATAGTTGATAATGCATATATTTTCATATTTTGCGCTAATTGAAAATACTCATAACGTGTGTCATTGATAAATATGATTAACGTTCAAGAGACTTTTATCAAAAATATGATCTACTGGTGTTTTGCAAACCTTGCATTACGCGTATTTATTTGCTCCTTAACGCTTTAGAAACTGATGTCAGAGTAGTACAAAAACATCAATTAGACATCTATTTCATTTTTTCAGTAGCCAGTGTAACGCCGGGCACGCAACTAGTCCATACTATTAAAATCTGTTCGCGTCCGTCTGTCTGTCCATCTGAAGATCGATCTTCTTGAGAATCGCTGCGAATCGTGAGCCGAATGAGATACCGATCAATTTAAAATTTTCCAAAGAAAACAATGGGACCAATTTCGTAGTTGTACAAATTGAATTAGCGGAGATATTAATTAAAACGTAAATTAAAATTACGTTATTCAGGAATTTTTATTTCTTTCCTGTTGCCATTTTGCAAATGAGTGAGCAACTGAAATTCTAACATTTGTTTTAAAAGAGATTTTCTTGACTGCTGTCCAAATCTTAGAACAACTTTTCCATCTGGAATTTTATTTTAAATTAATTTAAAATATGTTGCTCTATTCGGATATATCCATTATTTCGTCTTTTTGTAAATTTTTTACAGCCAACGTTCTTAACTCTTTTCAGCATATGGAAGTTGTTTCTTTAGCTATGTTTATTTATTGTAGTGTAAGTTCATCATTACCAGCCTCATAATCTGGTAAAATTAGGATGTGCGACTAATTATGTTTATTTTGTTGGACTTTTCCCCTTCACATGGGCGAGTTTTCGAATTGTAATAACTCTCTTTTTCCCTCCCGTTTTTACTTTTGAAAAACATTTTGTATCGTTGAAACAACACGTTAAAATAAGATTGCTTGGCATTTTTTAAATGAAACATAGTTGAACAAAAAAGTTTCCTTTTAATGATTTTAACTGAAGCTTAGTTGAAATATGATGACTTTGTATTAAACTAATGCTTTTTGGTATTTCTTAAGTCTTGGTGCTTTAGTCTCATGTAATCAACCAAACAGTATGTATCATTTTATGTTAAAAGCTGTGATTGTAATTGTACATAAATATTTCATATATAGTCTATCAGATGTAATTCAGTTTAACGTGAGCACAGATTATAGTTGATAATGCACATATTTTCATCTTTTGTGCTAATTGAAACTACTTATAACTTGTATCATTGATAACTTTGATTAACGTTAAGGAGATTTTTTCGAAAAATGAGCTCTAATGGTGTTTTGCAAACCTTGCATAACACGGATTTATTTATTCCTTAACGCGTTAGAAACCGATGTCAGAGTAGTACAAAAACATCAACTGGACATTTCTTCCATTTTTAGGTAGCCCGTGCAAAGCCGGACACGCAGCTAGTCCATACTATTAAAATCTGTTTGCTACTGTCTGCAAGTCAGAAGCTCGATTTTCTCGAGAACCGCTGCGAGTCGAGAGTCGAACGAGAAACAGATCGATTTGAAATTTTCCAGGGAAAACAATAAGACCAATCTCGTAATTGTAGAACTTCAATTAGCGGAGATACTAATTAAAACGTTAATTAACCTTACTTTATTCAGGAATTTTTATTTCTTTTCTGTTGCCATTTTGCATATGGATGAGCAAATAAAATTCTAATAATTGTTTTAAAAGTGATATTTTTGGCTGCTGTCCAAATCTTAAAACAACGTTTCCACATACAATTTTATTTTAAATTAGTTTAATTTCTCTTTTTATTTATTCTGATACATAAATCTTAAAAGCCTCATAGTTCGGTATATTTAAGATGTGCGACTAATTATGTTTATTTTGTTGGACTTTTTCCTTCACATGGCTGAGTTTTCGAATTATAATAACTGTCTCTTTCCTTCCTGTTTAGTAAAAGAGCACATTAAATTAAAATTGTTTGGATTTCTTTAATGGAAACAGAGTTGAGCAAAAAATTGCTTTTAATGATAACTAAAGCTCAATTGAAATCTGATGACTTGGTATACATTTATTGTTTAATGGTATTTATGAAATCTTAATGCTTTAGTTTCACGTAATCAATCTTAACGCGTTTGAATTTGATGTCAGATTACTACAAAAACATCAACTACTGGACATATCTTTCATTTTTTAGGTAGCCCATGCAACGCCGGGCACACAGCTAGTCCATACTATTAAAATATGTTCGCGACCGTCTGTCTGTCCATTTGAACATAGATCTTCTTGAGAATCGCTGCGAGTCGAGAGTCGAACGAGATACTGATCAAAGCGAAATTTACACGGGAAAGCAATAGGACCAATCTCGTAATTGTGCGACTTCAGTTAGCGAAAATATTAATTAAAATGTTAATTAACATTACGTTGTTCATGAAGTTTTACTTCTTTTCTTTTTTCATTTTGCATATGGGTGAGCAAATAATAAAATTCTAATAATTGTTTTAAAAGGGATTTCTTTGGCTGCTGTCCAAATCTTAAAACAATGTTTCCATCTAGAATTTTATTTTAAATTAATTTCATTTATCTCTTATTCTGATGTATAAATCCTAAAACTACTCTTTAAAGCATTTTTTTCGTTTAGAAATGTATTGTAAATTAGCTTCGTTTCTCTTTTATTCTAAGCAATGATTTTTATTTTGTTCTGTTGCCATTTTACATTTCTGTTAATAAATAACATTTTTACAATTGTGTCAGTGGGGCTGACGTCATCAAAACAACCAACAGGGTTAATCGGTTGCTCTATTCGGACATAACCTTTATTTATCATCTTCCTTTTCTTATTTTTTTTATAGCCAACGTTTTTAACTCTTTTCAGCATATGAAAGTTATTTCTATAGTTATGTTTGTTTATTTCAATGTAAATTTATCATACCATCTTCAATTTTCGGTACATTTAAGATGTGCGACTAATTATGTTTATTTATTTATTTTTTTTTTTTGAACTTTTCCCCGTCACATGGGTGAGTTTTCGAATTATAATAACTCTCTTTTTCCATCCTGCTTAATTAAAAGAGCGCGTTGAATTAAGATTATTTGGATTTCTTTAAGCCTACAAAGAGTTGGAAACAGAGTTAAACAAAAAAGAAATTACTTTTAATGATTGTAATAGATGCTTAATTGGAATCTGATGACTTGGTATCAAATTAATGCTTAGTGGTATTTGTTAAGTCTTGATGCTTTAGTTTCACGTAATCAGTCGAACGCGTTTGAAACTGATGTCAGAGTACTATAAAAACATCAACTGGACATCTCTTTCATTTTTTAGGTAGCCCGTGCAACGCCGTGCTCGCAGCTAGTGCTATTAAATTTCTGACATACGTCGCAGAACTGATGCCTGAGATGCAGATTAAATCTACTCAAATGTATGGGGAACACTGGCAATGTTTTTGCAGAAATTCTGTAGATTTCCGAAGAAACTGCAGATTTTCATGAAATATCTTCAAACTAAAGATATATTTAGACATTAAAAGGGAGCCTGGTGTAGCAATGATAGCTATTTACAGTTTTTTTCTAAAAAGAAAGACCGTTTAACAATTTTTTTTTCTTATGTCTCAACATTTTGAGTTGTTAGTGATTCAGAATTGTATCTGAATAGTTCCGTTTCCCTACATACAGCGCCGGAATGAAATGTCTTTTAAAAACGTTTAATAGACAAGACAAAACAAATATACTTCGAAGCTTTCCGCTATTACTTTATAAAATTAACTTACATGAATCCAAAAATGAATACTTATTGCCACTCTTGAATCCTGGAAATGACTTTTTTTTTTAAATAAAAAACCGGGTTAAATTATGTGCTCCACATTTTTGAATGGCATTTAAAATTTTTATGTCGATTATATTGCACATTTTTTCGGATTGTAGTAAGTAATAGGCAATAGTTTTTTTAACAAGAGAGCACACTTTTTTATATTTTAAAACAGTGCTGAAAAAGTACAGTATCGCAGAAAAAAAGCTAAAGCAATGTTTATAGTAGACAGCCATCGGTTTGCTTTTTCTAATGGTTTAATTAAATTATTAAAATTAAAAGTCAAAACCAAATTATTTGATAATTTTTAGTATAATTTCATGTAATGCTTTAAATTTTAGTCAGACTAAATATTTTGCGCCGTATCTTAAAATATACACATACTTTCAGCGCAGTGAGAGTATTTTGTTCTGTTTAAATAGGATATTGATTTAGCGATCTTTTTGGGAATGAGCACCATTAATGCTTCATAAGCAATGGGTATAGAAAGCCATCAATTTTTCCGCAAGCATAGGAGGATATTTTTATCCAAATGGAAACAAGTATTGTACCATTTATTACTGTATTAACGAAAGCTTCAAACGACAAAGTGACCAAAATACTACTTTTTATAGCATTATTTGATCTTTTTATAGATTATTCTTAAACTAAAGATCTTAACTTTCGTATAAAATAAAACATTACGTCACTGCGGCAGAAAAATTGTTTTTATCGAATACTTAAAAATCTCAGTAATGCATCATTCATTTTATTCTGAATGCATCAGCTTTCTGAAGTTTTTACATCGTATAGTTTTCTTTATCACAAAAAATAATCATTGATTGTTTCCGTAATCAAACCTTATGACACTTTTGTAGCTCAGGTGAGTTGTTATTTTATTTTTACTGATAAAAAAACGAAAAAAGCAAGACAAAATTCCTTGGTTTTCTCCAATACTAGAGCAAGAAATGTGGCATTTTTTTTCTGAATAAATCACCTTCAATTCCAACTGCAGATCCTTTTCATACCAAAACCGTTCGTGACATTTTACTTTAAAAATACAGGGTGTGTCTTAATTTCCTCTGAGGTCTGGAAGAGAAATTAACACAAACATATTGCCAATGCAGCAACAACGTTGACTATACTGAAGAAAGAAACTCGACAAATTTTGTTTCACATGTGTGATATGCAAACCTTTAGTAATGCGGCATACATAAAGTACGGTCTAATTCTTGTTTTACTTGCTTTACGAACAATGGTAGCAAATGCAGTTCAGATCTCTTGGCTTAAACTTGAAAATCGCGTAGCAAATGGAACGCAAATTTCACGATCTGTGGTGTGACCTCCAAGAACAATCGTCTGACAGAAAATTGGGATGGCAGGGGGTATCTTGCTGGAAAAGAACGACAATTGACCATGTGAAACAAGACTACAAAATGTTCACATATTAAACATCTGGGAAGCAACATGCAATGTTTATTTCTCATATAGATTCAACGTTGTCTCTGTAAAGGTAATGTTTTTATCTTCATAAGCATTCTGAACCACGGAGGGAATGGGATACACCCTGAACTTTTACCATCTTGCCATATGCAAGTGACTTTCCTTTTTTAATATAACTTTTACCCTACTTTATTCTATCACATTTTTCCACTTAAAATCTGTTTCCTTCAGATTTTTGTAATGTATTATGAAAATACACATCATGTCATCAAAGAGTTACCAATGGAACAAAAAAGAGACATTCAATGACTTCAAGTTAGGCATACTCTCGTTTTAAAATAATTGATTTCGTTTTCATTCCGTAAGTTGAGAGTTTAAAACGGAGGTCGCTTTTAGGTTGAACTTAAGCAATATTTAAAGTAGGTAAAGTTTTGATTGAAAAATTTGGTACCCTTATATTTTAAGGTACAGGAAGTATGAGATGTATTCAAAGAAAAGTGGGGCAAAGTGAAACAACGCGGTAAGGTGAAACAGTTGAATATTTACTCTGTTTTTTGCACCACTAATCTAGTAATATTTTAGTTATATAGTAACATATGTAGTCTGTTCCAGCCAGGAAAACGTTATCTGTGAAGATAACTGCGTATGAAAACATACACAGTTTTCAAAAATTGATACTCATATTGTAATATTTTGTTGTTTATTTTTCTATTATAAAGTCATAAAGCTTTTGTTATCAGCATTTTAAATAGTTAATTAAACCTACTAAGACCCGGTGCAGAATTTATTTAAGGTTACGCTTAATTTCATTTAAAATGTTTCGTACTATTAGGAAAGTGCATGCGAGGAACAGTGAAATGGTTCATTTCGTTAACTTTTCAATCATTAATTAAATTACGTACGTTTTTATTTATGATTGTATTCATTTAGTTATTTTTTTTCGTTTTTACCCATTTATAAATAAATTAATTAATAAAATGATTCTTTTATTGCTTCATTCCATGTTACTTTCTTCATTCATTCTTTTATTTATTCATTTAATGCTTAAAAATGTTTAATGATGAAATAGAAAATATTTTATTCACAAATATTTTTTTATTTGTTTTGTTTTTGAAGTGAAATATTTACTGCAAAAAGATGAAAAAAAAGAGGGAAGCGATGCAAAAATTGTTATAAAATACATTTTTTATTTTAAATTTACTGTAACTTTAAATACAGATTTCCAAGTTTCCTTTTTGAGAAAAGTAAGTTATCTTAACCATTTCACTTTACCCCACATTCTCCTACTAGCAAATCAATTACATGTGATTGGTATATAAGCTCGTTACCGTTATCAAACTGTGTATATAAGTGAAAAATTTAAGATAATTTTAAAAATAACATTTATCCATGTGCAGGGCTTGTAAAGGTCTTGTCACTACAGCAGTCCCAATACACTGATAAATGACGAAAATAACTCATAGAAACAATCTTAAAAACGTTTAAATGTTTATGAACATTTTTGCTCTGCATTAAAAATACCAAAAAAACTGCCTGACCTTAGTAACACTTGTAGCAGAGTTGTGTTGTTTAGTTCTTCAATATACATTTCTCTTTTCTTCGCATATTCTATAAGCAGTTGCCACGCGTATAAATAATTTAAATCTAATTTGAGCATTACTGAATGAAATATTATCAAATGTAAATATTTAAGATGGGATATCTCTGATCACTCTCGTGCAAACATTTTTGGAAAAAAATAATAAAGAACAAAAACAAGAAAAAGAACGTCCTTTAAGGTAAGAAATAAAGCAAACAATTAAGAAAAAGAATTATCTATGAAATATATTTTCATGAAGGACCTAAGGCAGTGTTTGTAGCAGGAGCGCTGAGATTTGTTGTGCTGCACTGCTCCGCTTTTTTTAATTAAAATTTCATTCAAGATTTAAAGCTAAATAAATAAATTTCGATGAATTTTTTAGCTCGTGTTACAGGAATTTTTTATGCGATCACAAGTTATCGAAAATTCTTGGACACAACAATAGCTCTCTTTGATTTCTTGGGCAGTTTATGGGTAACATACACACTAATTGCCATCATTATCTACATGTGTTAGTAAAGCTTCATTGCATTGTAAAGTGCGGTTTCCCCCCCCCCCCTTTTTTTTTTCTAAACCAGGTTTTAGTTTATGTATAACTCAAACGTGCATTTCAACTTTCTTACATAGATAATTTATTGCACCTTATCTTCTTCCTTTTTCAGAATGATATTCCTTTATCTTCTTCATATAGCACGCGACTTCTCTGAATCTACCAGTTTGCTATTCGTTTAGCTCGGGTCCCACAACTTACTTTTAAGTTAAAATGCCTTGTTAAAAAGATGGCATTTTATCCTTTGCATATACTAATGCATAATATATTTTTTACTTGCACACGTAAAAACAGTCGTTGCACCTATAAATTTAGAAACATATGCGTCATCACACATCTGTTAGCTTAAATATGTTTAATAGAAGGCACTGGTTTTACTTGTAGCTGTTCAAAAGTAATAACTGTTGCTTTTTTAAAACACATGTTTGTCCCACACCACATCAATGAAATAAACTGAGTTTCAAAAGATAATTACTTTTATTCTAAGTATATTGAATGCCTATATTAAGGTTAAGCTTAAAAGCCATGAAAACATTTTTTTATTTTGAAATTTTTCCAGCTATAACTCTAATTTGATTTTGTTAAAAAAAAAAACATGAGCAACATATTAAGATGTTTAGAGGTAGGTGAAGTTTTTAAAGTTCAGAAAAGATCGAAAAAAATACGCTAAACTGTGCAACAAACTATTTAAAATTAACGCAATTATTTCAAAATTTTTTATGTAAGGTGAGTTGGGGGAAGTGCAGTCCTTAAATTGTACAGTTCGACTTTATTAAGGCCTAGACATTACAAGACTTGATACAAATTTTTAAATTTTTATTTTGTATGTTACCTGTTTTAGTGTGTTTCCCGAGACATGAGCCTGTTAAAATCATTGCAGGTAAAAAAGTTGGAAAAAACATTTTAAACTATTGTGCTCTAGGGCCGCACTTTCTCAATAAAAAGTGGGGCAAGAGCATCACCTATCTTAATTTTTTTTTAAACCGTTTGAGAAAATAAGGGGCAAGTGCAATCAATAGAGTATTTTTTCCTGATTAAAAACGATTTTTTTATTTTAATTTTCACCTATACATTGGGAAGTTATTACATTTTTCCTAACGAAACCTGTCAATGTAAAATGAAGAACGTTCAAGGAACAATGGATTATTAAACAAAATTATGAAGTTTTTATTTTAAATTAAATAAGGAACATGAAAGATAACATTTATTATGCTAATAAGCAAACAAAACAAAACTTGCATACCAAGGAATAATCTTTAAAACTTGAATATCAACGAACTTATAAAATATTAACTTAATAATACAAAAGGTAACTATACAACTGACAAAAGGTAACATGTCTTTGGCGAACTTGAACATATTTTTTGTATAAGTACACTTAGTATAGTAATTAACAATAAATATAGTAATTAACAATTTAATTTATGTTATATTCTGAAAACGTTACTTGGAATATCAAATTTCCTCTACGATCTGAAGAGGGATTTGGAAGGATTGATGCAATGTCGTCGTCTTGGATCTCGCTAACGTCGTCTCTTGAAGGATAACTAAACACAGTGCTATAATTTCCAGCCGCTTTTAACTTTAAAAATTTAATTTCAGGGAAATTATCATCATTTATATTAGTAATTTGTCCTACAAAATGTTTAGTCATCTTTTTTGTAGAAAATCTCACAAGAACCCAGTCGCCTACCTTTCTCTCTGTTGGATGTCTTCCCCACTGAATATCTTCTTGCTGTTTTTGCTCTGTGGCAATCATTTCTTCGACTGTCATTTCATCATGTAAATCTTCCCTTAAACTTATATTTTCATTATCGTCACTTTCTTCCTCCTCGAGTAATTTTGGAAGAATTACAAATTAATTACATTGCTTCATTAAATCGTTGCGAACAAATTATATCTGTCATAAAATAACATTGCCAGATTAATGGGAAAGTGCAGCCCCAAAAAATGCGAGGCTGCACTTGCCCCTTTTTTTCGGGCAGCACTTTCCCAGTCGTATAATTTTCTGGGGCAAGTGCAGCCCTAAAATTAATTGATTTGAAAGTAAAAAATAATAAATCTCAGCTTCAAAAATACGAAAAGCAGACATGAAATAGTTGTACTTACGTTTTGGAAGCATGAAAAAGTGAGAACAACAACAGAAAAAACGATGATTTCTCGAACCATAACAACATGGCACTGTAGTGGGAATGAGAAAAGTTAGGAAACCAGGGAGGGAGTAGAGTTACCATTCAAGCAGCGCGATCTAACGCACGCAGTGCAAAGTAATTACGTTTACCAAGCTACCCAGATGACAGCAGCCTTGCAGATATTCCCGGTTTCTGATTATTAACCTAAGCCGCACTTGCCCCAAGACCGTACTTACCCCAACTGACCTTACTATATTGCACACATTTACTTTAACTTTATATTTTAAACTATAACTGAATTATTGTTAGCAAAAATTATGTAGAACAAAACCCACATTTTATGCTGCAAGAGTTTTTTTTTTTTTTGATTTTCAACAAGTTGTAACAACATTCGCAACCGTGTTTTATCACGGATTTCTTTCCCACTGTGTTTTGTAAGAAGAACGATTGTGGTAGGCGTGATAATTTGCAACTCCTAGGGTGTTAATTACTTATTTAAGCAGTTTATAGTCACGTCTTACTCTCAATACCTTGGCTTATATTTAAGGTAGCTATCTAGCAGTCTTATTAATTGAAATAAAATCTGAATTATTTTCTCATTGTAATTTAAATCAACGATGATTTTCTCATAATAGTTTCTACTTTTTTTAGCAGGATTTTTAATCTGAACAGTATTTATCTTCAACATTTGTTTTCAGTTGACATTTTGACATAACTATCAAACAAAGCTAAAACAGCAAATTCTTTAGAAAAACACCGCAAATAATTACAAAATTAAGTGATGTTGTATCTGATATGGCTGAATGTATCGATAAATGCTCAAATAGCAGTTTCAGTAACAGGTCATTAAAAGGAATACAGAAAGCTTTTGATTAAACCCAAATTCTCATGTATATACAAAATATGAACATGCACATTTCATGTTGTAAGGTAAAAAAACACCAGTAGTCACTTGAAGGTCTAAAACGTACTAGTAGTAGGCACAGTGAAGTATACTTTTAAACTGTGGGTCTACAATATTAATTACCTTTCTTGAAACTCAATGCTCGTATTATAGCTAAACTCATTCTTAATCATCCCATTTTCTAAAAAGGCCAGAATTTCAATTTTTTCAATTTGTTTTATTTGTTCAATAACTGTTAAAAAATTGATTGAATAAGATAGTTACATTAAGTACCAATATATTTTAACCCCATTATTATTGTTCATTTCTTCCCTCGAAGTATGCAAATACCTTGACGTGGCCACTACTGAAGCACTGCCTACTTCTGGTGTGTTTATCTTAATTGCTATTTTGAATTAGAGTTTATATTTAGATTTGAAAATTTAAATCTTGAGACATTATAGAAGTTTAGACACCCACCAGACTTAGTGAAATGCTCCTTTTCACACAAATATGACTCCTTCTGCTGTAACAGCACCAAGAAGGACAATTATGAGCTTAAGACCAGTGTTGGGCATCAACTAAAAAAATCAACTAAATTTGTAATTGATTGATTAGTTGACTAAAGTAATCTGACTCCCATTTAGTTCAGACTAATATTTTTAAAATTTAATTCAATTGCAGACAAAGATTAACGTTAGTTTAAACTAACTCGTTAGTTGATTAAAAAAACTAATTTAGTTCAGATTGTTTTAGTTCAGATTAAATTAATCAAATTGAATTTAGTCAGATTAAAAGTAATCAGATTAAAAGTAATCAAATTGATTTCATTACATTTTTAATTCAGATTAAATTCGTAAAATATAAATGTCACATGAACAGAGGCACATTTGTATTTCTACGTGTATGTACATATTTATGCAAGCATACACGAGTTAGTACGTGTATATACGACTATGTGCGTGACAATACGTATATAAACGTGTTATCCCGCGTATGCTCGTGTACGGAGGTATATTTGAATTTTTAAGTGAATATACATATTTATGTGTGCATATACGAGTAAATACGTGTATATACGAGTATGTACGTGTATGCAAGAGACTATGCATATGGATACGTGTTACCCCGAGTATACTCGTGTACAGAGGTAAATTTGCTTTTGTGTATACACATCCTTATGCGTGTACACAAGCGAAAATACGTTTATATACTTGTATACATGAGAATATGCGTATAGATACGTGTTATCCCGAGTATACTCGTGTAAAGAGGTACATTTGTATTTCGACGTGTATATACATATTCAAACATGCATATACGAGAAAGTACGTGTACATACAAGTATGTTCGTGTACACACTAAAATATGCGTATAGATATGTGTTACCCCGAGTATACTCGTGTAAAAAGCTACGTTTGTATTTGTACGTGTATATAGATATGTATGCATTCATAAACGAGAAGGTACGTGCATATAAAAGTATGTTCATGTACACACGAGAATATATGTAAACATATGCGTTACCCCGAGTATACTCGTGCACAGAGGTAAATTTCTATTTAAACGTGTATATACACATTGATGCATGCATATACGAGAAAATACGTGTACACACGACAATAGGTATATAGATACTTGTTTAACCCGAGTGTACTCGTTTACGATGGCACATTTGTATTTCTACGTGTATATGCATATTTATGCGTTTATAAACGAGTAAATACGTGTATATACGAGTATGTACGTGTACACGCGATAATATGCGTATAGATTCGTGTTACTCCGAGTATACTCGTGTACAGAAGTAAATTTGTTTCTAATTGTGTATATACATACTTATGCGTGCACACAAGCGAAAATACGTGTATGCTCTTGTACACATGAGAAGATGCGTAAAGAAACGTGTTACCCCGAGTATACTCGTGTAAAGAGGTACATTTGTATTTCTGCGTGTTCATGCATATTTAAGCTTGCATATGCAAGAAAGTATTTGTATATACAAGTATGTTCGTGTACACACGAGAATATGCATATAGATGCGTGTTAACCCGAGTATACTCGTGCAGAGAGGACAATTTGTATTTAAGATTGTACATACACTTTTATGCGAGTATATACGAGAAAAGACAAGTATATACGAGTATGTTAGTGTACACAAGAGAATATGCGAATAGATACGTGTAACCCGAGTATACTCGTGTACAGAGGTACATTTGTATTCGTACGTAAATACGTTAAAATACATATTTATGCTCGCATACACTTATATATACGAGTAAAAACATGTATAAACGAGTAGTTTTGTGCATATCTGTATATATACGTGTTATCCCGAATATTCGTGTATACTGGAAATTTTGTATTTCTACGTGTATATACCTACAAAAACGTGTATATACGAGTAGATAAGTGTAAACCCAATTTTTTTTTTGACTTCTACCTGTTATCTCGGGTATATTTGTGCACGAAGGTATGTGTAATTTCTAAGTGTATGTACAAATTTATTTGTGCCTACACGAGTAAATACGTGATTACACGGGTATGTACGTGTACACAAAAAATATGCGTATGGATACGTGTTAATCCGAGTATACTCGTGCACAGAGGTAAATTTGTATTTAAACATATATATATATATATATATATATATATATATATATATATATATATATATATATATATATATATATATATATATATATATAAAGAGGTACATTTGTATTTGTTCGTGCATATACATATTTGTGCGTGCATATAGGAGAAGGTACGTGTATATACAAGTATGTTCATGTACACACGAGAATATATGTAAAGATATGTGTTACCCCGAGTATACTCGTGCACAGAGGTAAATTTCTATTTAAACGTGTATATACACATTGATGCATGCATATACGAGAAAATACGTGTATATACGAGTAAGTACGTGTACACACGACAATAGGTATATAGATACTTGTTTAACCCGAGTATACTCGTGTAGGATGGCACATTTGTATTTCTTCGTGTATATGCATATTTATTCGTTTATAAACGAGTAAATACGGGTATATACGAGTATGTACGTGTACACAAAAAATATGCGTATGGATACGTGTTAATCCGAGTATACTCGTGCACAGTGATAAATTTGTATTTAAACGTATATATATATATATATGCATGCATATACGAGAAAATACGTGTATATTCGAGTAAGTTCGTGTACACACGAGAATAGACGTATATATTCCTTTTTAGACCGAGTATACTTGTGCACAGAGAAATTTGCTTTTAAACGTGTATATACATATTAATGCGTGCACATAAGAGAATACAAGTATGTACGTGTTCACACGAGAATATGCGAGTAGATACATATTACACCGAGTATACCCGTGTGTACAGGTACATTTGTATTTAAGATTGTACATATACATTTTTATGCGTGCATACATGAGAAAATACAAGTACATACGGTGTAGATTTATTTCAATCTCTCTAGATTTAGTATAAAGTTTAATCTGACGAAGTTTAATCTGCTTACTTTAGTTGACTAAATCAATCTGATTAAATTAATTTGATTAAATCAATCTGATTAAATTAGTTTGACTAAATCAATCTGATTAAATTAGTTTGACTAAATCAATCTGATTAAATTAGTCTGAACTAAATCAATCTGAACTAAATTAGTTTTTTTTTTCCTACAACTAACCAAGTTAGTTTAAACTAACGTTAATCGTCGTCTGCAATTGAAAAAATTAGATTAAATATAATCTGAACTAAATGTGAGTCAGATTACTTTAGTCGATTGAGGATTTACTTGATTAATGCACAACACTGGTTTAAACGCATATTCACGTGCGTACACGTACATACTCGTATATACTTCTCTTTTCTCGTATACGCACGCTTAAATACGTATATACACTTAGAAATACAAATGTAGCTCTTTACACGAGTATACTTGGGATAACACGTATGTTTACATATATTCTCGCGTGTACATGAACATACTTGTATATACACGTACCTTCTCGTTTATGCACGCATAAATATCTATATACACGTACAAATACAAATGTAGCTCTTTGCACGAGTATACTCGGGGTAACACATATCTATACGCATATTCTCGTGTGTACACGAACATACTTGTATGTACACGTACGTTCTCGTATATGCATGCTTGAATATGTACTAGTGATGCTCCGGATATCCGTATCCGTATCCGCGGATATCTGTGGGAAAATAAAGATCTGTATCCGTTACTTTTTTGACGGATCTTAAACGGATCTTTTCTATTCTAAAGATTCTTTAATATTTGAAGTAAGGTTTCTAATTCCGTTTAAATTAGATTTTATTCCCTATTTAAATTACAAGGGATCATTTCCGAAAACAATTTCTACCCCCCGGCGAAAAAAGGAAAGGGTAATAAGTTTCAAAAGTGTGTATCTGTGTGTCTATTTGTGGCATCGTAGCTCCTAAACAGATGAACCTATTTTGATAGTTGCTTTTTTTGTTCAAAAGATAACTTGCTCGAAAGTGTTCTTAGATTGGCCTTATTTTTGCAGAACTTTAATTACTGGAGATATTAATTCAAAACCGACTTAACGTTTTTTAGAATTATGGTAGTAAAAGCTACCCGTACGTAAAAATATTGACCCTAATTAAAAGAACGAAGTTTTCTGCGTTTCATATTTATTTGGAACTTTCAAGTTATATGCAGTAGGAGCAATAATCTTGTTAAGTAAATTTTAAATGCTATTCTAAGCCTTTATATGCGTGATTGGTAGCGATTTCATAGTCGGAAGATAAGGAGAAAAAACTCAAAGATTGTCCTCTGGGATATGTTTTTTTTTTTTTAATTTTCAACTTAATATTGGTTTTTGTTATTGTTGTTATGTTATTCTTCCTTTTGATTTTTCTCGGCATCCTTCAAAAAAGTGAGACTAAATTCTATATTCACTGTTTGTAAAGGTGTTCCCGGCTCTGCTATTTCGTCGGTCAGGGTAAGTCGGGTGGAATGGGTCAGCGCTGCATTTATGCTGAAATAAAATGCGAAAAAATATTTCTAGCCTGTCCAGAAGCAGCTTTACATTCTTGCTCCTGTATCCTACATCTACCAAGCTATTTAGAAATAAGCTTACTCCCCCTCAATTTTAACGGATATTTCTTTAAAGAGTAAATCATAGTCTTGATTATATTTTCGCCGTAGATGACATTTTTTGAAGAAACAGTTCCATTACCCTAACGGGGATACTTTCCGTAGCAAATTCTACACTTGGGTAGTTGATTTGGGTAAAAATATTAGGAGATTCGTATCCGTATCCGCGGATCGACTTTTTTAACGATCAGGCACATCACTAATATGTACATACACGTCGAAATACAAATGTACCTCTTTACACAAGTATACTCGGGGTAACACGTATCTATACGCATATTCTCATGTGTACACGTACATACACGTATTTTCGCTTGTGTGCACGCATAAGTATGTATATACACAATTAAAAGCAAATTTACCTCTGTACACGAGTATACTCGGGGTAAGACGTATCTATACGCATACTATCGTGTGTACTCGTACATAATCGTATATATATATATATATATGTATTTACTCGTTTATAAACGCATAAATATGCATACACACGTAGAAATACAAATACAAATGTGCAAAACGAGTATACTCGGGTTAAACACTTATTTGTCGTGTGTACACGTACTTACTCGTATATGCACGTATTTTCTCTTATATGCATGCATCTATATGTATATACACGTTTAAATAGAAATTTACCTCTGTACACGAGTATACTCGGAGTAACGCGTATGTTTACATCTATTCTCGTGTGTACATGAACATACTTGTATATACACGTACCTTCTCCTATATGCACGCACAAATATGTATATACACGTACAAATACAAATGTACCTCTTCACACGAGTATACTCGGGGTAACAAATATCTCTACGCATATTCTCGTGTGTACACGAACATACTTGTATATACACGTACTTTCTCGTGTATGCACGCTTGAATATGGGTATGCACGTCGAAATACAAATGTTCCTCTTTACACGAGTAGACTCGGGATAAAACGTATACATACGCATATTCTCATATGTACACGTATATGCACGTATTTTCGCTTGTGTGCACGCATAAGTATGTGTTTTCACAATTAAAAAGCAAATTTACCTCTGTACACGAGTATAATCGGGGTAACACGTATCCATATGCATATTCTCTTGTGTACACGTACATACCCTTATAGACACATATTTACTCGTGTATGCACACATAAATATGTATATTCACTTAAAAATTCCAATATACCTCCGTACACGAACATACGCGGGATAACACGTTTATATACATATATTTACGCACATAGTCGCATATACACGTATTAACTCGTGTATGCTTGCGTAAATATGTACATACACGTAGAAATACAAATGTGTCTCTGTTCATGTGACATTTATATTTTACGAATTTAATCTGAATTAAAAATGTAATCAAATCAAGTTGATTATTTTTAATCTGATTACTTTTAATCTGACTAAATTCAATTTGATTAATTTAAGCTGAACTAAATCAATCTGAACTAAATTAGTTTTTTTAATCAACTAACGAGTTAGTTTAAACTAAAGTTAATCTTCGTCTGCAATTGAATTAAAATTTAAAAATATTAGTCTGAACTAAATGGGAGTCAGATTACTTTAGTCGATTGAGGATTTAGTTGATTAATGACCAACACTGCTTAAGACATTATTTATATTCTCTTTTAGTTTTGTCCTCTAAGCTCTAGATATCGGCCTGCGCATTTGATTTTGTATATCTTTAAACCTTCTACTAGTTTTGAACCAAAATCTATTGAATTTTTTTGTCTATACTTGTACCACCCTCCCCATTTTATCAATAAAATTTCCTTATTCAAGAAATTTTTTAACCGGAGGGAACTTCTGTTTTGAACCAAAATCTATTGAATTTTCTTGTCTATACTTGTACTGCCCTCCCCATTGTATCAATAAAATTTCCTCATTTATGAAGTTGTTTAACCAGATGGAACTTCGGGAAGAAATGTAATTCCTACAAATACTTCAGTACTGAAATAATTATGAAGTCCGTGATATGATGTTTCGCAAGCAAATGATGGAAGTTTTTTTGCAAAAAGTTTTTTCTAGAAGGACACAAGCCTCAGAATAAGCACCATTGGTTGAACAAGCAGGATATTAGCACATTGCAGGAGTGTTTTCTCCGTCACCAGTCTTTAATGACTTCAAAGGCAACCCGAGCTTCTCCTGTTACAGATAGAATCTTGAAAACATCCAATAACAACTTGTATATAATAAATCCAAGTTAAGATTTGCCTTGAAAGTTAAATCGAAACCTACAATTATAACCCGACGTTTTCTTTATTTTCTGAGCACTAAATTAAAAAAAAAAAAAACACATCTTCAATTGTATTATAAAACATTGTATAACTGCAATACAAAATGATTCGTTTTTTTTTTTTTTTTTTTAATACTAATTGCAGTTTTCTGAAATCTAGTTCTTCTATCTATGAGTTAAAATATAGAACTGAATTCATAATTCACTTCAAAAATAAGCTCCACCCTAGCAAGTATTGACATATGGGCCTGTCCACGGTGACTGACGCTACAATTTGACTATTTTTAACTTATAAATTCAGCACTTTCTTGAAATTAAATTTTGTTTCTTCTGAAATTGATCTAAAATATCATGATATGGTACATCAGTGCTCCTACGCTTGTTTTCAGACATGAGGAAAAAAATTTTGTATGAAATTAAAGGGAATAAAAAAAAAAACGTGACTAATGTTACGCAGAAGAGACATTGAGAAAAATGAATTATTTATAATTCGAAATTCTCTTCAAACTAATAAAGCAAAATCTAAACAGATTTCTTCCTCTTAAAATAGAGATTTTAGACTTAATGAAAACACTTTGTTTTATTGAAATAATTTAAAAACTAAAAGTATAAAAATTATTTAACACCCGTGACTGACGATATAAAGATTTTGTGACTGATGTTACATTTACAATAAATCAATGTAATTATCAATTATTATCCACAAAAATAAAATTACCATTTAAAATTATAAAATTTTATTTTAAATATTAGAAAAGTTCATTTATAAAGTTTTAAGAGTTATATCCTTGATTTATTTCATAAAATAAAAAGTCCTCTTGCCTTTACTTCATCTAGTGCGCTAAATATTATGTTCCTTTCTCATGTGAATAATAAATTTCAGCCACATTGACAGGCTATTTCCAATGTTATACTGCTAGAATCTTGACAGTTACTAAATACTTCTAGTTTTCAGTTTCAATGCATCTAACTTCTCGTGATAC
Source organism: Uloborus diversus (assembly GCF_026930045.1). Taxonomy (NCBI): domain Eukaryota; kingdom Metazoa; phylum Arthropoda; class Arachnida; order Araneae; family Uloboridae; genus Uloborus; species Uloborus diversus. The sequence continues at coordinate 135,859,745 of NC_072733.1, read as the reverse complement.
AATTGTTTATCATATTCTTCAAGAACCCGTTCTCCAGTTGCAGTCAACAATTTTGGAACATGTTCTGCTGGAAGTGATTCCTTACTTTACTGTAAAAAAAAGGGTTGTTGCTTAATACCTGCTACAGCTTCTGAATTAAAAAAAGTATTACTCAAGTATAACTCTTTATAACATAACTGCAAGTCGGATGGTGATAGCTTTGTAATTTGCATGAAGCTGTGATGTTTAAAAAAAATTCTGTGTCGATGATGTAACACTTTTCTTCAAATGTAATACATGAACTAGGTTTATCTGTTAATCACATTTCATGCCAGAAAACATTTTACAGCAGTAGTTTTCTTTTCTGATGATATAACAAAGAGCGCTTTGAATGACTAACAGATTTTACCAAGGTTTCATTATTTGAAAGAGGTGCAATGCAGCTGCTAATTTAAACCTAGGACTTCAATACCTTAAATTTGTTCTATGCTTTTTCTACTTCTTCACCTAATTTTTCCTTTTAATTTTATTCTAAACTAACTTTGGTAATTATACTAGGTTTTAAATAATTTTATTTATTTTTTTTATCATCCGCTCTTTTCATCTTCTACTTTGTTTAACTTTTTGTGATTTTCATGTTTTCTTTTATTTCTTAATTTATATCAACTCCTTTTTTGCCTTTCTGCACAGCCAATGCTATTTGTGCAATTTGTTTAAGGTTTATCAACGAAAAGGGAAATGTGACTGATGTTACATATTTTAAATAAATTTTAAATAATTAAATTCAACTATTTCTAAATATTTAAGGGCTTAATATTAAAGATATCATCATAAATGAAGAGAATATGACATTTTATAAACTTGGGATTGTTTTTGTTTACGCAATGCAAACTTTTATACAAATTTGTGACTTATGTCACATTAGAGAGAGTATGAGGCTTTGTTTAAAAATATTTGCTACAAGACAATTATAACAGTTTAAATTTTCTTTGTTGGTCTAATCTTTTCCTAGATAAACCACATTTCAATAAAAAATAAGATTGTAGACATAGCAATTAAGTTCCTAAGTGAAAAAATAAAGATTAACTTTTAAAATCGCTAATGCATCGACACATGGGCACTGCGTAGTGTTGTCAAAATTTGCCTATAAAACTTAAATGTGTTTACAACTTTTTTTGCATAGTTTTATAAAAATACAGTCTTTTTTACCTCATTTGAAAGAAAAAAATTGGTGACACAATGAAGTTTTTTTTTTTACTGTGATGTCCCTAGTTTCATGTACATGCCCATATGTATTTCATTTTGATCATGCTCCACAGGCTAGTTAGTGATGTAGCAGAAAATGCAACCGACCACTACAAATGAGTGTGATAGCTAAAAACCATTTTGAATAGAAACGCATGTAATGGTGCAAAAACTACCGTCATACTAGAATGATATATGTCTAAGCGGTTCGTCACTAAAACTTAGGTTGATTAGGACATAATGAGAATTGGTTTGCACAGCAACATGCTACTGTTGCAAATGTTAATCAAGCACGTAGTGAGTACGTGATCAGGGAAAGAACTGAACCGTTGGGCTTTTCAAACTCTCGCTCTATGATATATACATTACCAGAGTGCCACATGTTCTGAAGAATGTTTCTTTTGTTTTTTTATGTTAAAAAACATTTTGCACAATGCAGAAAAATCAAGAACAGTGGCAATAAAAATAAAAGCAGAAACATAAGCAAAGCAATTAATCTAATTTATACTTTTTTAAACATAACAAACCTTAAGTTAAATTCATAAATAAGCGTATTTAAAACACCCCTAAATTAAAGAATAAATACCTTTGTGCTGAGAATTAAAAAGTCAGTAATCCAACGTTATTAAGCACAAAACTTGCAAATAATTGCAGACACGTGTTTCGGTGTTACAAGGAACACCTTTTTCAATGCAAAGAAGTGTGAGCTTTTGGATGAAAAGTCATAAACGCTCACACTTCTTTGCATTGAAAAAAGTGTTCCTTGTAACACCGAAACATGTGTCTGCAATCATTTGCAAGTTTTGTGCTTAATAACGTTGGATTACTGACTTTTTAACCCCTAAATTGTAACAACAATTGTTAAAAAGTTCGCAAAGTTTAAAACGACAAAAGTTTTAAAAAGAAATAAATTTAATAAAAATATTCTATAAAAAAATCCATGCACCTAGATGGAGTTGTCAGAATGCAACAAAAGTTCGTTCCTATGGACAGTATTAATGTAAGAAAGTAATTACAAAGTAAAGAAATACAATCATTTAGTCTGGGAAAATTCAGATTGAATAGATAGTTTAATACCCTGCTGAACCACCTCTAGTGTTAATGTACTAGGCCATACAGGCAAGCATTAAGGCATAACATTCTCGTATCATGTCCTACATCATCTCGTACCACTATTACTGAAAATGTGCCCCTAGATCGAAGAAACTCGTAGACTGTCCAACATACTGTTCCGTTTCATCACAGACATGGTATGTTTGCTAAAGGTCTGGGAATTAAGCAGGCCTGAGCAGGTGATGATGTGGATGGGTAAGTCCCCTGACATCATTGCTGCGTGTCATCGGGCATTTTCTTCTTTAAAAACTTGTCCAGGGAGCGATGCCATTGACGATAACACAAAGGACAAAATCATGGCACAAACGTACCTTCAGTCTGTCATAGGGTTGTAGATTAGTTTTTTGGGGGTGGGCGGACTAAGTATCATATGATATCACAACAACTGCAACCTTCATTATATCACAAAAACTGCAGGTGTGGGGTTAACGCTGAAAACGAACGCATTTTTAGGGATTTTACTAGGGTTTCCAATCCCGAAATCCCGATTTTGAATCCTGCGGGATCCCGCGCGATATTTGGCGGGATTAGTCTCGCAAAAAATCCCGCAAAGATTTTCCTCGCAGACGTTTTCCAACTTTGGCCGTTCATTAAACCCAATTGATGCTTCCGTTAGCCTGGGATTGTCCTGGTAGAAGCTTGTTGATATTTATCATTGTTATGAAGATTGAAGTTCGTAATTTTGACGATTAATAATTAAGATTTTTAGAATTAGTGGAACTGAAAAAAATGCACTCTTTATGTATATTTTCGTTAGGTAATAATTTATTATTGAAATGTTGAAGTTGCAGCAATAATTGTATTTAGTTGACAAAAAAAATTTAAAAAAAAAAAAAAAAAAAAAACAGGTTTTGCGTTCATTGTTGCAACTATAATTTCTCAAATTTATTCTTAAATTTTCCTTTGCATAGCGCTTCTTCATGAAAATGGAAGTTTCTGAAAGAAAGTGTAGCCAAGTGCCCCGTCCTGAAATCCAGACTTTAAAAAGCTTAAATCCACGAGTAACTTAAAGCAATGCGTTTACTGACACTTAAAAATAAAATATCTTTCACGTACCACTGGTACAGATTTTTAAAGACAACTGTATTGCAGCGATAGCTCGAACGTTCCGGGAAAGCTTTAAACCATCACCGAACAAACAGTAATTTTACAGATTAATCGTATTATAAGGATCATTAATAAATTAAATAAAAAGCAAGCATCCTAAATACAATCTTACAGAATATCAATTGATCAGAAATAGCAAATGCTGCGATAAAAATATTGCATACAACTTTTAATGAAAGAAAATCAGTGAGTAAGATTTAGGTAAAATACATTATAATCCAGTTTTTTCGAAAAAATATAGTAAAGTTAATTGCATTAAGTCCTGAAATCAGTGTAATAACATGGAGTTGGTTTCCACTTTCAAACGAGTTAATTTTACTAGTTTAAAAAACTAGTATTTATAGAAGGTTTAGTAAAAAACATGTTGAGCCGGTGAAACATTTTTTACTTGGTGAAACAGCTTTTTATATGCAATAGTTTTTGCAAAATCGAAAAGAGGCAATAAGACGACACATATTGCAATTCTTATTGATGAATTTGGTATGGTCAGGGAAAGTGTTCGAATTTCATCTACAGTTACACAAGATAAGATGAATGAAAATTTCCCCCATGCCACCTTAAAGGTTAACTAAGACATATTATCAGCTTTAACGGTTCAAGAAGATTTTAAAGCTTTAATGGTAAAGATGACCATTTACAAATGTCAATACTGGAATAATTAGTGTGTCCTTAGCATTAATAAAAATTCCCCCTTTTGGCTTTTTAAAAATAATTATTAGTTTCTTAACGAATTTTAATTTCAAAAAATAAGTTGGTGTCTTGAGTTTCCATTATTACTATTCGCTCCTTGCTGAAAAAGAAAAAGTGAGTTCCATTTCTGCAAATGCACATTATTTGTTGTTTCATTGGCATAACTTCTTTGCATGAAACTGTAAAGGAAAAAATGCCATAGTTCTTTTTTTTTACTTTTTGGTAACTTTCCTTGTAACATTTTTTTTCAAGCTTAAAACATACTCAAATAAATGTATGGCAGCGCAGGTAATTTGGGTATGAAATGCAAATTTTCATTCTTCACTGTAATTCGAAAGGGTAAACTTCGATGCTTAACAAAGTTTACCAATTTCTCCGAATCCTCCCAAATATTGATATGAAAATAAAACCAGTTTTCCCTCCGTCATCAAATTAAATTTACGTGTCTTCCGGACACTAAGAGTAGCAACAAGAAGCAAATGTTTTGTTTGAAGAAATAGCATGAGTCGGCGTTTTGAGATAGGAAACAGTATCTCACTCAAGTTAGAAGAAAGGGAAGGGATGTTTAAAGAAACCTATCAAATATTTCGAAAAATATATCAAATGTAAAAATGTTTCTTTGCGCAACTAATAAATATCACTGAATCTTGCAATATAACTGAACTTGTTTTTGGAAAAAATAGTTTCCAATTATTATTTTGAGTTCAATTTCTTTATTTAAATGGCTTGAATAAATAGATAAATATTTTTATTGTACTTTAAATTAAATTGCTTAATAAAAAGTAAAACCGAATATTTTCATTTAAAATATCGCATTTGTGTTTTTAATAAGTTTGTCTCCAGAAAATGAAGTGTTTTACGGTGAAACGTTGTTAACCCGTAACAGGGGAGGTGAAAAAATAGGACGTAACAGGGGACATGAGGTCTCAGAGACCGCTCTATTTGCAAATTTTTAAAAAATCGTGTAATTATGATATATTCCTCTAATTTCTCACAGATGTTCTTGGAACTTTTATTAGCAAGGGGAAAAATTATTTTTAAATTTTTTATTGAAATATAACTTTTTCGAGGAAATTTTGCTAAGAGTCTCAATATTTTTCGAGAAAATCATATGCGGTAGTAAATAACTATCTCCTCGTAATAAAAACGAATCTATTATTGAGCAATCACGATTGCTTATTGTTCTCATTTGACCGTCTTTGAGGTCCGTGCCTTTTTCAGCTTGGACCAGGGGCGTCTGCAGCACCACCGCCCACTCTCCTCTGCAGGCGGCGCGGATGCTCCGGTCCTGAGCTATCCGCTTCTCCTGGTCGGAGGCATCCATGTCCCACACGCACGCTCGCATACTCACACACATACACACACACGACTTCACACACATACACTTGTACACGCTTACGTACAAACAAAAAGGTCTACGCACACACACAAGCCTACACACTTACACAAACAACTATGCACACGTAACCGCCCAGAAGGAGAGGCAGACTTGGGGTGGGGGGGGGACAGGGGCCATTTCTAGAAACAATAATCCCAATGAGTAGGGTCCTGTCTCAGTTTGTGATTGCGAAAAACATAATTTGAATTCAAAATTTCAGAATTCAAATTAATTTTCTTTTTCTTTTTTTTTTTTGGTTTTTTTGTTTTTTATTAATGATTTCATTTTAGTTCTTTAATATATACAGAAAATTTTAGTTCAAGAAAATTGGTTATATCAAATTTTGGACAGCACTTTAATTGTTAGTATTTTGCGTCGTATTTCGAGGAATAATTCAGTCTTCATTGGCCCGAGAACATCATCGCGTAACATTTGTGAACATTTCAAACAACTCTCAACCTCATCTAGAATATTTTGCATCTATTCCACATAACGCAGATAAGATTAAATGAACCTATATCCGCGGTTTCTAACGTTTAGATCTATGTCTACTACTGCCGAAAATTGTAACACTGTAGAGCAGGTGCGGTCTCACAGACCGCTTCTAAGAATGCGATGAAATTTAAGCCAGATGCACTTGACTAAAGATACTGATAAGGAATGGGAGATTTTTAAGGTTACAAAACAAAAAGCTATTGGGAAAAACCATTCAATCGAACTGAAAATGAAATAGGGCTGATCGGATGAACTTTTGAGCGGTATGTGAGACCGCACCACCCCTGTTAAGGGTTAATGCAATAGACATTTATTTCTGTAATAAATGTACGGCAACTAATTTTATGAAACTTCAGGTTGATTTCCAGTTATTGAATAAAACAAACATGATCCTCAAAGTAACTAAAAAATATTGAATTAAAGTATTTGTAATCAAAAGAGTCTTGTTGAAATGGCCTGATTTTCTTGTACAATTTTTGCTTTTTCATGGGTTACTATCATTATATGGTTTACTCTATAGTTTACTGTTGTATAAAAAGCTTCTAATTGTTCTAGAAAGCCTAGTTTATTAAACTGACTAATTTAGAAAGGAAAATGTTTTTGAATACCGTTATTTCTTCCGGTGATTTCATAAGTAAAGAAAAGTAGATTGTAGCCAAATAAGGTCTTTAGTGGTTTTATTGATGTTCCAATGTCCTTATTAAGACATTGAAAAATAGAGTAGAAGATCTGATGCTGTGCTGCATATGGGCTGCATACATTATATGCTGAACACATGTGCACAAACGGTGCGCAGAAGAGAGCAAAAAACAGAAAACAACGACTTATCAGTAATAGGAATGTGGTGATTGTTTTTTCTCTTTTTTATTAAAGTAAATATGTAAATTTTGATGTCGTTTTTGTGTTTATCAAATATTGCTGTATATGTTTCGGTTTTGGCAATCAAGAACTCTTCCTTTTTTTATAGTTTGATTGTAGCGTTTTTTCAGAGAAGGCCTTTTTAGGACCCGTGCTTCTAATAATAATTTCTAACAGCCTTTCTTTGTTAAAACAGCTAAACAACGTAATTGAAATTTAAATATAAACACGGATTTTTTTTTCTTATTCTTTATGAGCCATGAGATGATAATGTAAAGTATTGAATCATAAATGAGGGAGACACTAGGCCATGAATTTTAATGTGGTTCTGTTTTTGAGATTTTACTTCAAAATGTTTTCTTTTCTTGTGAATTTGATTCTAAAATAAAACCTAAAAACCTAATTGATGTCTTTCACTGTTTTTCAATGACGCTTCAAAAAATATTTTCAGTCTAAATTCAGAAAACAAATGAATTTCGTCAGAATACGGCAATAAAATATAAGCATGATTATAACATTTAACACATTATTGGTAGATTGCATTTGTGAGACTTCTGATATATATAACGACAATTCCTGTGATATTAAACTTCTATGTGCAAATAAAAAGTCGTATTACTTATAACATCTAAAATTGACTACAACGAAAATTGACTTCAACAAATTTCCTCATTCATATGAATTTTACTTTCAAATATTCAGCTGTATATAGTTAAACTAAAACGAATCAACATGGTTTCATTAATGAGGTTAATGAAGTTTCGCTATTTTCAATCTGAAGACATAAATACCCTATTTCATTATACAGGGTGACTTAATTAATCATACCAGTAATGCGAAATATGAATTGGTACAATAACAGAACATCTGTTTAATGATGAATAAGAAATAAGTATACATTACATTGTTAAAAGTTACAATCTATTAAAAATATTGTCTAGACTACAAATTGTTGTTCCTTATCCTAAGATATTTTCCTTGTTTTTTCATTTTTTGTTCTTAAGAAGTAATAAACCTTCAATTTCACTTACTTTCGTGCTTTTTTTCTCTTCTAACAAGCTACTTCAGTGCATTTTTGTGTTACATAAAACGAATTAATTCTTCCTTTACAAAATTTTCAGCGATTGTTCTATTATCTCGTTCCCAAGAGATCAAATTCAACCCTTTTTCTTCCAAAAATGAAAATCCGAACTTCTTGCTCTAAAATTGCTTTAATAGGTAACTGATAAGTTATTTCCGAAGTCCTATAAAATTGCCATTATGTAAGAAAATTGTATTATTCACTGCTGTTAAATTCAGCTGTTTGCTTCTAAGAAAACGTTTCTAATTAGTACTTGATGAAAAATGATAAAAAAAATGAGTATTACATTACATTTCAATTTTATTAAGTAATATTCAGATGCATTGACGGGGGGCGATAGAGCTGAATTCGTATGTTTTTAAAATTGCACACTAAAATAAAATACTGTTCAAATTATTTCACACAAGTATACATGATAAAATATAATTACCTAAGTTTCATATTCTAAAAATAGCATTTTTAGCAAAATTAGGGAAAAAATTCATAAAAAAAGTGTATTAGCATCTTTGCCTTTGAAACGCATGAAGTCAATTCTAGTTTAAAATTTATAAGAGCTAGTGGCAGAGTGTAAGGGGGGGGGGGGTGGAGGTTGAAAAACCTTCGAACTTTTGTTTTAAGTAAAACTACCCAGCGCAGTATGTTTATATACAGGGGTTGGACGAAATAATAGGGACACTTCAAAGTTTCGGAAATAGGGGGATCCGCATGTTATTAACCACTGGAGAACGCAAATGCACAAAAACAGAAAAAAAATAAAAGAGTAGATATTCTTTATTTGATTGCTAAAACTAATTTCTAGCATCCTATGAGTTGATCTTAAAATTTATAGTTTTAATTGAAGGTTAGGATAGTACATTATAAGTCATCTAGAAAATTAAAAAAAGTATCCTTTCTTATTAGTGATAATTTTTACGAGATGAAATGTTTAATCGTATTTTTCGTGGTCACATTCAATTTTACAGGTTTATTTACTAAAATGTGCTTATCGCCCATGCTTGTTCGAAGCAAATGAGAAAATACTGCATTTAACAGCTTACAATGTATGCTTGGATTAAGGGATGGTAATTTATTAATTGTCCAAAATGCTATCAATGCCAGTAATAGATCAAAATGCTCAAATAATGAACAAATGTTGGTTTAAATTTGTTTTTGTTTTTTTTCCAAAAACCAAAGTGATTGCAAAATTTTTGTTTTTAAGATTAAAAAAAAAAAACTTTCATTCGGAATTTTTTTAACAGTAACTGACTGGTGCGGTTAATTAATAGACGCTCTAAGGTCAACTACTAAATAATAGCGGATAACCGCCTTATCTATATGAAAACTTGACATTAAAAAAATGCTTATATTATGGTCATCATTGTTTTCGTATATTGCACGCCTCCAAAAAGTATTGTAGTCGTTCATAAAGTATCCAAAAGTGTTTTTACAATTGAAAAATTTTCTAGCCACAATTTATCTTACAGTCATAAGTAAACACTTCCTGTTTGTAAACATACATACTTTGTGATTCATTATTAATAAATATTATAAACATAAATTAAACTTCGCATTCTCCCTTTAAGGTAAAATTTAAAAAATGCTATTTTCCGAAGTAATACAATTCGCTTTTGTTAGCTACATTCTTATGCGAATCCGTAGCGTAAACGTAACTCTCTTCAGTCAAGAGCAGCTACGTATTTGAAGTTTAATGGTTACTTGCCATGTAAAATTTTACGCACTCCTCTAATTATGCATCGGTCTTTCAACTGAAAAATGAATGAACTCACAATGCTTTTAGAATTGACAGTCATTAATTACATTTTCTCATTTATAACACTCTGCTGAATAAATTGAATCATTATTGATTTTGAAGGTGATTAATGTGGCGCTGTTTATGTACAGTTAATAAACTACACTCCACACAATTCCAACAAGGTTTATACATGAAGAATTGCATCAATTAAAATCTTTCAGTGATAGGAAAATTCTTTTCATTAGTATCATTTTGGCTAGTTTCATTAAGAAATTAGGTTCCTGATACAAGTTTATTCAGCGATTACTCGTTGTTTATATTATAATTTGTGGGTTTTTTTTCCAAAGCTATGAATATAATTTTTAAATGTTATGAAGTAATGATTGAAAAATATTTCGAAATTGTTGATAAAATTGTTCTAGATATTAGGGATTTTACTATTTGGATCTAACTAAACATGAATTGTTAGAGCGGACTGATAATCAAATTTCATGGATTGTCAGATGTCAAATGCAAAATCAAAATCTTTATAGAATATTTTAAGTGAATAGTAAATTATTTTTGATGCTCTTTTTACAAAAGTTTACAGAATTTGCTTCCATGTTTTTTAGGCTTAAGATCCAAGTACAAAACTTCATTATTTTACAAGTATTTATAACATTCGGCTTTTCAGAAGTCGAAGTTCAGATTTGTCGTTTCAAATTGTTTTATTAATTCGTAATCATCATAAGAGGCTCCCTTATTTTATTTTTTCGGGTTTCTTTTTAAACAGTAGGGTAACTAAACTTGTATCATTCAAACTGACTGTGTCGTAGACCTAACACAAAATTAATATATTTTGTTCCGTTTTATTCCATTTAAAGCATTTTCCACATTTTTCTTCCTCTGCCTAATGGTATATTTTAAATCTACGGTTTCAGTTTTATTCTGAGTTTGACATTTACGACCGTTTTATATATTACATTTATTTTTCCGCCGTTAAAGTCATGAAATTTGGCACAACAGTCTTTAGAATCGCTCGGATGTGCTCCTCAGAGCAATTAATTTTTAATTTTATTTGTTTTGTAATTTCTAATTTAAGAAAAGATTTCCCAGAAATTATCGATTTCGTTATGACAAATTCTCGCATGATTCAAATTTTGACGTAAATCTAAACGGAATCTGGACTACAATTTTCTGGTCTATAAGAATTGAGTTCTTCCTATAATATAAATAGCTACAAGCAAATGTATTGGTAATGAATTGAAGGGCTCGGGGCAGAAATGTGACTAGACACAAGGAGTGACTTTTCGATCAAAATGTTTGTTTCTCATAACTAAAATTGAAATAAACATGAGAATTGATTATGTAATTTAGAGAATGTATAATAACTTTGAAAATTTCTATAATTTTTTTTTATATGTTGGAAATTGGCCTACTGAAAAATTCACATCATGTGGCATATATCATTCTTGCTCCAACTCATTCAAGTGGTAATTAAAAACATCAATTTGTTGTTAAAAAACTGTTATTACATGAGTTTTAAAATCAAATACTAATACATAGGTACCTATTATAAAAATATTTATTTAGCTTCAAAAGAAATACTCTTGATTTCACCTTCTAGCAACCTAAGGCACAGTAGAGTAAAACTAAATTGCAATGCGGGAAGCATCACCGCTCTGAATTTCAAAACGCCTAGGTTTGCGAAAAATCTTCACACTGCTCTCGTTCTTTGAAAGAAAAAAAAAAATATGTGTTTTAAGAGCTGTTTACTCTTTTAGCAAGAACTTTTTCAACCAGTTTTCCTTCATTGATTTCTTTGGGAATTCGAAGGGTGTTCAAATCTATGCATAATGATCATGTTCACTGATATACGAAGAAATTCAAGCACGAACGTGAAATATTGAATGCAAAATTGTGTATAAAAGACATTTATAAAATTGCATAAATGTGACCATATTTATTGCTTTACTATATATTCATTCGATGCGTTTAAATATTCAAACAGTTTCTTCTCAATGTAGAAAATGTATCGCTGCTTTAATATTGATGGATATTTTGCCGATTTAGTCTCCGGAAAAAAAAGACCAATTTATTGCACGTGGCAGAAAATCCTCAAAGGAATAAAAATATGCTATTGAACTCGAAAAGGCAAATATTTAAAATAAGCTTATTTTGCCTTTGTAAGAGGCTTCTAGTAACTTTGCTTCTTAAACTGACAAAGAGACCCATAAAATAAAAATAATTTTACTTTGTATGTTATGATGTTAATACCAGTTAAAGTTTCGATAACTGAACTGCCATTCCTAAATACTGAGTATTATTTAATTTCCTATCCTTCTGTTCGATTAAAAAAAAATAATTATACTCGAATAATGTGTCTCTTTAATTAATAATATGTTATTGAAATATATTTGATTGTCTAACTATATTAAGTATATTTCTTATCAGACGAATTGAAGTCACTCACGCCTATTAAATTTATTCCAGTTTACAAGGAAAGAATGAGACTTTTGTAACATAGATTAAGTAACAGCATGTAAAAAAAATACTAAAACTTAAGCTCGTCTCTGACAAATTAAAGGTTTTCGCATTCAAGAATTGCAGTCTTGCTTTTTTTTTTTTGGTCATTGTTTTAATACTCATAACTTTGCATGAAATTCTGATTAAATAAATTATTTCGTGAAATTTGGACTCATACGATTTTATTCATATTAAGCATTATACAAAAAAAAAGAACATAAATGATCCAGGGTGTGGCATTTCATGATAAGTAGCTTTTCCATCATGAGAAGTTAATTTTAAGTTATTTCATTAATTCTATATATAACTCATATTAATCGCTACCACTAGATTTGGTCGCTTAGAAATAAAGAAAAATAAATAAGGTGGCGTTTAAATCCATCTTTAATTAAAAAATAATGATAACATAAATAATTTACAAAGAACGGAAGTAAAACTAAGACTTTGGTTCTTAGTACAAAATGCTAAAGATTTCCTTTTTATAATCCAGAGTAAATGAACACAATATTTTAAAACTTGGCAGACTCACGGAAACATGATCGTGAAGAGTTTTGGAAAATCTTGGCGCCTCATCCATTCCGAAAGTTTCAATAAAATATGAAAAGTCTTCCAAAAATTAATAAGTTCATGAAAAGCCACTAAAGGTTTTAGGATAATTCGAGCACTAAATAAATTTAAAAAGCGATTATATTATATTAAAAGCTATGTTAAAACGTAAAACATCTGCCAAGTTCTTTATTTATCGCCAATCTTGACAAGAGACAGTTAAACCACTTACAATCGTCATGGAGCTGCTTCGATTCATCCGAATTTTCGAAAAACTAGAGACCAAATTGAAGCATTTGCTTAAAACTTAAACGTGTCGATACACCAAAATTTTACAAATTTTTTGAGTGACCGTGTATACTTTCACAGTTTTATGGCGAAAAGATTTGAAGAACTCGAGGCAAGAATAATATGCCACATGAGTTTTTTTCGGATAGGCCGATTTCCAACATTTGAAAAATTCTACAAATATTTTTTATGGATATTATACATTCTATATTCTGCAATATGAAAAGAAGATACGTTTTTCTGACAGTGACATAATCCATTGTCATGTTTATTTCAATTATCAAAGCAGCATTTAGAACAAAAAACTCGTTTTTTCAAAAGTGTGGCTTATCTCGTTCTTGCCCCGAGCCCTTCATATTGAATACAAAATTTACCTCTTTTTTCCAATAGCGTAGCAAATACAACATTCGTCTAGTGCTAAATCCATTTGGTTAATTTTTGAAGATCATAGAAATTCCCCCCTTGACAGAATTTAACTTTTTTATACCAAAAAATGGGATAGAATTTCAGATGACTTTTTAAATGAAAATACGTTTTGTGTGATTATTTTTCAAGTTTATATTATAAGAAAACATTCATGTGACTGTGGCTGGCTAAGGCAGTCAAAATTGAAATAGCTTGCCTGCTTAGGACGTCTGAGATAAAAGCGAGAACAATAAGCAATAATCTTGATTTGGTCAATAATCAAAAACGTCCATGGTTTGACCGAGGCAGTTTGATCCACATTTTCTTAAAGATTGACGCACACTCTTGGGCTAATTTTCTCCGATTGCGGGACAGGTTGGACCGCGTCATTTGTTCAATATTTTGATAATATTGATGTTGAAGAAAGTGCTAGTTTAAATCTTATATTTCTTTTCGTACAACGAAAAACTATCATATCGCAAGTAAAAACATTATTCATACACCATTTTTTCATGATTTCATAAATTAAAAATACAAAATCACGTGAATTAATACTCCCAAAGGACTAAAACTGTATAAAGCAAATAGAATAGCTTATTTCGAAAACCAGTCATCTCCTTAGCTAAAAACTAGGATATAACTAGCTTTCGAACTCAAAAAATTTATTAACTGCATTTTTCGGCATCGCTTTCATCATTACAAGAAATTCAAAACTGAACTATATATTTTTAGTAATACTACTGCGAACCAACTTGCCTGATACAAAATTGGCCATTTCTTTTCACAAATGTAAGACATTGTTCTGAAAGCATTTTAATTTATACACTCCTGTTTGTGAAAATTGCAGCACCATGAAAGAAGCAGTATAGTTGGATGAAGTTCAATACACAGTTGAGTGGTAATGGTACAAATAAATGATTCCATTGTCAGACCAAACAAACAATAAAAGGAGATATAAATTAGTATTTTGTGCGGCCACCACGTGCCACAGTAAGAGCTGCTACACGACTCGGCATTTAGTAAAACACAGTTTGAATATCTGCCTGCGGAAGAGTATTCCATATTGTTTGTATGCGCAACCAAAGTTTGTCTGTCGAAGCAACAGGACGAGGATAACGAGTGAGACGCCGCCCAACGAAATTCCACACATGTTCAATCGGTGACATATCCGGGGAATATGCAGGCCAAGGAAGAAGCTGTACCTGCTGCGAATCAAGGTAGGATTTGATAGTCCTCCCGACATGTGGACAGGCATTATCCTGCTGGAATACAGCCCCTGGCAATCCTTGCAGGATAGGAAAAACTTAGGGCTGTAAAACTACGTTTAAGTATCGGGTACTGTTCAAATTGCCCACAATTCGCAGCGATTGTGATCGTCCATGATATGCTATGGCACCCCAGACCATAACTCCGGATGTTCGCGCCCTGTGGCGTTCGATAATGCACTCCGGGATGTGCCGTTCACCGGCATAGCGCCTGACACGAATTTGGCCATCATGGTTACACAAACTGAAGCGGGATTCTTCAGAAAAGACGACCTGCTGCCAATCAGCACGCCAGCTCCTATGCACATTGGCCATTGTTTCCGCAGGTGGCGATGGTTTTGCGTGAGTGGAATCCTGTATAAAGGAATCCTTGCCTTTGTCTGCTGCAGCCCACGCTGCAGCAGACGTCTCCGAATTGATGAAGCACACAATGAAACAGCTGTAGCTGTTGACCACTATGCTGCCAATAGGGAAGTTGCAACCTATTAAATGTTCATATTTTGGCTATTGGATATTGTTAATTGACACTCAAAACTAAAAAATTCACCATCGCCGAATTTTAAAACACCGTGGTTGATTTTTAATGAATTTTTAAAAATCCACGCTCAAAATTGCGCGCTTCTGAAACGTCACGAGCCTACGTCACAGGGCGCGAATGGGCAGCCTTTCGCCGAAGATCCCTTGTTTTCGCTAGGAACATTTTGAGCGCGCTGATATTTTTATTTTTTAGAAATTCAACAATCCTTTTGAACACACTATGGAGACCGTATTCGTTAAAGCACAATCTAAATAATCTTCCTCAAGTAAAATCAATGATGATATTCGAATATTTTCGAGAGAATGAGAGGTTTAATGTTCCAGAAATGCGAGGAGTTTAATGCGAGGAGATAAGCCTTTTACGTTTCGTCTTCGAAGTTGAATGCGTGACCTTGGCTTCTCTCCTATCGGAAGAGGGCATGACGTCATTTCCTATGCCATTTGACGTCACAAGAGCTTGAACTTTAAAAATTAATTTAAAAAAAAAAAACTACTTATCGTATCGCAAATTTTTTTTCACCTATGATGTTCATACATGTTACTCTATCATATAAAAATAAAATTGAAAAATCGAAAACTTCCCTATTGTCTAGAAGAAGCTGTGCGGTCCGTTAGCGCCATACGCACCAGGTGTCTTTCATCGCGAGCTGACGTCACATTTAGGGGTCCACTCCCGGATTTCCGAACTGTCTGACCCTCGTCCGTCCACTGCTTCCAAACACGCATAATTGTGCGGCCGTTACGCTGCACACGAGCGGCTACTGCACAATAAGACAATCCAGCGAAGGCCGACGATTCCACCCCCTTCAAACTCCGAAATTTGCACATATTTCGCTTTCTTTCGTCGAAGAGGCATAGTAAAGATTCAGTTAACGTTTACTCTAGCATATAACCACCGATAATCATACACGCCTCGCTACAGTCGTCTATTTATATTCGGTTCGATCTGCCGTTCAGAGGGCGCTGCTCAGCATATGCATGCGCTACCGATTTGCAATTCTAATCATTTGCATATCATGCACTACTTTACATTTCCTGCAATTTTCAGCTCACTGGCGTTAGTCCTTCGTGGTGTTGTCAATTTTCCCAAACATGAGTAGTTAATATAAGATATTAACTTGGAATATTTAATGATTCCGAATATTATTTGCAAAATAGAATTTTTAATTTATTATGAAAGAAAGAAGCGATAATTTGTTAGCGATGTAATGTACTTCCCCTACTGAATTTTCCTATTATTTTTAATAGCAACGTTATAAGTAAATATGGTATACGCAGTCCCAATGCCTTTATTAAATCCATTACATAAATTTACTGACTATATTCCAAAAAGGAATAAGGAAAAATCTATATTTATAAATGAAATATTTCCCCCAAAGCTACATTACTGGGCATACTTCTGCCAATGGGTAATAAAGAACTTTTCCTTTTAAAGTACTCGAAATTAGGATGCAGCTATTAAAAGAAACCGTATTCCCTGTTTTAAAAATAGGTATAAAAATCAATCCATTGGTATCTTATTCTTAGATATATTCCATAACAGATTTGTGCCGATGCCTCGACTTTTCCATGTTGAAAACCGTGGAGAATATTAATAGGATGAAAAAAGTATTTTCATCTGATTTTTTCTCTCATGATATTAAGCTATAAAAGCTTCAAGAGTTATTTTCAGTCAAAAATATCTCTCTTGCATTTGGGGATTTGTTTATGCGAAAGAGAAGCACAAAAAATACGTTTTTATCACAAAATATTTTAAATTTACCAGTTTTTTTCTTAAATATTTGTCCATTAAAGCACATTACTAGTTGGAAAAAAGGTTTTACACAAGTGCTAGTTTAAAGCAAGTGCTCCAAGGTTTTGATGCTTACATTTTGAAGCTTTGCTACATTACAAACAATTTAAAAGTAACAACTTTTCTCGTCATTTTTGAAACCTAGCTTAATGTTTTCCGGTGTTATAATGTGGTTGAAAGCTCCTCTTACTGTAATTATACGCCATCTTCTGATAATATTTACCATAAACTAATTAAGTTAATCAGCATTATTTGTCAGTTAAAATAAATAAGTGTTATTTAATAAATTTTTAATTTGATCATTTTTTGTTATTCAAAAAAGGTCAAATTCAAGTAACAGTTATATTATCCTATACAGCAAAATGTATGTTTATGAAGTCCAGAGAAATTTGTTTACCTTATCGAACTTTTAGGAAGTTGGAGAATGTTTCGTAATTCATTACTTGATAACTTTACGAAATCAGTTTTAGTTAACGGAGTTGATTAATTTAATGGGGAAAATATTAATGTCTTGGATATCATTTATCTCTTACACTAAATTTAAAATTGTGAATGTTTAAATTACAATAGTTACTAAATAATTGTTTATCACAAATTAGTAAACAAGTTATGCAAAACGTATGCTTCAGAGCAAAGGGCATATCCATTTTCGTATCATTATATTTGAAACCGATAGATAGGACTGATATTGCTTTTTAAAAACAAGAATATTTTAATTAAAAAATGGAAAACAAGGACTAGATTAATGCTTTGCACAAAATAGGCTGGTACATAGTCACCTCAATAACAAGCAAAGCTCTTTTAGCTATTGAAGTCGAAAATTTCTCACAGATGGTGTACGTTTTAGCTTTCTTTCTGTATTTTTTGACCAGACACTTTTAACAGCAACGATTTTATCAAAAGTATTTATCAAATTTTGGATTACAGAATTTTTTCTGTACAACGTGTTCGGAGTGTTAACGTCTTTCAGGTTAGTCCGACAGTCTGGCAAGGTCAAATTTCGCAAGGAAGGCTCTGATTTGTCTGTCCTTCCAACTTTCAGACAATCCATTGTCAATGCAATCAGCATTTTTTGGCCTTTCACAAGTAGTTTATTCCACCCACACTTCTTTATTTCAAACTTTACCTTTTTGATCTTATCCACAGGCCAATTAAAACCCCCCGCCAGTTAGGATTTACTCCAAACAATGCCTTCTTTCGCCAATAAGAAATCATCATTCGGCGGTTCAGGTGTTTGACGGAAGTTTCAGCCGGCTAAATCAGGAAAAATGCAACCTTTATTGCCATTTTCCTGAAGAGCACAGTCAGCCTGACCTTCTATTGCTGTCAAATTTCCTTCCATCGTATTGTAATACTTCTAATTTCCCTCTGAAGGGTAATGGCTCCTTGATGCAACCTACTTTCTCAAAATAATATCCCATTAAAAACATTCTGTAAAAAACTAGCCAAGTCTCGATGGAGCTGCTTGTTTATCTCTAAAAAGTAATGAAATCTAGACAAAGTCATGTCAAGTCGAATGTTCCTTACTGCAATTTCTTTATTGTTATAGTTAATGTTGTGTGACTTGGCCGTTAAACATTCTTTATACGTTAGTGGGTACAAGTCAATTTTGTTTACACGTTTTCCAAGTGGCAATTTTCCATAGTCAATGGGTAGCGGTTCTGGCGATAGATTGGTGCAATCGTGTCATGGAGCACCTGGTTTTGTACCCTTGTGTACCCTTTAACGGCCAAGTCACACAACATTAACTATAACAATAAAGAAATTGCAGTAAGGAACATTCGACTTGACATGACTTTGTCTAGATTTCATTACTTTTTAGAGATAAACAAGCAGCTCCATCGAGACTTGGCTAGTTTTTTACAGAATGTTTTTGGTGGGATTTCACTTCTTTTTGTAGAAACATTTAATTTGTGTAATATTCGAGTAGACTAAAAATAGGCTAAATTAAATTAGAAGATGTGTCCCACTACGCTGGACTTTTGCAATGACAGTCGATTTTTTTATGTATCAATAGTAGACGGGAGCATTACCATATCTCTAATACAGCTGAGGGTTCTTCATTAGATACTTCAGACTTTCGATTTTTGACATCAAATGAAGCGGCCCACCAAGTTGAATATTTTTTGTAAAGGCAGTATGTCGATCTCTAATAGTTTGGTTGGGCTCTTGTGTTTTCTTATCAGGGTCACTCCAGATCTTCGATTAGCCTAGTTTTTATAGTTTTCCCTTTATGTGACCATTAAACCCTAACTCTGTACCAAATTTCACCTCTCTGAGTTTATGGGAAGTACTAGTTCTATTTTGATGATCATGAGTGAGTGAGTGAGTGAGTGAGTGAGTGAGTGAGTGTCATAAATGCGAAACTTTGCTTTCGTTTAACTTCGGAACTAAATGACCTACAGACTTGAAATTTCGGATTTTAAGTATGTGATTATAGCTTACTAGATGACGAAAATTTCTGCGTTCTGGTCTCATCAGAAGGTTCTCAAATAGGAGCCTGAAAATGCGGCAAAATGGTTCCAGTAAAGGCAGCAAAACAAGCAGAGTAGGACAATAATTTGCCAGCATAAGAGAAAAAAAAATATTACTACAAATTCTGTTTTCATGTACATTCGTTCCCCACGTATTGAGTGTCACCCCAAAATAACAATTATTGTTTCTCTCAAAAATGGACAATAGTTCCCATTGCACTTGCAAAGTAATTCTTTAAAAAATGAAGCAATTCTCTTTCATTTTCAGCTGAAAGTAAAACATGAACTTTGTCCTTTTGCATGTAAATTATTACCCTTAAAAACCACTATACGGAAACAGTAATTTTGAAATATATCTCTGAATATACTTTTAAAATAGTTTTGATGGGTAAATGTATAATAACTGCTTCTTAAATAAATATAACATATTAAAATGAAAACATTTTAATAAGCTCTTATACTTCAAACAATTTACAAAGACTACACTTTCCCATCGGATTCTTAAAATCACGATAGAGAGATTTAAAACCTGTTTTAAATAGACGCTAGAACGCTTTGAAAAAGTAAAAGAAACCGGAAATGAACCTGAAAGTTTCAAAATAAAGATAATGGCCAAAGCACACTTAATTAAATTGAGAGCTTTAGAAGCATACATACTGACTGAACAAAGAGAACTCCTTCAAGTAAAATATTCAAAGTAAAATAAAAATCGCTCTTGGAAAGCCTTATTTAACGACAAGCGATCGAAATTTTCCGAAAACTTATAGAAAAGAAGAAAAACTAAAACGTAACAGAGTGGAAAATGTTGTTTACAATGAAGTAAAACAAAAGCTTTCCAATGTAGGAATTTTTTAATGAATAATTTCAGTTAAAACAAAAGTAATTTATTGCAAACGCCAGCTGCGGTCTTCCCTTCTGACTTGAAAGCGAAGTTGGTAGAATTATCATTGGTATAAAAATGCAGACTGATTTCTAGAAAAATGTTGGCAAAAAAAATTTTTAAAAAGTAAGTGCTCTTACTTCATTTTAAAATCAACGTCCTGTATTTTCGTAGATAGTTAATTTTCCATTAAAGTTTCAATTTTCTAATTCATTGCATTTTTTTTTCATTGAACTGGGCATTAAAAATACTTGATACCGAACTCCTTATTAAGCGTCTTGCAGTAAGAATTTGGTAGGACTCGACCGATGCATCGGCCTGGCCGATGCATCGGCGCCGATGGTTCAAAAATTTAGCCATCGGCATCGGCATCGGCGGCCGATGCTAACTTGCAGGAAACATCGGCCCATCGGCCTTAAAAACATCGAAAAGCCGATGGAATAGGCCGATGTTTTCGAAAAAAAAAGACCTTTGCTGTTTTACTTTTTAATGCAAAGTACAGGGAGTTATTGTTTTCATATTAAATTGTTTACTTAAACTTCAGTATGAATTTCTATTTTAGTCACCCCTGAAAGAATTTTTAATACTGCATTCAGGTACCAAACAAGTTAATTATTGCGTTGTTTCTTGCGACTGGATGTACGTATGTATCTCTCATAAGTCATAACTCAAAAATGGTAAGCTGTAGAAGGTTAAAATTTCGCATGTGGGGTGTGCGTACGTTCCAGTTGTGCACTTCCCTTTTTCGTTTCAAACGGGTGTTCTATAAAGCCTATTTGCTCATTTTTTTGTGGCTATTAATTACTTATTTCAATACAAAACTAATATAGCGTTTCAGACTGACGATCATTTGGTGATACACTCTATAAAAAAAAATCGACGCACCAAGAAGGAGTGATTCGATTGAGACGAAAATAGGTGGATAGGAAGACAATGCACAGAATAGTAAATGATTAAATTGTTAGAACAATTGAGTAATTTATGTCAGAGTTACAGTAACAAGTTCAATAAGGTATTGACCCGCCTCTAGCCTAGATACAAGCTGAAGCACGACGTGGGAAACACCGATAAAGCTCCCGGAGGTTGTCCTGCGGTATTTCCGGCCAAATTCGCTCCAATTGTCGGACGAGGTTATCAACATTCCTTGCCAGATGCAATCGCCATCCCATCATATCCCAGACATGCTCGATGGGAGAGAGACCTGACGATCTGGCAGGCCACGGAAGAGTTTGACAAGCTTTCAGACAGTTCATAGCAACAAATGCCGTATGGTATCTGGCATTGTCCTGCTGAAAACCAGCTGAGGGTACTGCAAAAGAAACGGCAACAAAACAGGTCTAAGGGTGTCGTCGTCGTACCTCTGTGCAGTAAGTGTACCTCTAATTACGACGAAAGGGATCCAGTTATCAAGGGTGCAAGGTCCTTGTTGAGGGCCAGTGTGGCATGCAAAAGTGAAACCAGGATCCCTCCTCTGTCCTGGATGTCTCCAAACACGTCTTCGATGATCGTCATGACACCGTTTGAAGCGGGATTCGTCGCTAAAGACTATATCCCCAGTCGGCACCATTCCAACCTGATCGAGCCATGCACCACTGTAATCTGGCTCGGCAGTGTGTAGGCGTCAGTGGCAGGTGGCGTAACGGTAGGCGCGAGCGTAGATTTCGTTGTCCCAAACGTCTGTAAAATGGTCATGATGGACACTGGTGTTTAGGTTGAACGTCTGATGGTTCATACAGATGAAGAAAACGCTGTGACAGTTGATCGGACTATCACTCTGTCATCACGATCTGTTGTGACCCTAGGTCGACCGCTAACATCCTGACGCTGAACTCTGGCAATTTCTTCCCATCCTTGCCAGCATCTTCGAATCGCCGCATCGCATCGACTCAATGACGAGCGATTCTCCGATTTGACAAACCGGCCTCTTTTAGTCCAATGATATGACCTCGTTAAAACTCTGACAGTTGTTCGTAATGAGCACGAACCATGCGACGAGACATTTTTAAGTTGTTAAAAGGAAATATGAATCGCAATCAAACCGAAACTTTTAACAACTGTTGAAGAACTGCTCTTTATATACATCTGCTGGATAGGCAGTTTCGATGCGCTGGAGATCAAACTATTCATTCATTGCACACCAAATTTTAATCATTGGCACATCTTGTCAAAACAATCATGCGCACAAAATTTCAAAGCAATCGGATGATTGCTTCTTGATGCGTCGATTTTTTTGTTATAGAGTGTATATTGCCGAATTGGAGACCATGTAAACAAGTATGAGATGGCGAAACCGGTTTTTGTGCCATTTTGTTAGATTCCAGTTCAACCAACGGTAATTTTTAGAACACTTGCGTGCCCTCCCCCCCCCCCCGTATTTCTGAAATTAAATTCTAGTTGCACTTCCGAGTTTTTTAAAACTAACACCATTCATAAAATTTGAGATTTTTTTTTCAAACTTAATCTATTGTTTAGGAAGAATTTAGAGCTTTAATGAAAGAAATTGATTAAAGATGTTTTGAATGGTGACATAATTCGGTAATCAAAGGGACTTTTGAACTTTTTCTTCGGAAGTGCTGAAGTCGACTCAGAAACTATTGCGAGGCGTTGGTGGTAGCGGTTCTGTACTAAAAAAATGAGGCCGAAGTTGGGAACGAAGTCTAATGTTGTGAGTTACTCCAAAATCAGCCGGTGACTCCCCCCCCCGCCCCTCCCTCGTCGTTTCAAGCATTTCTTAAATATTTAACGATTGTTTATTTTGCTCAAGAAATGTCATTTTGCGTATTTCTCATTCTTGTTTCATCTTTATTTCGTAATGCACCATCTTTTTTGCATCATTTATAGCGATCGATTTTTTTCTTTTGTAAGTAACTATTTTCATGCATTTTTATAAAATCAATGAACGAGTTACTTTCGTTTTCATCATATTTTTAATAATATATTATAGAAAAATTTCAAGGATTTTCTATTAAGCATTTTTTTTAAATATCAGCAAATTATTGTTAAATGGAAAAAAATAATTTTAACTTGTTTGTAGTGCTTCATAAAAGATTTTAAACAATCAAATTGTTCAATATTATGTGTGCAAACATCAGATCAAGTAGTACATGTATTCATTTATTATTAACTTGGAGTAAATATCGAGTTTGTTTATTGTAGCTGCGTTTTAAGAACCTCGCTCTTTTTATGGCTATTTCTTTTTTCAGAAAATATTATGTCACTGATATAGCTTTTATGAAAAATGCAAATGTTTCTATTCATAAATTTTAAATAAGTATAAAAATATTCCTATTATGATTTAATATCGTAATTTATCTGTTACCTTTTTTGTTTAATTTCATGACTAAGAAATGTATTCGTGCAATCTTTCCACTTTAATTATGTAATTTGTTGACGGTTTCATATTTTTATTCTTAATTTTTTTTGAATGATTAAACAACATAATTTAAAGTTTTTTAACTATGTATAGTGTACATAATCCATACATTATTACAATTTTGCTGAAATCTTAGTTATATGTTCAATTGAAAAAAAAAAAATTCAGTTGTTTATTAAACAATGTCTTTGTTTTTCTTCCTTTGTTTTCTTTCTTTTTTTTAGGCTGTTGTTCTTTCTCTATCATCATACAACAGTCAAAAAAGAGAAGCATAACTACATCCTATATAGATTGTACGTAGTACGATCCAAAATTCCGGGGACGAGCTGTATAAAACTTTACCCAGAATAGTTCACATTACCGAAGCTTTTCCATCTTCAAGGGTCACCTTGAGGGACTATGTACTTCTGCCAGTGTTCATATAACTTTTGAAACAGTCTTGAAAGCCTTTTTCGCAACTTACTATGATGCAGCTTTATCTTTTCCTGACGGAAGAAAGCGGCGTCCATGCAAATGTTTTTTTTTTGCTGGGAACAGGTAAGAGTCACACGGAGCTAAGTCCGACGAAACGTTATGTTATTTGTTGGTCATATTAGAGCACTGATCAATCAAGCCGTGCATCCTCAACATGAAAATCGCCTTCTTCCCCACGATGAAGTTAAAGCAGCAGCGCAAGAGGCCTTACAGGAGGTTGCGAAAAATGGCTGCTAGGAGTGCTTCTAAAAGCTATACAAACGTTGGCAGAAGTGCATAGTCGTTCAAGGTGATTATTTTTTAGATAGATGTGATTCAGTAATGTGAACTATTCAGGGTAAAGTTTTATACTACTTAAGTATGAGTTTTCAACTTACTATTTCAGAACGTTTCTGAGTGACTCAAGTTTACGCGTATGAAGACATTACAAGAGAACTTGCGATAATTAACTGAGGAGGTGTTCAAAATGGATATTTTGGTCATCTATATATTCTTTGGTACATATGAGTGTACAGATGTGCCGAAAAATCTCGTGAAGTTTAAATTGGGTGATCGTAAAATAGAAATTAGGTCGAAAATTGATTTTTTTTTATTACAAGTCCTTATTCGTAGAAAGGAAGGAAAGTGAAATGAATAAATGATCCTTTAAATAACTGAAAATCTTATCAATTTATTTCTGTTAGATTTTTTTTTTTTTTTTTTTTTGCTATCAGCCAACGGCATTGATCATCGGCCATCGGCCATTTGGAGGAAAACAATCGGCAATCGGCCATCGGCCATATTTGAGCAATCGGCCAACAATCGGCATCGGCCCATCGGCCAAAAAATGCCATCGGTCGAGCCCTAGAATTTGGCTCGTCATTCTTCTTTGACTACACTTTTAAAAATTGAGAAAAATAAATCTTTATCCACGATAAAACTCCATTGGTATAACTGGACTTGTTTTTTGAATGAAATGTAAGTAGAACTCATTTTAAATGAAACTTGGAAACATGAAAATTGTGTAGCTATAACTGATTTTTAAACTCTCCTATCAGTCCTTATCCTATTGTATTTTTATGCATTCAACATTTTATAAACAATTTTTCATACTTGATACTTAGTAATTTTTTTGAAGGAATATGATGCTATAAGTAAAGGACTTGCGTTGAAAGTCACTTAATTTGTAATACCTTTCGTAAAAATAATGAAATAGTTGTAAAAGGTATTCAATCTTTTTTAATTAAGTCTAGAAAATAAGAAAACTACACAGCTTTGAATGAAATTCTGAATTGTTTATGAACTGGCTAAGTGTTTTTCATTTAATATTTTTGCGAGTTAAATACCCTAGAAAAGTCGACTTGCTATATGTTTGAATAAAAAAATAATTCAAAGTATCTTGATATTTATAATTTTGCTTTCCGCAAACGTGAGGCAAATTTTCATTTTGTTTTTTTGTTTTATTGGGTTTTTGTTGTCTATAGTGCTTTAGCTTTATTGTACAAACTTGCAAATTTTTTTTTTCTGAAAAAGGCACGAAAAAAACGTCGAACTCC
This sequence comes from Uloborus diversus, assembly GCF_026930045.1. Taxonomy (NCBI): domain Eukaryota; kingdom Metazoa; phylum Arthropoda; class Arachnida; order Araneae; family Uloboridae; genus Uloborus; species Uloborus diversus. The sequence continues at coordinate 135,833,993 of NC_072733.1, read as the reverse complement.
TACATTTCCCCATTGTTAGGATACAATTCAAAATGCGTTACGTCAAATATCTCAAAACCTCATTTCTGTAGATACTGCGCCTTACCTTCCCACGATAGTATAAATCGTAGGAAGTGAAAAAAGGAAGGTACATTCCTCTCAGATGTGAATTAAATGGCAGATTCGTCGGTATTTTATCTTTCCAACATAAGTGAAGGAGAAACTATTTTTTTAAGTAAAACAAGTGTTAAATAATTACAAAATATACAAGGTGGTCATAAAGTAACGTGAGGTATTCAGAACCCTCTAGTGAGTGAAGTATTAGGCAAAACATTGCCAAATTTCATGGGCGGGCACAGTAGAACATGGGATTCCAATTTCTGAAAGAAAAAAAAAAAGTACCAAAAATCGTCACCATAGGGATGTTTTAGCGTTGAAAAGATGCATTACTGTTAATATTGATGGATTAAATGCTATCTGACAAAATATGCATCAATTTTATTCGCAAAATATGATTTTTAACAACAAATGAGGATCAATATAACCAACATCGAGGTACTTTCCATGTACTGCATGCAAAGCGCAATATTTTCCTTACATTCGGGGGGGGGGATTAATTTCTCCTACCTGTAATCTTATTAGTTTTCAAAGTTGAGATACCGGGAACATGTCGTAGATACACAGAACCATTAAGAAATCCCCATGGCGAAACGTCCCAAGGTGAAAGATTGAGTGACCACGGTGGCCATACCGTAAGAAATGCATAACTAATAAAACTACTAATAAAGAAATGTTGCCGCCGTACACTCAGTACCTAAAGCCCGACGTGGGGTGGTGCACCATCTTACATAAACATTATTCAAGAAAGACATATTCTTGCTTCCGCGCCGAAATTTCTTCCTGACGACTTTTGGTAGTATTCTTATCTTGTTACAAATTGAAATTTCTTGTTGGTTTTATTGAGCCTTATTTGCAAGCAACAAACATTTGTAGTAAAAAACTTGATGTCTGCTGCATTTTTTCTTTTTGTGGGGGGGGGGGATTAATTCTTCAATTTTCGCAAGTAATACCCTTTTGCAGCGCCAAAATTCCCCCTGGTGGTGACTTTTGGTACTATTTTTGATTGCAGGAATCGAAATCCCATGGTCCGCTATGTACGCCTATGAAATTTGGTAATGTTTCGTCCAATAACTATTTTGCTATAGGGCTCTGAACACTTCACGTTAATTCAGAACCACTCCGTACATTTGGATACGTGCTAAACCAAAAATCAAAATGTTTCACCAATAAAAAAATTCTTTTTAATTAAAAGTGCTTCAAACCAATGCATTCATGGATCCAAGAAACCTTGAAAGTGGAATAAAATTGAAAGAGTTATTCATTCATCTTCATTATTATGGGTATGTGAAATGTCTAAGTGGTTTTCAAAAACATAGCGGAAATCAAAAAATTCATTTCAATGAAAAATAACTAATTTCAATATGTTTTAAAATAATAGACATTCAAATTAGCTTCGGTGTCAAATTTAATTATTTATTCTGTATACTTCTTTTGATCAGACTGTAAAATTTATTATTTAAAAAAATGCGTAGTAATACACATATGAAGAATTTTCAAAAAAAGCATTTTGTGTCTATTCAGAAGTTCTATTCGTCCGCTTTTTTTTCTGTTTTACACGTTATGAAATTTGTGTTTTGCGAAATAAACTTCCGTAAAAGGGGCCAAAATAAATTTGTTTTTAGTTTATCTGCATTAAAAATAGTTTATATGCTTTGTGAAAACCTAAAAAAATAAACAGTCACAAGCGTGTTTTATGTACACATTTTTAGTTGAAATTTGCTTAAAGTACCTAGAACAATATTACCGCTCCCAAAATACGGTCAGGTATTTTTTTTTTCGTATTAAATATTTACCCACCTCAATGTTCTATATCTTCTCAAATTTTTCGTATAATTTATCACCGTGTAATTTACATTTAAAAGTATCTGCACATTGGAAAATTTAATTTTGCCATCTTCCTAAAGGTAATTAAATCGTTACAATGTTATTCTCTTTCTTCCCGAGCCGTATTTTAAATGTCGCTCAAAATTACTTTTAGAAAACTTTACAATTGAGTTTAGAAACAAATTTTGAAAAATTGCTTAGGTCTTAGAAAATTGGAAAAATGTTTCTAAAGATCAATTTTTCTGATTACACAATGGGTTATGTTTTAACCTTACAGCGACTTAGTGTAAGTATTTCATTAATACAACAAAGTTTTCTTAAGTTTGTACATACCAGAACTGCGAGTAGTTTGAGCACTTATAACATAAGTGCAATAAAATGATTCTCTATTACTTTACTCTTTACTCCAGTTTTATTATTATGGGTTATTTAATAGTTATTTTATAAGGTTACGAAATATTTCTCTCATATCAATGGTACAAAAATGTAAAATTGTATCAATGAAAAGGTGAAATTTCAAAAAAAAAAGTAATGTAGCTATAACATGTATTACCGCAAAGATTTCCCTAACGTTATATTTTTTGTAGTTAAATATTCAATATTATTATTGAGGTGAAAGAGAGTCGGGTTTCTATTTTGTATATTATGTTAAGATAATGTTTTGATTATCTTAACATAATATACAAAAAGTATATTATTGAAGTAAGTTTATTGATATTTTGAACTGTCTTAAGTTTCATAAGTTTAATGCATTGTACAAATTATATTACAGTTCTAAAGTTACAAAGTATGAACTTTTTACAGTCAGGTAATTAATGTGCACTCTTTTCGCATTCTACAAACCTTTGATAACAGAAATAATAGCCTGAATACTGTTTTTGACTTTTTTTCGAATTTTTTTAAAGGAAATCTTCAGCTGTATATACTTTTTATAAGCGTCTAATTGTTCCACTGAAATTGACAATGTGACAAAATATGAATGAACTGACTTAAATTATTTAAGTCACGTGAGGTTTCGATGAATTACACTAATTTCCAACATTCGGTAAAAATAGTTTAACTATTTTTAAATCTCAACTATTATGTTAAATATTTTTTACATAATGGCTAAAATTTTATTTTGTTTCTAGATCGCCATTTTTTGTTTCAAATTATTATTAAAAAAATTTAATATGCTGTTGTGCCAGTGCAAAATCTTCCCAAAATATTTATAAAGTCAAATCTTTCACATAAAAGTACTAACTAAATACTGCTAAACTAGACAATATTATCAAGATCTTTATCAGGATTGTAACCAGTGTAAGAGGATTATATGCAGGTAGAGCTAGCTTTTGGCTTTACTCTTTTATTAGTTTGAAAGAAAAAACTTAATTTCGTGCGCTGTCTAGTCTTCTCTCCTCATCTTCCCACGTTGCTCTTTAAGTCAAATGACAAAGGACGCTTTTTGCAGGTTATCTGATGCTAAGAAAGTTATATAGTTTTGAAAAATCACATTGTTCTTGGAAGATAACTTATGCATAAAGTGAGCGTCATATGATAAATTACGTCATATATAATTGTAGTCTAAGGTCTGTACATGAGGGCTAATGGTAATGTCATGATGCCAGAATCAGTTGATTAAGGCGGTCAGGAAGAATGTGAAACTTATTTAAAAAGAATTTGAATCAAGTTTTTTTAATATTGACAATAAGATCAACTAACTGCTTTATAAACTTACAGTGAGCAATGTTTTACCTTGATAAAAATAACAGTTTTCAAAAAAAGCATATGAATCAAGTCTAATTTGTTTTAAATATTGACGATAATATTAACTTTTGCTTTATAGGCTTACAATGAGCAATGTAAGCCTAAAAATAACCTTGATAAAAATATTATTTACAATGACATTAACCTTGATAAAAATATTAATTAGAACCCCGAAACATACGTTCATAACTTATTTTTAAAATTTGTGTGCATTAATTAGAACGTTGTTCTCTCGTATCATTAGAAAATCCAAAATTTCTTAAGGGTGCTGTTAGGTGTGCACTTTTACCATTCGCACTGACAAATCAAGAGCTAGATAACTCAAAGACAAACATATCCCTCTCTCCCCTCTGTACTATTTACTGTCCGTACTAATGGGTAGTGCCAGCCTTCTTATTTTGTAATTATTTTTTACTCCGTAAATTATCCTCCTATACATGATATCGAATGACGCCATCAATAAAGAAACTCGTGCCATAGTATGATAATATGATAGTTTGATGATATTTGTTAATGTTTGACATGCAAGGAAATGCTTTATTTAGACAAGGCTGAACTGGATCTGGAAAACTTAACTGTTTTACTGGGAATAATAATTTTAGGAGAATAAAGAACCGAAAAAGTGGACAACAATTAACTCTATCTATTAAAGTTTAGAGTTAATCCTCTGGAGTTAGGGTTAGAATTTCAACTACCAAAATATCACCAAGCAGGCAATTACTTCGTTCAAATGTAGAAGCAATTTTAATCCGTCATACCGTAATGGATGATTTTCTAGTTACTAAAATGACAGCAAATTTCTACCTCTGTTTTTAACAAAGGAAAAAAAAAACTTTCTGGTGTGTATGGGATCAGCAAAATGACAAAATTTATGTTAAACTTTCATGTCAAAAGAAATCAGTTGAAACGAAAACATTTGTATAAAAACTCACGAAAAAAAATGTAACTGAAGAAGATAATGGTAACACTAATAGTAAGACTTATTATGACTTAGAACTTGTGTATTCTTTTTTACTAATGTCTGTGACTCGATTAGAACCGAAATCGTAGCCTCGATTTTGCGAAAATGTGGCACAAACTCAGCTTAAAGCATGAACATGTGAACATTGAACGTTTTCCTAAGATTCGACTTAAGTATTTTTTGCTCTAATTTTGAACCATAACATGGCATAAGAAAACAGATTCTATGTAAATGTCAATAGGAAAACTATGGAGACTATACACTATGGAAATGTCAGTCTCGAATTGGAACAACTGGAAATCCCCTAAAAAATATTTTGTAAAGTTTTTCCCGTCGTGCCCAAACTTGAATCCTTTAAGTTAACGAGGAAAAGTGCTATGAAATTTTATATTAGTGACTCTTAATTTTGAATTGAAATTTTTACTCCGCCTGCACTTGATAATTAGCGTAAAATAAAAATCAGATCAAAGAATCTAAATTGAATAAAGCTACAAATAATTGGCGGAACGAAATGCTCAATTATCTAAAAAATCTTGATATTGCTCGCATAAAAATATTTCTTCCTGATAGCAATTTGTCCAGCTAGAAGTGTTATTTATTTTAACACAAAACTTTCTCATCTTATAAGTAAATTGTTTTCCAGTCACTTGAGTGTTTCACACTAACAATTACGATTACAAATACTGCCGTGGGCTGGTAAAGGACACTGTCTGTAGAAATAAGTTCTCAATATATTTTAGGAAACGCGTGTTTATTTAATACTAACAATAGCGTAATGCCGTAATTAAAAGTTTTTTTCCCGCTTTTTTTTTCAGAGGAAAGCATATAAGCAAGCTTGCACAAGCTTAAGTGCAATACATGACAAAAATGAAACAAAAAAAAAAAAATTAAAAATGAAAAAAAAATGCACTTATTGCCCACGGCAGAGTACTTCGTTTACAATATAGTGCGAATTTCTGAAACTTCTTTTTTTTTTTTGTCAATTTCTAGTTCCTTTAATTGGCATCATATTTCGATATTTCAAAGTACTCTTTCTCTTTTTAGCTTTCAACACATTAGAAAGTTTTGTTTACATTAGGTCTCTGCTAAAATTCATCTCTTCTAAAGTAGTTCAATAGTCCTTAAATCTTGATGACTGATCGTCATAACGACTGATTCAAGAAACGGTCATCCAGTGATAGTGTGGTGAAATTATGAGTTGAATTTACGTTGATTCATGTATGGGAACGACAGAGATCAAAATCTAATAATTGACACGTGAGTTTTATTCATTTCAACATCCAAATTGCATTTTGTAACTTAGTAACTCAAAAAATATCCCACTCTGTAGTTGAATCACCGTCATTTGTGAAACTGAACTATAATAATCAAACAATGTGAAAGTTTATTAAGGCTAAACTTAAAAATTGCAATTTAATGATATGCATCGCTTTGTTCTTCCTTTGTCTGGTATTTAATTGTTTGTATTTAAACACTTAAACGACGAATGAAAAAAATGAATATTTAAAAGAAACCTTTAGAGAAAAATAATAAAATGTGTGTTTATTAGTTTAAAATGGTCTATAACCCACTTGTTATCGCAAAATACGTCTACTTTATATTTTGCATAAAAATATGTGTGCGTCAGTTTTACTATCATTTTGATGGCCCAATCTTTCGTCCTCCCTTTTTTTTGCGTGATTTTTAAGATCTATTTTTGACAATTTATTGTCATGAGAGTTAAACACGTTATCTGTCAATACCACCGCCACTGTAACAGGGTAGCAACAGATTTTTTTTATTTATTTACATCCAACCAAAACGCAAATAAATGCAAAATTGCGTTTTTCTACGCTTTGCTTTCAGTCGAGGATTTCAGGCTCACAGAAAAAGTTTTTCTCCTTTTCTAAGCGCTGATTTCAACGGTTTCGACGTTTGGCAATCCCGATGCTGCTCTGTTTGTGCCGCATTTACATATTCCAAAGCAAATACCCCTTCAGACAAAAAAAAAATTGTTGAATATAAAACCGGCAAAAATCATGGGGAAAAGCACACAAAGAAAATGTTCCACTTACGATCCACAAACGTATAATTCAAACGTGCAGTTTTGTTTAGCTTTTTTTTTTTCCAATCTTATTTTCATTTTTATGCATGGTGGTTCGATATTTTTTCAGCTAAATGATATCTGACACCGGAGAACGAGGCTGCTTTGAAATAACGAGGACCTTTTTCGATTTAATATTTCGTTACCCATTTTTACTACTAAAAGATTCAAATAGTTCAGCGAAATAAATAAAATATAAATGCAGGTTTTTATTCAGGAACGTGTGAACATTTACGTATAATTTATGCTTTCTTTATAGAACCTTAATAAAGCATTGTTGTACTAGACATTGTTATAAATTCCAATTCCAAATTTCAATTTGCGAATTTGGATCTTTTTACCTCTCTGGTTGCGTCTTTTTTTGAAATGTTGTTGCTATAGCAGCAAGTAGTTTGCTATTTTTATGTGCGCAAGTGTTATCAGAGTACTAGGATCAAGACATTCATTTTAATTTTATAGCACGTCAATACTATTTCATTTTTTAAGAATATTAGGGAGATATACAAAAATAATGTTATTAAACTTTTATAGGTTTCCGCTTTGTTTTTAGATTTAAAAAATCGTGTTTTCCCAATACATAAAAAGTTAAATTTGTATAATGCTTTCTTTATAGTTAAAGCCCTCTACTTCACTTTCTCTGCAGGAGTTTGTAACGTTTAAAATCCGTTATAAACTAGCAATTAAATGATCCGTTAGTTTCTGCCAGAATTAGCGAATCTCAGTCTGTAGGCCACAAGAGCTAGTGGTATGATGAATTTAGATTTAATCCGGGAACGTATCAGATAAACAAATAAGTAAACAAACGGATAAATAAATTTAAAAAATTGTATTATTTTCTAAAGGAAAACCAAAACAAGTTCATTATGACAAATATATATTATTATTATTATTATTATTTATTCTGATGCAGTATACTTCCAAACAGGGTTAAAGCAACATTTAACAATGTGTTGAATTATAAACATACTGACACTAAATAATTTTAAAAAAAAAATATTAGCGACATCCTTGAGTCTGTTTGCATAGGCAGAGCAAAGGTTTTTAATGAAGTTTCAGTGTTAGAAAACACACTCATGTATTTTTCTTGTATTTTAATAAGATCTACATTTTGTTTGTAAGACGCAATCTCCATCCCCCTCCCCTCCTCCCATACACTAACGAGCTGATGTGTGCATCACATGACTTCCTTTTACTTCAATTTAATGCCATTTCCCCATTATTGGCAAATTCAATGTGATTCAATTGTTTACTCTCTAAATATCACCAACATTAGCCAAATTGAGACCAAATTTAAAATTTAAAAAAATTGCCAAATTTGTCGCCAAGTTGGTGATAAAATTTGGCGATCAAAAGACTGGTGATATATCGCCAAGTGTGCGACAAATTATAACACCACTTGAGTTTACATCGAAATTAACAATGATTTCCCCCAAAAAAGGGGCAAAACACCCCTTAGGAACATCCGAATGCAACCAAAAGGGAAGGTGCACAACTACACCCCACTAGGAGTCTACGTATTAAATTTCAATTTTCTAGGACGTACCGTTTTTGAGTTATGCGAGATGCATACACACACACACACACACGCGCACGTACGCACATGCATACGTACATACGGACGTCACGAGAAAATTCGTTGTAATTAACTCGGGGGTCGTCAAAATGGATATTTTGGGTGTCTGTACGTTCCTTGGCATATATCCACGTGTGATCGGATCGAAAAAAAAAACTCAACATTCATTTGGGGGCGAGCAAAATGGAAATTAAGGGCGATTTTTGAGTGAAAATTTTTTCGCGAATACAATACTTCCTTTTTTGTAAAAGGAAGTAAAAAACAATAATAATAATAAAAATAAAAACACCAATCGGTTTCAAAAAGGTAAGCTGCCGGACATTGTAACAGAATGTGAACTGCATCATTTCAGTGTAGACAACTTATCAACTCCGGTCCATAATTCAACTGAATTATTAATAAACTGCAGTTTATTTTTGACATTTTGTTTGAAGTCCAAGATGATATTTTTTGGTAGTTCGGTTATTTTTGAAAGTGTCTTGAAATAAATCCTCAAGATTATTGCAACTAGTAATCTGTCGATGTCGCCACCATAAAAAAGGATGAAGATACATTTTTAAATCTTTTACAAGCATAGGGTCATGTGGGGTAAAATGGGTATTGAAACAGGTATTTTGGAAATGATTATCAAACTATTCAAATTTGATACCCAACAATTAAAAAACCTTAACTGAGTTTTTACATTTGAACAATACACTTCACATATCCATAGTTATTAATACTGAAATTATTTTATTATTAATTAAAAAAGCTATTATTTCAAAGTCTGTTTTTATACCCATTCTACCCCATGGGTGGGGTGAAATGGGTAGTATTGTTTTAAATTATACTTCAGAGTTAAAACATGAATTTATTTATTTTTTTCACAAAAATATATTAATATAAGGGTGAAAAACTATTGCACAATGTAGTCTTTAATTTCACTGCAATTAAAGTTATAATGTTCGCGATTATTGAGGATTGGTTGACTAAGATTTTGATGATCTGTTCTTCTTCAATCTCCATTTTCGCAATATTGGGGAAGGTGAAAAAATTTCCCATCAAAGACTTCTTAAGAATTTTTACAACATAAGTTCAAGTTTATAAAGATTCTAGAACTTGAGCAATAAAATACTGTTAAAATTTCTTAACACTGTATTCAACTAGCACCCAATCTCCTTGTACTTGAACATAAGCTTAGTAAGAATGGGAGTTTGATCAGACTGGTTTTAAACTTATTTACTCAGCTCCGGCATTGTCTAGTAGTTGCACGGTATGACTCGTACTAAGCGGTGGGCAAATGATAATTTCAATATCGATAGCATGATTTACAGTTTCATAGGTTAGCTGGCTTGCATGTCTTTTCAGATGCCTTGTGAAAAGTTTGGACCGTTCTTTAAAGATTGTGTCTTCCATCCAACGAGATTTAGTGCAACCCTAAACAACTCCATAACATAAGGATTTCAGAATATAAAACTTTTGATAAAATGAACAACTTACTTTAGAGAATAACTTTTAATGAGAAAAAATGTTAATTCCACTGCCTATTTCATTAAGCCTGATATTATACTCATCCCCCCTCCCCCCCTTTAAAAAAATTAACATATAAACATAGTCTATTAAATTTTTTCTTTTCTGATTTTTTCAGTTGACAAAAGAGATTTCCTTTAATGGAAAAAAAAAAACAGCAATAGAAAGCTATCTAAATTCAAACAAAATCCTGAAAACTAAGTTTCAATTTATCAGTTTTGATTTTTGCAATATAACTTACAAGAACGCTGCCACTAAACTGACTGTTTTCATTCAGGTTTTTCTTAAGCCAAAATAAAGTCAAACTATTGTAAAAAACGTGAGTGTTTTTATTTTTTTTAATTATTTTTCTTTCCTGTAACTCGAAAGATTAATAAACTATCCATTCCACCCCATCTGACCCTATTGATATTAAGTCGTTATGAAAACCACTTAAATATGCTGTCGTGTAAGATTCAAACCATTTCTCCATAGTTGTAAATATTTCAGCTTTTTGACTGATATGTTTTTCACCGTTTATTCTTACAAAACGCATCAGCTTTGATCCTCGATTCCCACGTATATGTAAGTTTATCATTAGAGTTAAATAAAGGTATTCAATGTCCTAAGCATCACTAAAACGTAAATTTCACCTCAAAAAAAAAAAAAAACTTTAATGCATCTCCGTTTTTGGTTCATTTGTTTATTTGGAAAAATAACGATTCTATACGTCAAATACTAAAAACGTTTTTCATAGGAGAGCTCATTGTTTTGGAAAGTTTCTCCAAGAAGCCTACGATGTGTCCAGACATAATAGAAATCTTTCATTTTAGACGTGTTGTTTAATTACGAATATTTCAGAAATTAAAAAAAAAGTACAGATTAGATACAGATAGATCCAATAAATGTTTTTTCTTTATAAAAGTATTTAAATTCATATGATGCGGTTGATGTTGCTTTGAGTTCATATATAGCACATCGCTGAATCAAAGAAATAATCTTTCTTTGAACTGAAAAAAATAAAATAATTTTTTCTCACTACTTACAGAACAGCAAATGATTGACGTCTTTGGCTACATCACTAATTCCAAGGGCAACAGTGTTACGCAAGCATGTACCGAAATTGTAGGGGAAAACTATCAGTTATATTTTTCTAACGCCAAAAAGATTGAGCAAATAACATTCAGGGGCCTTGTTTCTTCCGTTAATTTATGCAGGTAAACTTTGAATTTAAGTTTTTTCACGACGCTTTCTAGATTCAATTTTCAGACCCACGTTCATGTGTGCAGGATGTGGTATGTGCCGTGGCAGGATGTGTGACGTGTGCGGGATGTGTTTTTTTTTCTTTTTTTACATTTTGTTCCTTTATTGTACTTTAGCTTTATTGTACAAACTTGTTTATTTGGTTTTCGCTGAAATAAGGCAAGACAAAAAATGTAAAATTCCAACATTTCTCTATTGTTACTATGTTACACGAAACGGGTTTTCAAATATCTCAAAAACTCATTTCTACAGATACTGCACTTTACCTTCATACGGAAGTACGGGTCGATGCTTCGCTGTTGCCCAATTTAACGCTAACAGTAATTTTGAATTGTATTTCTAATTTTGTACAAATTTACTTCAGAGAATAATCAGTACCGAGAGCTAAAGTTAACACGCAAATCTCACTATGCCCACTCAGGATAGGTTTCATACAGGTGAAAACATTTTGACTAATTCTGGCAAAAGATCAAACAGATGTAACTTTTATACAAGTTTGAAACCTTGCAGGGCTGCCATTAATGCTCAGAATAATCAAGATTTCTCCTGCAACCGAGAGACTGACCGACGTAAAACATAGTTCAATACATTGAGCCATAGTCTTTATATTTACTTATTTTACATATTATAATCACGGATTTATGCTGCCAAATATCGATAAATTTACCTGTTCTTGATGATTTGTAAGATTGCAACATAAACCATGTTGATTTTTTTTTCCAAATGCAGAAGTTTATTACTAATTGCCGTTAAGGTACTCACCTTTTTAATGTCAGAAAATGCATGGCTATACGCAAGGTTAATTCCAGTAAAGTAAACTATCTTTGTTCATTTACGATAGTTTATCTCCATCCCACGCCCTATTATTTAGTTTCCAGTTTTAGGTTTTACCATGCGAGAGTCTACATCGCTAGGAATGGGGATCGAAATGGTCTTTGTTGAGATGCCTTGCGCTGGGTAAGCTCCCGCACTGAGCGTGAGCCCAGCTTGGAGTTACAAATGAGAATACAGTACCCTGTGAAAGAAACAAATCATGTTTTGTTGGTGCCAGATGGTTTATTCAAAGAGGGAGTGGGGGGGGGGGGTAAACAATGGGGTCTAGACATCAACATGCACTACTGCATACATACAAGGTGAGTTCCATACGAAACTGCCATACGAAAGGGGGTGATAATAGGGCCCAAGCGGAGTATAGAACCACCCATTATTGTGTCCAATCCTTAATCGTAACCGAGCTATGGTAGATATAAGGAAAATGAGTAAAAAAACAAAATTCGGAGAAAAAGAACGATTTATGAGATTCCTGTAGAATCTACAAGAAAAATAAGTACCTATTTAGAAAGAGCAGATTAAATCCTACAAAATAGCACCTTTCCCATCAAGATAGTAGCATTTTACAGCGAGCTACATGTTTGAAACGTTGGACACTCAGAATTGAAATGGTGCCAAAGTTTTCAAGCGACATTTTCAAAAGCAACCGTATGAGCTACAATCAGTCAAATCTACCAAAAACTGACACATTTCACTAGCTTTGAGATGATACAACAACAAATCATATTGGACTTTAAGTTCAGCAGAAATTTAGGCTTTTGTTTGAAACAGTGTAAAAATATGCATTTGTTGAAAAGGAAAATCAACGAAGAGTCGCATTTTTCTGTTTTAAGCTTTCAGTTTCACGTAAGCATGTTGATTTCCTTGTTTAAGGAAATGATATTTTTGTACCGAAATAATAATTTTTACATTTTATTAAGTGAAAAAACACAAGATATAACAATAAGTAGAAATAAAAAAGCATTACTTTCCCGTGCTTTCAACAAAGGAAAATTTTTTAATAAAAACAGTTACACTAACATCAATGAGTACGTTTGATCAATCTTCAAAATTTACAATAGATGCTGAAATTGGTCACCGCCACACCTGATGCATGCTTTCGCCTTTTTGCAAACTGATACAACCGTTGTTCCTAGTGAACTGTCATTTCTCAGTTTTACTACTGCTCCATCAGGAATCTCAGAAATCGGTCGTTTTCAGGGAATTTTGTTTTTTACTCACTTTTCTTATATCTACCATAACTCGGTTACGGTTAAGGATTGGACACGATAATGGGTGGTTCTATACTCCGCTTTGGCTCTTCTATCACCCCCTTTCGTATGGCAGATTGGATCGAACTCGCCCTATATACTGCTTAAATATACCACTGCATAAATGTACTATTACGTACATTCTTTTGGCATTAAATATACACTAAGAAACAATGCCACTTTTGAGTAGGGGAGACCAGTGTTAGTTGGCATAAGGGAATAGTTGGCGTTGTAATTTTAAAAATCTCCATGGTTGATTCAGAGCGGCACTGAGCCTATCACTTGATTTTTATGAATACGTCTATCTTGCATGAGAACTCTAGCTGGATCCAGCCATTGGTTTGAGTAGAAAGATTGAAAACGTGATTTTCGTATCAGAAAGTAAAATTTTGATTATTCAGTATCTGTCGTTTAGTATAGTAGCGTATTCACACAGAGGTAACATTGACAAGTTTTAGTGTCTTTGGACATTTAGCTAAGAGGTTATAAGTCCATTTCTGCTGTAGTTGATGAACATTTGTTTTGGTCGCTATGTTTATTTTACTTGCTGTGTTGGAGTTAGTTGGCATACATATTCGGGGGTTAGTTGACATAAGCTGACTGGGTATGCCAACTAACTCCGCAACAACAGATAAGCTAAGGTATGCAAACATTTAAAGCAAAGAAAATGAAATGTGTACTTAGCTCCACTGATGAAAAGAAGTATTTAGAAATTAAATATGTAGAGAGTAAGAATAGTTTAGGTGGACTTGAATTGAGTTAGGGCAGTAATAGTGATGAAGAAGGTGGAATTTTGCCCTTGCAAAGTGAGGTTGATGTGAAAAACTCAAACGAGAAAAAGGTCGTAGGGACTCACAGTCATAAGATTGATGTTGGGGGTGTAATTGTGGGGACCATGTAATTGTGAAATACATTTACAGGTATAAACCTTCCCTGGAAAAGTTACGGAAATTGGGAATGGCGAATTTAAAGTATCTACCATGAAGAAATATAAGGGAAACTTGTATTGGCCTGAAAACATGGACATAATCTGGTACAATTCTAATAAAATCATCAAAAAAGTTGAACCATCCATCATGATAAGCAGTGACGTAGCACTTTATTCAGTTGACATGTGACTTAGCTGGATGATTTGATTTTAACTTCTTATGATTTGTACATTTTTGTCAATATACTTTTCGTGTACTTAAAAATGTGTTTTTTTTTTCTTTTGACACATACAATGTTTAATTTCAAGCACATTAACATTTTTTATAACAGCATCTTACATAAAGACGAGCAGAAACGCTTGCCTCACATCATATGCCAACTCACCCCACTACCTATGCCTACCCCGACTCAGGGGTTAGTTGGCCCTGTTCAGGCGTCTTCGGAAAATATTTTTCACGATTTTCCCAGTGAATTTTAGATGATGCTCCCAGTGTTTTCTTTCTTTTTTTTTTTTTTTTTTTTTGTAGCCAAGCCCTATCAAAGGCATAAATCACTTTTACCGTAAATACTACAGAAAAAATAGAAAAATCAAAAAAATGAAAACTGTGACAACTGGCCCCGGTATCCCCTATATATTTAAATCTGTTTCATTTTCATGGACGACCTCTTTGAAAAGAAATTGCATTAGTTGAAACTGTCGTAAAGGTAGACCTCCCTTCCCCTCTCACTTCTGCGACTCGGATATCTTGGCTGTCTTGCCGAGCGGGGTATCCATGATCCGGGAAAAAAATATATATATATATATATAAATAATATATATATATATATATATATATATAGACACTTTAAAGAAGTTTACGACACCTATATTTTTACTTTTATTTTGAAGCTTATTTATTTCATGGTTCTTTGAAGCCTCCCTGCTCGAAGCTCTTTATGGCTGGTTCTTAGAACTCCAGTCATCATGATACTACTGCCAGATCACAGGTCCTCCAAATATATCAGAAGAGGTGTTTTGGTAATTAAGAAGATGAAAAGCAGCTCACTGCAGACTTTAAGAGAAACCATTTAAACCTCAGATTCTCACTTCTTGTCTGAGGGTCGGGCCAATTTTATCTTATAACATAGTACAGGGGTGCCCGCCCAGGGACGGTCATGGCGCAGACTGCGCCATCTTCAGGGGGTGTTTTGAGGGGTATGTTTCTCATTTTTAGGGGTGCTCTTGCTTTGGGGGATCTTTGCAATATTTAGGGGGGTGAACCCTTGATCTTACAGGGATGAGCACCCTTGCATAGTAGAGCTAATAAGTAGCTCGGAACTCCTCTTCTACTGGGGGACATATTATGTTCCCGACTAACTCTTTCTCCTTATTTTGGGGGGTCTTTTGTTCAGTTTTTTTTTTCTTCAACTTTAGTTATCTTTGCTCTTTTTTTTTCTTTTCTTTAATTTAAATGGAAACAACTTGGGTATTTCCTATGCGCATTGTTTTAAGTTGTCCTCATTTCTTAGTAAGTGCTAATCCACGACACCTGGCGTAACCACCAAGAAATGGCATCACCAGTAATCTTCTGCAAAAGGAATGAAATGCAAGGCAAAATTATTCTTAAAATGGCTGTTCGTCATTATTTCTGGTTAATGTCTTGTCTTTGCATGAGCAATGAAATTTATAATTGAACAATAGCCCGAAAATACTGAGAGATTTAAAAGTTATGGGTGCTACGACAAATTCATCTATTAATTAATCCTTTATTTAAAAAAAAAACAAAACAAATGACATCAGTATCGTATCTTAAACATCCTGAATTCTCAACAAAAAAAAAATGTTCTAAGAACATAAACATAAGAAGCATGAAAAGGATCTTTTTAAGAAAGAAATATAAATATTTCTTCCATTATTGTTGCTTCTAGTATTCTCCGTAACACTCTTCTATTTCTTTGAACCAAATAACACTTGTACTACTCCGACACTTACAAGGAAGCAATATCCTTAGTTGTTCTTAACTATACAATTCCCTTAATACTTAAAGAGCATTGAAGTTCGCTCCAGTACAACGCGATCGGAATGAATACCTTTTTACAGCTTTGATGAACTAACTTGCATTTATTCGACGAGGACTGAAAATATACGCAGCTCGTTGCACACAACTGGTTTTTAAACTAAGATGTAGTTTTATATAGCGATTCGTCTTTTTTTTTCTTTAAAATCTCTTTCAAGAATTTGGACATTTGTGTTCCTATTTTAAGCTAAATTTTATTTTTGAAAGTTTTCTTTTCCCTTCAACTTACTTTGCGTCTCACCGAGAAATATATAATAGCAATGATATGAAGGATCTAATGCTTTTGTTAATATATTGGTTTTGGAAATATGCGTGTCTCAAAAAGTCGTTGTTAAATTGAACGTGCAGATCTGTCATAACTTGACGAACAAGATTGAAATAGGAAATTGTGTCCAAAAATTTGAACAGCGACCGTTGGAGGGCAATATCCGCAGGCTGAAGTGGGAAGCGTGATAATTTTCGGCAACAACGTTAGAGGAGTACGATGAATCGGTTTTCTACTGAAAAATTGGCTGATATAATCTCGCAGATATGACATCTGACACAAATCTCGTCGCCAGGATTGTGGAAGTGGCAGTTATATGACTATCACAGATCAAAAAAAAAAATTACAGTAGTTACAAATAATAAAGTAATAAACTATCCCAACAGGATAGAAGATATTTTTTCCTCCAGTTACAGCCTATTAAAATTCTGCACAAAATTGCCCATTCGGAAAAGAATGTCAGTAAAACACTCAATTTGAAATGGATATTGTTACAAATTCTGTAAATAGTAATTATTGTAGTAACGTAACCTGTAAATAGTTTCCCGTAATGAATATACAACCCCTTTTCATTCCGCTAAAGTATACGACCCCCTATTTCCTTTTCTTTTCATTGATAAAATTTGATAACGGTCTACCATTTTCCAGAAGCGTGTGGAATATTTGAGAGATTTCTTTTCGGTGTGTATATAAGCCGTTACGCTGGATAAAAAGAGAGTTTCGATTGAGATTTCGAACTGAGAGCGTATTTGCTCTGTTAATAGCGAGGCATTTCGCTGTGTTGTTTTCGTATTTGGAAGTAAATACGTGTGTAACCGTTAAGTTTACGGTGTTGAGTGATATTTGCTTAATTGCTGATGATTAATTTAGCAGTTGTTAACGATTTCTCCTGTACATAGTGTAAATAAAGCTCCTGTGTTTTTATCAAGAACTGTGTCTTCATTTCAAGAAAGTGGAAGTCGCGCCGGAATCCGTTACAATTTGGCGCCCAACAAAGTTTGGAGGGTAACGCAGGGCGGGTTTCCCTGCGAACTGATTATTGACACTGGAGCCAATGTTACAATCATTAGAACAGATGTGGCTCGTCAATTTGGACTCAACATTCTATGGACGCCGCCCTGGGTTACCCTCCAAACTGTGACGGGTGACAAGATCGAGATTGAAGGTAAAGTGAACTTAGAAATTGTGTTTGGAAATGCCACTTACCATCATACGGCATTCGTTGCTGCTATCACAGACCCCTTCATTCTCGGATTGGACTTTTTAAAGAAATATGACTTCAACCTCGACTTCAAGACTAATGAACTGCACTCGATGAGAGAAGACACAGCCATCTTCAACGCTGAAAATGATGTAAAATCCGCTCATCAAATAATAGCCCAAACAGATTTATCGATTCCCTCAAGATCAGAATCATTAATACCTGGCTCCATTGAAGAAAGCAATAGTTTTCGATTTGGACTCATTGAATACCCTAACCTAAGCAATAACCTAAAAGGAGTGCTGGTAGCATCTACGCTTGTGGACCTTTCTAAGGATGTAATTCCTGTGAGAGTCGCCAACGTGAGTGAAAGGCCAAGGAATGTCCGGAAAGGTGAAGTGTTAGCAACCTGTATTCCAGTAAACAGCATCATTAGAAGAATCAATGCCCCCGAGACTGCGTCTTCAGAGTCCTTGACATCGAAGTTAGTTGGGAGTGCGCCATTATCGAAAGATCAAAGAACTGCTGCGGAACAATTGGTGGATGACTTCAAGCATCTGTTTTCATCAGCATCGGAGGATGTTGGCCGTACGAACTTAACGCAGCATAGGATTTACACTGGAGAACACCCCCCTATTAAACAGCATCCAAGACGACTACCGTTCGCCAAGAAGGAAGAGGTTGAGAACCTCCTGAAAGAGATGCAGGAGAATGATGTCATCGAACCCTCGTCCAGTCCTTGGGCCTCTCCCATCGTCTTGGTCCGAAATAAAGATGGCTCCACCAGATTTTGTGTCGATTACCGGCGGCTGAATGAAATAACCAAGAAAGACAGTTACCCTCTTCCACGGATAGACGACACCTTGGACACTCTTTCCGGACACAAGTGGTTTTCGACCCTGGATTTGAAGAGCGGCTACTGGCAGGTTGAGATACACCCTGATGACCGAGAGAAGACAGCGTTTACAACTGGACAAGGCTTATGGCAGTTTAAAGTGATACCCTTCGGCCCCTGCATTGCACCAGCTACGTTCGAGCGTCTTATGGAGACAGTGTTAAGAGGACTTTCCTACGAATCCTGTCTGGTCTACTTAGACGATATCATCATCGTGGGACGCAGTTTCGAAGAACATCTGGCAAATCTTAGGAAGGTGCTGCAAAAGCTTAAGGAAGCCAATCTGAAGTTAAGCCCGTCCAAATGTAATTTGTTCCGCCGGGAAGTGAACTACCTTGGTCACATCATCTCTTCTGAAGGTGTACAAACCGATCCAGAAAAGGTATCTGCGGTCAAGAGTTGGAGTCGTCCCGAAAACATCCATCAGCTGCGAAGTTTCCTGGGGCTCTGCACGTACTACAGGAAGTTTGTAAAGGGTTTTTCCAACATTGCACGACCTTTGCATAAGCTGACGGAGAGCAAGCAAAAGTCTGAATGGTCCAAAGAATGCGAAGATGCATTTCTACGACTGAAGGAGGCTTTAACATCAACGCCTATCCTCGCCTATCCTCAGCCTGAAAAATCCTTTATCCTGGACACTGATGCGAGCAACGAGGGCATCGGAGCTGTTTTATCCCAAGAAATTGAAGGAAATGAACATGTCATCGCTTACTGGAGCAAATGCTTATCAAAGTCGGAGCGAAATTACTGCGTCACCAGAAAGGAGTTACTGGCCATAGTGAAAGCTGTAGAACACTTCCATCATTACCTCTACGGCCGAAAATTTCTGCTTCGGACAGATCATGCCTCATTAACTTGGCTTTTGAACTTCAAAAATCCGGAAGGCCAGATAGCCAGATGGATACAGCGGCTCCAGGAATATGACATGGAGATCAAGCATCGAAAAGGGCTATCTCACGGTAATGCTGACGCTTTATCAAGAAGACCCTGTCCTGAGAACTGCCACTATTGTTCCCGAATCGAGAAACAGTATGGAACGACTAGCCCTACCGCCTATCAGGTGACAGTGTCTCCAATATCATCAGAACCTGATCCATGGAGTGACGACCAAGTTCGAAAATATCAACTTTAAGACCCCGACATAAAACCAATTTTGGAGTTCATGGAAAGTGACAGTCGGCGCCCTAGCTGGCAGGACGTTTCCATCTTCAGCCCTGCAACAAAAAGATACTGGGCTTTATGGAACTCACTCCATTTACGGAATGGCGTACTGTACTGAAAATGGGAATCTGATGACGGCAAAACGTCTAGGTGGCAGTTACTACTTCCCCGATCAAGGATTTCAGATGTTCTGAAAGAAATACATAGTAGTGCGACTGCAGGACATTTTGGTGTCTTGAAAACCCTCAATAAAGTTCGGGAGCGCTTCTTCTGGAGCAAGGCGAAGGATGACGTAAAGAAGTGGTGCCATTCTTGTGACGCCTGTGCTGCTCGTAAAGGACCGAAGAAAAGAAGCAGAGGGAAGCTACATCTGTACAACGTTGGAGCTCCTTTCGAACGAATTGGGATCGACATCCTGGGTCCTCTACCAAGAACTGCTGATGGGAACAAACACATTCTTGTTTCCATCGACTATTTCACCAAATGGCCCGAAGCATATCCCATTCCAGATCAAGAGGCTACCACCGTAGCAGAGACTCTAGTCCAACATTGGATCTCGAGATATGGAACACCTTTGCAAATTCATTCCGATCAAGGGAGGAATTTCATCTCTGCTGTGTTTAAGGGCCTATGTCACATTTTCGGAATTGAGAAAACTAGGAAAACACCACTACACCCACAATCGGACGGCATGGTGGAGAGATTTAACCGCACAATCCTGAATAATCTCTCGCTTATGGTATCCAGAAATCAGCAGGATTGGGACAAGAAGCTACCTTTGTTCCTGCTGGCTTACCACAGTGCTGTCCACGAGACTACCGGATTTGCCCCATCTCAGATGTTCTTCGGACGAGAGCTTCGGCTACCTTGTGATCTCGTCTTCGGTCGTCCTCCGGATGCGCCTTCATCGCCTGAGGAGTACATCCAGGATCTCCAGGCCCGGTTGGAAGACGTTCATAACTTCGCACGAGAGCGAATCAACATCGCGGCGGAGAAGATGAAGACCCGATACGACACAAGGTCTACTGGACATGAATTCAACGAAGGCGACAAGGTTTGGTTATGGAATCCCATCCGACGGAAAGGTCTATCACCCAAATTGCAGTCGCATTGGGATGGACCCTACAAAGTCCTGAACCGACTAAATGACGTCGTAGTGAGGATCCAAAAATCACCTAATGCAAAACCTAGGGTTGTACATTATGATCGGTTAGCCCCATACTATGGCCATAGTGCATGAGTATTACGTAAACAACCATGGTTGATAACATAAATGTTGTAGATAATTTTTTTGCTTTTAATGTTTAGTAATATTTCTTGTTATTATTGTGTCTTCTATGCATTATTGGTTATTATTTAATGTGTGTATTTGTGAACTTGTGATAGACTTGTGTTTGCACCCTTTCTGGGGATTGTACTGCCCGGGACGTGCAGTCCTTAGGAAGGGGGCAATGTTACAAATTCTGTAAATAGTAATTATTGTAGTAACGTAACCTGTAAATAGTTTCCCGTAATGAATATACAACCCCTTTTCATTCCGCTAAAGTATACGACACCCTATTTCCTTTTCTTTTCATTGATAAAATTTGATAACGGTCTACCATTTTCCAGAAGCGTGTGGAATATTTGAGAGATTTCTTTTCGGTGTGTATATAAGCTGTTACGTTGGATAAAAAGAGAGTTTCGATTGAGATTTCGAACTGAGAGCGTATTTGCTCTTTTTATAGCGAGGCATTTCACTGTGTTGTTTTCGTATTTGGAAGTAAATACGTGTGTAACCGTTAAGTTTACGGTGTTGAGTGATATTTGCTTATATGCTGATGATTAATTTAGCAGTTTTAACCGATTTCTCCTGTACATAGTGTAAATAAAGCTCCTGTGTTTTTATCAAGAACTGTGTCTTCATTTCAAGAAAGTGGAAGTCGCGCCGGAATCCGTTACAATATATATGGGGTGTTCCGTTTTAACCTGCAAGGCCTTTATTTTCGCAACCGTTAGTCCTAGATGTACACTGAAGAGCCAAAACATTATGACCACCTCTAACTTTTTCAAAGAACTCGTCTGGATAACGTGGAGACCACATGATGAGGTGGGATTGGCATATAACTGGGGCTGGAGAAGGTAAGGCTTCATTCGAGCACTTTCTTTTGCAAGTTATGGGAAAGGGTAACGATCTGAGCGAATTTGATAGAGGGCAGATTGTGATGACCCGAAGACTCGAAACGAATATCTCAGAAACTGCAAGACTGGAGGTTGTTCACGATCTGTCGTTGTTAGTACTTATGCAAAGAGGAAAAAAGACGGTGAAACCAACAGTAGGCGTAAAGGTGTTGGACGACCACACGTCATCAAAGATAAGGCGCGTCAGAGACTAAGCCGCTTGGCAAAGCAAATTCAGAGGCAGACAGTTGATCAACTAACAGCTCAATACAATGTAGGTGCGAGTGGAAGTTTTTCCAAACACACAGTTCAGCGGACACTGTTAGATATGGGACTGCGCAGCAGACGTCCCACTCGTCTTCCTCTATAGACCAACCGTCATCGTCAACTACGCCTAGAGTGGGCCCGAGAACACCGAGACTGGTCCTCGGATGACTGAAAGAGAGTTGTTTGGCGATCTACGTTCTAAGTATCTAGAAGAAACTCGTTAGAGAGTAAACCAGTTTTCTCTCCCGCGTGACGTCACTACTCGTGAGCTAGAATTTTGCACTACGTTCTAAAGCACGTTTACGCGTCGGTACCTTGTTTGACTAGCAAGTAGTTCTAGATTGGTAAAAAGCCGATGAGTTCGCCTTCTCGGCAGAGAGAATTGTTTGTTTACGCTGATTTCTCGCTTTGACTGACTCGCTTTTGATGAAAATTATTAAGGAAAGTACTCTGCGTCATGATTTTAAAAGCTTTTTAAAACTTGAACTTCAGTCTATAATTCCAAATAGTCAGTTATTTATAATTGACTTTTAACCCACAAGAATTTTCTTTAGCTTTATTTAACAAATATAAACAAATAGCTAAATAAAATGCTATCAAACTCAAACATTAATGGAGATAAAATTGGGTACCTCTTAAGCACTTTTTCCACCTAAGTCATGTAATTGTAAATAGATTGAAAGCCACTGTTGTTCGTCTATAAAGTAGTTTAATAAATATATCCTGACTTAAGCTACAAATTTAAAACTGATAACACTAATTGACTCTTAGAAAATGAGTGCATTTAAAAACGGTAATAATAATAAAAAATAATTTATCTTTAGCAAGGACTTCACTTTTTTCTTTTTTTTTTAACACCTCCTGCAGCGTTTAGTTTTTCAACTAATCGTGCCTAGTCTCTCTGTCGATCTAATGCTTAATATTTTGCAGTTAATTTATTCGCATTTAAGCAGTGATTGTTTTCCATTTCTGACTAATAACTTTAAACCGATGTTTCTTGATTCCCATGTCCGTAATTAAGCAGCGGGTTTTCGGGTTCCAGCCCTCTAAAAAAAATTTCAAAACAAAGCAAAAATATGATTTTTATAAAACTGTTTTGCTGAAAACTTCTTTTTATTGTTTTATTTTTTTTATTATTTTTTTTTTTAATTCCATTTAAAAAATAAAACTATTTTTTAACGATACAAACTAAGTGCTTTTTCTGCAGTCTTTATTTTTATTATTATCTCTGTGAATATCATTTCTTTTAAAACATTAGTTCTCTTCAGGTTTGAATACCTGACGCTAACAAAAACGCCAAAGTTTTTTTAATTTACAAGAGCCAAACTCTACATTTTACATTTTTTAAAAGTGTCAAACAAAATAAATTTAAGAAGTATCAGTTTGAGTGCGTATACAGGAGTACACGAATCTATTTCATTTCTCCCCCCACCCTTTTTTTTGAGTTTTTAAATAGACATCGAATATTTAATGGGGGTGGTTACATAATTTTTTTTCTCCATTTAATGAAAAGTCCTCTTTTATATTTGCTTATATTGGTACCCTCCCCCTCATTTAAATAACACATTGTAACAAAAACCAATATAATATGCGAACAAAATCAAATTTTATAAGTCTCGTATTGGTTTCACGAGAAATGTGTTGGTAAAACCCTCCCTGATACAAAAATCTGGTGACGGCATTGTTGATTCTGACCAAGGGCGCCCATATGCAAAACTGTAAGGGGGGGGGGGGGGCTCAGATAATTTCCTCATGGGTTAGGAGGGTATTTTCTCCATGGAAACCGATTTCAGGACAGATTAGAGTCATTAAAATATTTCATTTTTAATAACTTATTCATTAATGGCTGGAGAATAAATGTTTTTACATTTTTGCAAAGAAAAAAGTACCAAAAGCAACGAAATTCTAATTTCAAAGGGGGGGGGGCTCGACCCCCCCCCCCTTGGCCCTTTGTATGGGCACCCTTGATTCTGACATTTCTTTCAGTCCATTTTTATGATAAAAGTGTAGCTGATTCACTGGGGGGAGGTGATATACAAACATTTTTTTGAAGGGGCCCCCGGAAGTTGAAAAGTGCCTTCCCCCCTCGTCCTTTCACTGTTTCACTAACAAGTTTTCATGACTTCACTTTTTAGATGATTTTGAAGATCCTCTTAAGACCGATTAGTATACTTTTAAGTACATAAATATTATTATTCACAGGTTTAATCACCCCCTGTTCAAAATATATTTTTGAACAGGGGCGTAAAATATCTTTTAACATAACATTTCAAAAAAATTAAATGCTAAACCATGGATACTTTCACTGAGATGCTATCAAATGAGCGGTTTTAATAAAGAACATTGTTATAATGATTATAACATAAGGGCATGGTTATTAAATAGGCTTGCTAGATGTCCCGGTTTGCCCGGGACGGTTCCGGTTTTTAGACAAAATTCCGGCATTTCGGTCGGTTTAATTCACGTCCTGATAAAAGATAAATTTGTTTATAAATCACCAAAAAGGGTAAAAAATAATTGAGTGTGAAGGATTATTTAGAAAGATTACTTAATCATTTGTAACATTGACTTATAATTGCCATTGGAAATTAAAAAAAAAAAAAAAAAACATTGACTTATAAAATTAGAGCCGGATTAGTTTGTGAGGATTTTTACAAAAAGATGTAAACCAAAAAAGACTTATAAAATGAAAAGTAGTATATCTAAATAATGTTCAATTTTTTATTTCTCATTCAAAGTGTTTTTCTAGCTCAAATAAATTGCAAATATTTACATCTCGGATATGAAATGTTCAAAGTCTATCTGCTTATGTCATTTTTTATTACATCTGTTTTATGTTCATAGTAACCATTTATTCATAGCACTGAGAATAAAATGCCGTACACTCCAAAAATCATCCACAGGTGTGTACCCTTTTGAATACTTTACACGGGGGGGGGGGGACCATCCATTTCGGTGTCCCGGTTGAACATTTCAGAAATCTGGCAAGATTATTATTAAATAAACTCATACCTCAATTGAGCTTTTTAAATTAATTTATATTTTAACCATAAAATATTATGTAATTGTAAAAATCATAGTTTTATAACATATAAGCTTAATTGAAGAATTCAGAAACTATTTGTTTGCAAATTTCAAAGCAGTTGCTGATTTGTTCTTAAAGCCATGATACAGTTGAGATATTTTGATACTACATACCGTTTGCGTTAACATTATGGTTTTGCCAGGAAATTACCATGTGATTTCTTTCATTTTGCATTTTTTATAAGCTGAGAAATAAATCAAGCATTTCGCAAATAGCTTCGGATCAATATGGCTCTTCTAGGTACTTCTACACATATTTTTAAAAATATAAATTTTTGATCCCATCAACAAAAAATTACTGGACAAACCGCGATGTTACCTTTCCTTGAGTTCGCAAACGGTGAATTAAGTATGTACTTTGTTACTCCTAATGACTCCAGTATTACTTCTTTAGCAAAGAAAAATGCTTTCATGCGAATATGCTTTGTTTAGTGTGCTCTTTTTAAAAAACTAAAAAAATTCTTCATGTCACAGAGGAGTCAACTAAAAAATAGTAAATGAAAAATTAATCTATCCCTGTGTAAGGGGTTATGCCCCCCCCCCCCCCGCTTTCTTATTAAAATGCGCCTTTGTGATTCACCCATTACAAAGAAATAAAGTCGAGTTAAACTAATAAAACACGTGTAGCTGTTTGAATAAACACTAGTGAGGTGAGATATGGAGTCATTTGATTGGTCAATTTTTTCCCCGTCTCGAGTTGCAGGGCGAATGGGAGAAATTCCTCACTTGGGGGTTTGAGCGTAGCACGAAATGTAGCAACCGATTATTTTCTCACCGATCCTCCCTTGACGTGAGGGAGAAATAGACGTCACTGGAAATCGTGGACGACTTGAGCGTAGGTCGCCGGTCCGACGAATCACAATTTCTTGTTCATCACGTGGATGGTCGAGTAAGGGTTCGCCGTCTTACAGGTGAACAGTTGCTCCCATCTTGTACTGATGATCGTAAACAGGTTGGTGGTGGCGGTATTATGATTTGGGGTACTTTATCCTGGCGGGCTCTGGGACCCTTAGTTACGTTAGAACTTACCCTGAACGCTGCAGATTATCTGAACATCGTGGTAGATCAGGTGCACCCGTACATGGCGTCGGTCTTACCTAACGGAAATGGCATCTTCCAGCAGGACAATTACCTCTTCCAGCCTTATGTCACAAGATTAAAATGTGCTGGAGTGGTTCCAGCAGCATGATGAAAAATTCGAATTAATGCCCTGGCCACTAAATTCACCGGATTTAAATCCTATAGAGCACATTTGAAATTTCATGGAAAGGCAGCTCAGAGCTGAAACACCACCATGTCAAAATATCTCAACTTCGTACCAAATGTTAATACAGGGGTCACGCAATCTATCTCCAGACGTCTACCAAGAGCTTGTGGCATCCATGCCAAGGCGAGTCGCAGCTGTTTTACAGGCCAAAAGTGGCACCACGCGTTATTGACTGGGTGGTCCTAATGTTTTGGCTCATCAGTGTATACTTCCAATTGCAAAAAAGTTCAAAAACAGATTCAGAGTTAAGGTATTGAAAGTTTGAAGCGAAAATCAAAGTGAGTCAAAAAAATACAAAATGTAACTTTTTATACGGGCCCCAGGTCCTCTAACTTATATTTAGGGAAATAATCTCCATACAAAAACAATTCCAACACAATAAGTTTGAAAATAGTACGACCAATATTCACCGAGACATGAAACGCAGCGTTTTGTGACTTACACCACTTTTCACTTGCCATCAATAACGCCTTTTGGGGGGAATATAGCAGTTAACGTGGGTTTAAAATTATATGTGTGCATAGAGTATGGTTTTACAAATTATTCGAGGTTTTGCAGTGTGTTTTTGCGTATCACGGCGTAACATTTGCTTTTATTTTTTAATAGCAATGAAAAATATAAATAAATTGTTTTTCTTACTATGACGACCTGACATTCATCTGAAAGGGCGCTGAGTTCCAATCGCATCTGTTGTATGGTCCCTTAAACTTTAAACTGGAATATCTCCCTGAGTTTTGGTCGCACAAATGTCAAGTTCTTTGTGTTAGTCACATCTTTCAATGGATATTAGTTCCCTAAACATAAGTTAGGGGACCAGGGGTCCGTATAAAAAGTTAAATTTTGTATTTTTTGTCACATTATTATTTTTGCTTCAAATGTCAGTTTCTTAACTCTGCATCTGATTTCGAACATTTTTTTGCAGAAGGAAGTATACACCCTAGGACTAACGGTTGCGAAAATAAAGGTCTTGCAGGTTAAAACGGAACACCCTATATATATATATATATATATATATATATATATATATATATATATGTGTGTGTGTGTGTGTGTGTGTGTGTGTGTGTGTGTGTGATGAAAATATTGCATTTTTAGATTTTATAAATTTTCCCTTTGAACAAAAGTTTCTTTCCTTAACAGAGAGGGCACTCCGAACACCCGCCCCCCCCCCTATATAGTACAGTTATTGCATATTTAGTTGGAATTCTTAGTTGCATTCAGCCACTGAAATCAAATTAAAAATTTTAAACAAATTAAAAAATAACGACTTTTGACGTGAGAACACTCAAAAAGCCCTTTTTTTAAAAATGCAAAAATGTACTCATTTGAACCCATTTTAATGCTCAACAAGAAGATAGCCAACAAATCATGTTTTTTTTTTTTTTTTAATTTTTTATAGGATGTTTTATGTTTTTTTAAAGAGACCTTATCGCACATGACGTGCATCGTGCCAGTGCAGTAAAACCTTTAAAATGTCTTACATTCTGCGTTTCTAATGCTTATGGTTTGTTCGTTGTCCTTGTTTTTATTTCGTAAAACCACGTAAAAAACAATTAATGATTATTGAGTTATTTTGCAGGTACTTACCCCCCCCCCCCCCCCGATTTATGGACCTCTATTAAAATTGCAACTTAGGAGAGATTAATATCACCTAGTTTTATCATTTACTTTCCAAATATTATCTTATTTTATTTTTTCAAATTCTTTAAAAAAAACTCAATATACAAGCCGATTTTTTTCATTTTTAGCACTTTTTGAAGCTTTTGAAGAACCTTAAGATATTATACTGGGAGGATAAAATTCTAGTTGGAATCAATGGTTACTGAAAGGCAACTTTTGAGACCTCAAGCACTCCTAAATTCGTTGTTTGTTTTCGTTCTACTTTAATTAATATACGCATTTTTTTTTTTTTTTATTTTAGAAATCGTTACCATCTTTTCCATTCGTAAAAGTTATAACCGAAAATTTAAAAAGGTAAATTTAGAATTTCAATGATTGTAAATGATTAACTTGTTTAAATTAATAGTTTGTAAATACATTTTATCTCACTAGATTTTACCAATAATTTCTTTTTTAGAACTTCTGTGCATATTTCATATTGCAACGTTTCCAAAACGCAAAATTTCTTCCAATTAGAGAACTACATTAAAAAGAAATATATTTGCTAAAAAATCCCTTCTTTTCATTTATCAATAATTTTCTTTTTGTTTCTAAATGCTTAAAAACCATTAATCGGTAACGCAAGTAATTACTTTAAATCTCTTTTGCAGCATATTTCATTTCAGCTGAAAACATTTTGTTTTCATTACAATTCATTAAATTTTTTATACAGTCTTAAGTAACACACACATACACACACAGTTCAACTAGAAAGAATTAGTTCTGAATTTTTCGAAAGTTATTTTTTTAAAATGACATTCAATTACAGGCTTCTTTAGAGAAACATTTTAAAGAACTTTTTGATTGTTTTAAATGCCACAAAAGAAAATGTCATGATTAAGTTTTCCCAATCGCTTCTTTCATAATTCAAAAGCAATTTAAATTTTATTTCTCTCTTTATCTGCAATGATTTAGCGACCAATAATTGGGTAAAAAAATCATATGACAAAAACGATTTACATTCTAATGCTAGAATTTCCCTTCGGTAGTCTGACTGCTTTGATTACTTTGTGTATTTTTGAACAAAGGGGGAAAATCTGACTAAATTTAAGTCCTATTTAATGGTTTTATCAACAGCTTTAAAAAATTTTAAATGATTAATTTGTACTCAGCGGAAATTTATATAAAACAAGAGGATAAAAATTACATATTATGTAAAATTTTTGATGAGATTAATAGAGGGAAATGTAAAGAAAAATTTTTATGCAGAAGACGTATTTACTGAGCAGAAATTAGTCTTACTATTGGTTATAGATTTTGACATTTTGTTTTAGACCTGGTAACGATATTTGTATTGTTAGTGCGTGAGATAGTTCGAACTGTTCATGAATTACATAACTACTTATTGACATTACAAATTACAACAGTTGAAAATCTGGTTGTTAACTACAGTAATCTGATCGCAGAATTTATGACTGGTCAACTTTGAAAAGCTGCCTTTTTAAGGAACTAAATTCAAGAAACACCGTCACTTGAATTAAAAAAAAAAAAAAAAAATATTTTGTTCATGGTACTTAATTTTCCTTTTTTTAAATTTGATTGTTACCTGTATTTTCCCAATAACCTTTTATTTTTATGAATTTCAAAACAATTCTTATTTTTTAAAACACTTACTAAAAATAAATGCAATGTTAAGAGATTACAAATTATTCATTTTGTAAGATTTTTTTTAAGTAAAATTGACATTTTTTTGAATGTATTCACAACATAAACTAAAAAAACTTTACTGCTATACTAAACACGCATAGTTTACTATACGCTAACTTCCAAATTGTATACCATAAGTAAACACTAGACTTTTTAACTGGAAACAATTTTCAAACAATCCTTTTGTCAAGTACAGTGAAATCCCTGTAATGCGGACACTAACGGGACAAAAGGGGTGTCCGCAGGACAGGGGTTTAATGTTGTTTGCCTTGGAACCGAGGAATTAAAAATTGTCCGCATAAGAGAGGTGTCTGCCTTTGAGGGGTGTCCGTTAGGAGGAGTTTTACTGTAATACTTTTTATCAGGAAAAACAAAGATTTAAATAAACACATATCTTTAAGTCCAAAACATATAGAAGTAAAAAAGCACTGCAAGTATGTTGCAAAAATGGTTTGTTTCTCTAAATATTTGGAACTATGTTTAAATAAACTTATACCCTCAGAGTTAAGCAGGTACGAGGGCAAATCAAAAAGTCTTTGCGCCTATTTTTTTCAGCCAAAATACGGCTCTGAATACAAAGCAAACATATACATTCCCAGAAGTGATCGTTCCTTGAAGCATACCAGCTGTATATGCCTTTTGCTCCAAAGAACGAAGCTGCTATCAGTCATTTAAGATGACAGTTGTTCTTTATACGTGCACAGCTTATGAGCATCGAAGTGTTATTCGTTTTGTATGGAGCAAGGAACAAAAGCTCATAGCAATTCGCAGGGAATGCACCTGCAGTCCGGATCTTGCCCCTAGTGATTTTTTACGATTTCGGTCCACTGAAGAAGTTTCTGGCTGTTCAGAAGCTAAGAACGCGGTTCGAAGGTGATTCCACAGGCAGCCGTAAGAATTCTTTCACAGAGGGATCTCTAATCTAGTGCTGCGATGGGACAAATATCTGAACGGGTGTTGTGACTATGTGGAGAAATAACGTAAGGTACGTACTACACTACATATATTTGTAAATAACTATATGTACCTGTTTTTGGCGAATAAAAAATAGGCGCAAATACTTTTTGATTTGCCCTCGTGCATTTACAAAACTAATGCAGAGTTACAATTAAAATTTCAAATGCAGTTAGTTAAAAAAAATAACAAAGTAAGACACATTTTTAAACAATAGTTTGAGAACAAATAAATACCAAACCGCTCGTTTAGACTTCCAAAGACAGCAGCTTCACATTTATTTGAATCTATAGTTTAGAATATCCATAGAAGAACCGGAGGTAGTAAACCTCTTAGTAGATGTTGTGCGCGAAAACAATGTGCAGATCCGCCTAATTACTCAAAAAAAGCAGGGTAACAAGCTTAAATTAAATGACCCACAGATATCGATCAGTCAACACGATCCTTTACCAACCTATTTACTGCATTTTATTAGTCTTGACGTTATAGAGCCATAGAGGGATAATGTTAAAAAATTTCACGTAAATAAGTTTGTTAACTGTAAAAGCCCTCCCTAAAGCTTATAATGTAGAGTGAGCTCACATGTGCAAATAGGTCTTCAAATCCTAAATACTATGAAATTTAGAAACCAAAAACTTAAATTTGGAAACAGAGTAAATGTAATTGGATCTGTCCACGGTGACTGACGCTAAAATTTGACTCTATTTTTAACTCATAAATTTAGCACTGTCTTGAAATTAAATTTTGTTCCGTCTGAAATTGATCTAAAATATCAGGGTATGGTACATTACTGCCCCCACGCTTGTTTTCAGACTTGAGGAAAATGTTTTTGTATGAAATTAAAGGGAATGAAAAAAGGTGACTAATGTTACGCAGAAAAAACATTGAGAAAAGTGACTTATATATAATTTGAAATTATTTTCAAGATAATAACGTAAAATCTAAACAGATTTCTTCCTCTTAAAATAGAGATTTTTGACTCGATGAAAACACTTTGTTTTATTGAAATAACTTAAAAACTAAAAGTATAAAAATTATGTAATACCCGTGACTGATGATACAAAGATTTTGTGACTGATGTTACATTTACAATAAATTGATGTAATCATAAATTATTTCTCCTTGAAAATAAAATAAGCATTTAAAATTGTAAAATTGTATTTAAAATACTAGAAAAGTTCATTTATAAAGTTTTAAAAGTTATATTTTTGATGTATTTCATAAAATGAAAAGTCCCCTTGCCTTTACAACATCTAAAGCGCTAAATATTTTATTCCTTTTTTATGTAAATACTAAATTTCAGCCACGTTGACAGGCTATTTCCAATGTTTTACTGCTTGAATCTTGACAGTTACTAAATACTCTTAGTTTTCAATTTCAATGCATCTAACTTCTCGTGATACAATTGTTTCAAAAACTCGTTCTCCAGTTGCAGTCAACAATTTCGGATCATGTTCTGCTGGAAGTGATTCCCTCCTTAACTGTAAACGAGCTGATGTGTGCCTCACATGACTTCCTTTTACTCCATTTTAATGTCATTTTCCCATTATTGGCAATTTTAATGTGATTCAATAGTTTAATCTCTAAATATTAAAAACGATGGCCAAATTAAAACCAGATAAAAAAAAATCGCCAAATTTTCAGAGATACATACGCACATACGCACATACGCACATACGCACATACACACATACGCACATACACACATACGCACATACATACAGACGTCACGAGAAAAGTCGTTGTAATTACCTCGGTGATGGTCAAAATGGATATTTCGCGTGTCTATACATTCTTAGGCACTTTTCCGCATGTGGTCGAATCGAAAAAAAAACTCAACATTCATTTGGGGGTGAGCAAAATGGAAATTAAGGGCGATTTTTGAGTGAAAATTTTTTCGCGAATACAATACTTCCTTTTTTGTAAAAGGAAGTAAAAAAGGGTTGTTGCTAAACACCTGCTACAGCTCCTGAATTTAAAAAAAAAATATTACTCAAATGTAACTCTTTCTAACATGACTGCAAGTCGATGGTGATAGCTCTGAAATTTGCATGAAACTGTGATGTTTAGAAATATTTCTGTATCGATGATGTAGCACTTTTATTCAAATGTAATACATGAAGAAGTAGGAGTATCTGTTTATCAAATATCATGCCAGAAAAATTTTTACAGCAGCAGTTTTCTTTTGTGAAGATATAACAAAGAGCGCTTTGAATGACTAACAGATTTTACCAAGGTTTCATTATTTGAAAGAGGTGCAATGCAGCTGCTAATTTAAACCTGGGACTTCAATACCTTAAATTTGTTCTATACTTGTTCTACTTCTTCACCTAATTTATTTTTACTTCCTTTTACAAAAAAGGAAGTATTGTATTCGCGAAAAAATTTTCACTCAAAAATCGCCCTTAATTTCCATTTTGCTCACCCCCAAATGAATGTTGAGTTTTTTTTCGATTCGACCACATGCGGAAAAGTGCCTAAGAATGTATAGACACGCGAAATATCCATTTTGACCATCACCGAGGTAATTACAACGACTTTTCTCGTGACGTCTGTATGTATGTGCGTATGTGTGTATGTGCGTATGTGCGTATGTGCGTATGTGCGTATGTATCTCGCATAACTCAAAAATGGTATGTCCTAGAAAGTTGAAATTTGGTACATAGACTCGTAGTGGGGTCTAGTTGTGCACCTTCTATTTTGGTTACATTCGGGTGTTTCTAAAGGGGTCTTTTGCACCTTTTTGGGGGGAAATCATTGTTAATTTCGATGCAAACTCAAGTGGTGTTATAATTTGGCGGTCACTTGGCGATATATCGCCAGTCTTTTGGTTGCCAAGTTTTGTCGCCAACTTGGCGAAAAATTTGGCGATTTTTTTTTTTTTAAATCTGCTTTCAATGTGGCCATTGCTAGTGATATTTAAAGAGTTAGAGAGAGAATCCCATTAAAATTGCAATAATAGGGAAATAGCATTAAATTGGTGTAAAAGGAAGTCATGTGATGCACACATCAGCTCGTTTTAATTTTATTCTTAGCTAACTTTCGTAATCATGCTAAATTTTTTAAAATTATTTTTCTTTCATCCGCTCTTTTTAGCTTCTACTTTGTTTCACTTTTTGTAATTTTCATGTTTTCCTTTATTTCTGAATTTATATCGCCTTTTTTTTTTTTTTTTTTTTTTTTTTTTTTGCCTTTCTGCAGCAATCAATGCTACTTGTGCACTTTGTTTGAAGATTAGTAACGAAAAGAGAAATGTGACTGATGTTACACAGTTTAGTTTTAAATAATTAAATTCAACTATTTTTAAATATTTAAGGGATTAATATTAAAGATATCATCATAAAAGAAGAGATTATGTCTTTTTATAAACTTTGTTTTTGTTTTTTTTTTGGTTTAAGCAATGCAACTTTTATACAATTTTGTGACTGATATTACATTAGTATGAGGTCTAGTTTAAAACCAATTGCTACAAGACAAAGAAAACAGTTTAAAGTTTCTTTGATGATCTAATCTCTTCCTAGATAAACCACATTTCAATAAAAAAACGAGCTGATGTGTGCATCACATGACTTCCTTTTACTCCAATTTAATGTCATTTCCCCATTATTCGCTATTTTAATGTGATTCAATATTTATTCTCTAAATATCACCAACAATGGCCAAATTGAAACCAAAAAAAAAAAAAAAAACTCCGCCAAATTTGTCGCCAAGTTGGCGACAAAACGGCGACCAAAAGACTGACGATATATCGCCAAGTGTCCGACAAATTATAACGCCACTTGAGTTTACATCGAAATTAACAATGATTTCCCCCCAAAAAGGTGCAAAAGACCCCCTTAGGAACATCCGAAAGCAACCAAAAGGGGAGGTGCACAACTAGACCCCACTACGAGTCTATGTACCAAATTTCAACTTTCTAGGACATACCATTTTTGAGTTATGCGAGATACATACGCACATACGCACATACGCACATACACACATACGCACATACATACAGACGTCACGAGAAAAGTCGTTGTAATTACCTCGGTGATGGTCAAAATGGATATTTCGCGTGTCTATACATTCTTAGGCACTTTTCCGCATGTGGTCGAATCGAAAAAAAAACTCAACATTCATTTGGGGGTGAGCAAAATGGAAATTAAGGGCGATTTTTGAGTGAAAATTTTTTCGCGAATACAATACTTCCTTTTTTGTAAAAGGAAGTAAAAATAAGATTGTAGAATAGCAGTTAATTTCCTAAGCGAAAAAAAAGATTAAATTTTAGAATTGCTAATGCAACGACACATGGGCACTGAGTAGTGTTGTCAAAATTTGCCTGTAAAACTTACAAAAAATGTGTTTATAACGTTTTTCGCATAGTTTTATAAAAATAGTCTTTTTTATCTCATATGAAATTAAAAAACTGATACAATGAAGTTTTTTTACTACTGTGATGTCCCTAGTTTCAGGGACACGTCCAATTGTTTTTAGTATTCAAGCACCTCTGAAAATAATTCCTCTGTGATATTTCAAACACTTATTTTAATCGAATAATGTACATTCGTGATTATTCTGGTATGAAAATTAATGTGTCTTCTTTAATTCGACCAACTCCAATCTATTTGAAATCTGTTTAAATATCAGAATCAGCGTATGAGCCTAATTGAAAGAATCTAATTCATTGACTTCTCTGTCATGAAATTCTAAAGAGAGCAAATACTGAATTAAACCGTATGAATTAAATTTTTCGATCTCCAAGCTTTTAATTAAAAAGTTTCATTTGATTCTTTGCTAAAAGTTTACAGATTTGGAAAAGTTCCAGACTGAAGTAGATATG
The DNA here is from genome assembly GCF_026930045.1 of Uloborus diversus. NCBI lineage: Eukaryota > Metazoa > Arthropoda > Arachnida > Araneae > Uloboridae > Uloborus > Uloborus diversus. Next base: position 135,798,506 of record NC_072733.1, on the reverse strand, counting down.
CATTCCAATGTTTCTGGTTTTATATTTTTAAATTCTACCGTACATCTTAAAAGTTTGCGTTCCAAAATTTAAAGTTCTAGAGCGGTACAGACGGTTTTTTATATGCTTACTGATTGAAAAATAATCATTTAAAAATATTGACGGAGAATATTGCCGTCGGAAAGTGTCTGCAATTATTTCATTTTTCTATTGTAACCGAAAATTTAAATTATAAGTTTCACTGTACATGTTTGTTAATTTGGTTTCTTTTGAAAATAAAGCAATATATATATATATATATATATATATATATATATATATATATATATATATATATATATATATATATATATATATAAACTTCTAATTCCAACACTTATTGTGTTGGTATTATTGTTAGTATGGAATCCAAAATATGGTTTTTTTTTCTGTTTTTTCCCCAGATGTCTGAAAAGGTTATTTCTGCAGATACGGCTCTTTAATTTCCCACTCCAGAATATCAATGTTTTTTTCATCAATTCAGATGAAATAATTTGTTGAGCACTTGTTTCCTCAATGTATGCTCGACAGAATGTATATTTTTAGCGCTTTGAAAGGAACTCTGCTTTATCATTATCCTAATTACCGGTGTCTGTAATTTATTATTATTTTTTTGATATGATAACTTCTTATGGGAGGGTAAACCGATTTGTGACATAACGCGTAACGGCGCAACTCTCGTCTGGCATTCCTTTCGTTCGCGCATACGACAGAAGCGCGCATTCTCGGGGAAATTATGTTTATTTACTCTTTGGGTCAGCTTTAAGTGTTAAGTGATAGTAGAAAAAGTAATGAAACTAACAGAAGATGGATGATCGTCGCAACATAACGCAATCTCCTAACGAAAGGTGAGTTTAACAATTCAACATAATACCAATAATTTTGTTAATAATGTACATTCTAAACAGCATTTAATCTTTACATTTATTTTCAAAAAAAAAAAAAAATGAGATTAGTTATACTAAAAATATCTCGCTTCATTTAGAGTTTTGAACTGTGACAAGGTGTACATATTTTAAACGAACTCCCCGCAGACTCCGCAAAGCGGGACTTGGGGACGACCGAGAAAACAAAAAATAATAAATAAACATTTAATTTGTGCATCACAGAATAAAATCTAAACTGACTTTAACTTTAAAACAATCACTCGTTAAAAAGTTAGTTATTTGGGGGGGGGGGGATTCAATAAAGTGTGCAGTTAGGGTCCCTGGTAATTTTTGCGGGGGCTTTGGCAAAATATAGATCCTAGCCTGGTCGTTATAAAACGCCAATTTTACCGTTTCAGATTTAAGTTTAACCTTGTGGTTTGTTTATGGTGATATCATTTATTTACAACTAATATTTTGAAAAAGTATTTAATCTTTAAATTTATTTTCAAAACAAAAACATTTTTGCGATTAGTTATACTAAAAATATCTCGCTTAATTTAGACTTTTGATAAGGTGTATATATTTTAAACGAACTTCATCCCGCAGACTCCGCAACGCGGGGGTTGGGGACAGCCGAGAAAACAAAAAATATCAATAAACATTTAATTTGTTCATCATAGAGTAAAATCTAAAATGTTTCGTAAGTTTGAGTGTTTTTTCAATTAATTGTCAAAGCCTTAATGATCATAGTCTCGATCTTATTGATTCCGTCTCTCAACGCTGTAATATTCTTCTATTATGTGAAACATGACTTGACAATGATGATACTGAAATTATTCCATCTTTTAAGCGTGTTGTGCAATTAAAGCCTCAAAATATAAGAGAAGGAGGCGTAGCAGTTTATCAGAATGATTTTGATTGCATAAATATTGTCACTCCATGTATAGGGTTACATGTTAATAATGCTACAAGCTTTAATACGGCTACACAAAACGATACTGGTGAAATGTGTATAGTGGAATGTCTCTATGAAGAAAAGTAAAAAATTATTATTGCCAATATATATATATATCTCCAAACAAAAGTATTTCAAGTATTATTCAATTTATTCATAAACAGCGTTTAAATTATGCACAAGAAGGTTCTGCTTTACGGATATTTTAATGTTAGTTTTGCTTCTGATCGAGCTAGAAATTTAGTATAGTTTCTACAGTCCAGATTACAATTACAAATGATTAATGAGCCAGAAGACGCCACTACAAGTCACGAAAATGTACTTGATGCAATCTTTGCAAGATTTTTAGATAACATACAATGGAAAAATTTCGTTGCTTATTATAGCTACCATAAGCCAATTGTTACTTTCATAGGATTAAATAATCATAATAATTTAATCCTATGAAAGTTATCACTTCTGCCGAGCATCCCGTGATGCACATTTTTTTTTTTTAATTTTTTTAAAAGATTTTTTAAAATAAGGTTAAAATAGCTTGGCACTTTCAAACATTTTTTTTGCATGATTATGCCCCTTGATGTTGTTAGTTTCAGCACGACAATCTCCCTAATAGCTTCAATTTATGGATATTTGAGTCTGTGAAACGGCATTCTGGAAAAAAATTAAACACATTTACGGTATCATTTAAAAAAAGTTTTTAACAGATAGAAAATAAAACGCAACATTCAAAATGAAAACCATGGAAATCCCTCAATTCGCGCGTGTGTGTGATATATTGTTCTGACATCAGTCATATGAAAATAATTGTTTTTGTAGAATGGATTTTAAAGTTAAAATTCGTTTGCATGAAAATTCGAATTAATGGCCACGATTTTGAAACACTACGAGAAGACCAGAGTGCGTGCGGTCGTGTAGGTGTTGCATGTAGTATTGTGACACTAAATTGCGAGTATCTTTTATTCAGGTTCTTAAAATTAAAAACATCATTTATGGTTGTAGCTGATTTCTTGAGTAAAGATTTTCATTATTGCATTTCACGTTTCCATACGTTGAAACACTCAATACAATATAAAAATAAATGCCATTAAATCTTCTATACATATAATAAAATAAGATGTTTGTGTGTGTGTGTGTGTGTGTGTGTGGCGCGCTTCCCGGGAAAACGGTAAGGCCTAGAAAGATGAAATTTGGTATACAGGTACAGTTTCTGCCGAAGATGTGCACCTCGGGCTTCGATTTTTGATATTTTAATTAGAAAAAAAGTTATTTAATGTTATATGTGTTTTTCTGCACTTTTTAGTACTTTTTACCTCACAGACCCCGAACCAATCGCGCCACACAAATATTTTTTGTACTATAGTGTTGGAAATTTAATTTTAAATACGATAAATGCAAAATTTTGAAGATAGAGCAATTTTTGTATTTTTTATGAATTTGCATTTTTTCCTGGGTTTTATATTTCTCTAATATCATAATGCGAGAAGTATCACAGCCTCATTTCTAAAATTTAAGTTGGTAATAGTAAAAAGATTTCGCCCTCTTCAGAAGAAAAAAGTTCTTAAAAATACGCAATAGTTTTTTTTTTTTTACAATTTTTTTAATGCTGAACACATCATGTCTTTCTACGCATCAGTCGAAAAAAACGTTCTTCAATCTTTTATGCCTCTGACGTCACTACTTGGATTTCGATTCGATATTTACGACGGAATCTTAATCGGAAACAATGTAAATTTTTTTTTTTTACTCTATAGCTTACTTCTACATTTTATGACGTGATAACCACGTGTTTTTCCGGCAGTGCTTTTTTTTTTCTTCCCGGTTTTTTTTTTTTTTTTTTTTTTTTTGTTTAATTTAAGGATTGCATTTATTTCTTTTTCGAATTCCACCCGCTCCCCCCAAGCTGGACCTTTTGCTGTATCTATATTACGTTGCATTTCATAGATGTGCGCATTTAATTCAATAAAAACAGCGAGATTTTTTTTTCTCCGTCACTTACTTTACTTCGTAACTTTTTGCACGCTACAGGAAATTTTGGAGATAACTTTTTTTTTTTTGCTCTATTTAAATATAAAAAGCGGTTTTTTGAGTGATCTTTGTTTTTATTAGGAAATGAGCGGGGAAGTTAAAATAAATAGAGATGGATAAGAAAACTTAGAGATAGATCGTAAAGGTAGATAGCCGCCGAAGGCGGCATTAGGTAGATACAGAGATTGAGATTTAGTTTACAAAAAATGTTTTTTTCGAATTAATACTTATATAAATAAAAAATGATTGTTAATTACTGTCAGAGATAGATATGCATGGATCGTATAGATAGATAAACAAATATAGAAGTCGATACAGTAAATGGACAGCAAAGAAAGAGACATGCCCGTCATTTAAGGAACTTCAACGAGGTGTCAATGCTCCCCCCCTCACACACACACACACCATGACTTCGAAAAAACAATGCTTTCACATAAAAGTGGAAGTGCTTTTTGTTATTTTTCGACAAATATTTCCATGAAGAGTACGCCGTTTGTGTCTCCCCTCCCCCTACTTTAATAATATTCCAAACGACGGAACTGGAGATAGATCTAGAAAATATTTTATTCAAACTACTAATGATGTAGATAGATATAGATTGATTGATACCGCCACGAAGTTTATTTAAGCAGCCGCCGAAGGCAGACCGCAACATTGGCGTAAAAAGGCGAATGATAATATTGATAATATAGAGAAAAACATTGATTAATACCGTCGCTAAATTGTCCAAGCAGCCGCCGAAGGCGCCAACCCTGGCGCAAAAAGGCGAATGGCGTAAAAAGGCGAACCAGCTGGTCGCCGCAGGCGGCTAGTAAGTAATAAAAGTAACACAAAAAAGTTATTATCCCATAATTCATCGGAATGTATGTTTTAATCATTTTTATTATGAAATTCTTTTTTTTTTAATATATAAAAATTATAAGGTAGTGTCTGTAATGCATGGTGTTGTTCAAAATGAGTACATGTTTATCGACGGCGTATTATTGTAATTAAGGACGTGCACAGAAATTTTGGGGCCTGTCACAAATGACTTTTCCAGGCGCTGCTTCATATTGTTTAGCCCAATATTTCACGTCTAGTTTTAAAACTATTGGGCTCCCTTCAGGCTCGGGATCGGGCCAACAGGTGTCCCTTCTCTCCCTCCCCCCTCCCTGTGCACGCCCCTAATTATAATTTATTAACTCGGCCTGAAAGTCACGACGACTTTTAAAACCTAGCGCATTGGAGCGTGTCTGGCAAGTGGGAAAGTAACTAGCGAATTTGCACATGCCCGTGCTTCTTACGGGCACCCTTATACTTGCCGTTTTTTTTTTTTTTTTAATTTAGAATACCTGTGTACAACCTGTGCTAGTAAAAATAGACAGGTTAGATTATAGATAAACTTATTAACTATAGATATATAATCATCATACAGCACTTTTCTTTTGCAAGCCACGTGATGAATTTTTATTATTATTTATAAGTTTATCAGAATTATTTGCCAGAAAGCAATTGTTTGGTGTGGAAAAGGTAACATATATCCATTTTTATTGTTGTAATTATTATAAAGTATGACTAGTTCTGTTTATTTGATCTTAATATTTTGAATTTTAAAAGTAACATGCAGTCAAATCTTTTACACTTTGTGTGTTTATATTTTTCATAACTTTTACCCCGCCCTCTGTTCCCGAGTATCCTCCTTCCACAGCAACTGAAATTGTAAAAAAAATTGTTCAATTTTGAGATCTTGAATTCAAATGTTGTTCTTCGCAGCCACGAATTGCGATAGGACCCTACTCGTTGGGTTTCTTTTTTGTATTAATGGCTTTCATTGCAATCATAGTTTGAATTAAAGACGTCGAAATTGAAATAAATGCCAGAAGCTGGATGTTGGATGTTCTGAAAAGGATTGTGTGAAGTCAAGAAGATCGAGAAGAAGTCGAGATAAATACGTCGATTCCGAGGCACATGGACTTCATTATAAGCATAGAGAAATTAAATAGAAAGACAGACGTCATTCAGTGGTAAAGAAAACAATGGGCAATTCGTAATTGCTCAAAAAAAAAATCTGATACTATACCTTCAATTATATTTCTGGCGAAAGTAAAAAAACTTTGATCGTTTTTAACCAGTTTTTCTGAAAACAAATCGTGCTTTAAGGGACTAATATTCGACCATATGTCTTCCTATTTACAAGGAGTGATTAACAAAAACGGATATCATTCATTTTACTGGGGAAAGCAATGAGTTTTGAATCTTTGACTTTTATTCATCATATTATTCACTGATCGTAACGTTAATGCCTTTGACATGAAAAATGTCTGTTGTCTGTATTAACAAAAGCAACCGGTAAATGGCGAGTACAGACTCATGTTCCTGAGTATCACGTGATTTAATTGAAACCTGTTGGCGGGTGCCTACAAGAACTAAGACTAATTTTACTGCCGCGAAACTACTCATCGGGATGTTAATTTCTGTGGCATGAACAATGTCTGTTGTCTGTATTAACAAAAGCTACCGATAGTTAGCACGTACAGACTCAAGTTCGTGAGTATCACGTGATTGAGTTAAAACCTGTTGGCGGGCGCCTACAAGACGCAGTTAGTTGTTAAAACGGAAACGTCGTTGGAACAAAGTTATGCGACTAAAGTTGGTTTAGTCTGAAAAAATCAGAATCGGAGATTTTTGATATGATGCGTGAAGTTTTCAACGATGAAGCAATGTTTAGAATCAGTAATTTTTGCTGGCGTAAAGCTTTTAAGGAAGACGGGCAAAATGTGGAAGATACTGAACCCGAGGGAACCCTTACAGATACAATGATTAACAATGCTGCTATTATCATCAAGGGAAATCACAGAATTTTTTTCCATCAGTGATTTCTAACTGTTTCCTTAAGAAACTATTACGAGGCAAACATTTTGAAAGAAACAAGAAACAAAGCATATATGCACTCTCCGGAGGCGGTTTTAAATAAGCTCTTACAAACTTAACGTTCACAAGTTTTACGAAGTGGACAGAACGTTGCAATAAATGCATTTTGTTCCGCAGAAGTTATTCTTAAAAAACCATGTAAATTACGACGATTAAAGATGTTCTGTATTTTTTAGAAATTTAGTCTTATTACTTATTGAACAGCCCTCGTATTTCTCCATAAAAATACGATGCGATGAGCCGGCTTCATGGAAGTAGTAGGGAATGCAGACTTTAAAGTAGATCCGTATTCATTGGAACATGCAATTTAACAATATCACCGTCAGACTAACCCGCGGTGTATCCGTACTTTGTTGTGATAATCCGTACGTTGTATTTGTGTAATCCGTACTTTGATCTGATAAGGAGTAGTTTAAAAATCGTAACCGCAGTGAAACTTTTTATTTTCACATTCATAGGGAGTTTTCTTTTAGAGATTTTATCTTATCTCATATTCGTTTGGAGTAATTAATTGGCTGCACTTTACTGCAAAGAATGGTAATCAGTTTCAACTGCATTGTTTCGTTTGCTCACCAATGAAAACTCTTCTCTGGGCTCCTTGAAGCTTCTACTCCTGGCTTGTTATCGTTTACATTGAGTACTCAAAGTTCGCGGGGAAACAGATTGCTAATTTCAAGGAACAGAGTTGCCAACAGAGTGTGTACCTTTTAGGAAAGTGTCTGCACCATTTCCTAATGTAACAATTTCGGCTTTCTTAAAGACCTTTTACGCAGAAGCTTCTAACACGTAGTCAACTTGCTGAATTAACTTAACAAATGCGGTTGGTTAGTCCATTTGTCTTAAAATGCATTTTTTTAAATGAATCATTTTTGAGAAATACTCTAACCGTATTTGATGAAACCCTGACTTGCGTTGTCAACAAGCATCTTCTTTCAATTCGAAAGAGGAATCTGAGGCTTAGAAATATGCCAGTAAGTCAGTTTTAGGTATTCGTACACCACAACGTAAGTTTTGCTGAGTACAATTTCTTATTGTTAGTAGGATTTGTTTTTCTACCAATTCATGAATTTCAGTTCTAAATCTTATCAATCAACTACCTCACAAAACTCTCTTTTTACCTTTTGTAGATACCGAGGTCTATTGATTTTGATTTTAAGTTTTCGTAGCAGAAATATGTTTTTGTCATATCATCTTAATGCGAACCTTTGTTGATTATTTTCTGCTTCGTAGATGCTAATATAAAACAACAGAAGTACACCTAATATTTCTTCAGGCTAAATTGGTAAGCGTGGTTTTGTCGTTAAAGCATCCTTAATGCAAAATCCCTTCCGTATATTCTCCTTACCGTTTAAGATGATGGTTTTGGATTTCCCTACTTCACTGGTTTCTTTGATATCTTCCAGTCTTAACCCTTGTTATGGAAAATTGGTAGTATTCTAGAATCACCTATTTTAATTCTGTTTGCTGTGCTTCACTGGATCCGTTCTGGTGATAGAGATTGTCAGCCCGTGGCTGACCAGGGCAGCACGTGCTTTAATTAACTGCAGATGGGACAGGTGTCCCACACATGGTCAGGCCGGAAATGCCAAAGAACCGGCTATCCGTGGGAAAAAGATAAGAGATTCGACGCTGGAAGTGGAAAGAGACCGGTGGTCTGATAGCCAGGCTCTGGGCTTGGTGATGATTGGTAATTGTAAAAACGTTGTACATATTGTATTATAAATGATATAAATAACCAAGACATTCATTAATAAAAGTTTAAATAAACAAAATGAACTCCAGAATGTAATAATTTCAAACGAACTGCACAATAATACAGCGCAGAAAAAGAAAAAAGTGACAAGGAGTTCACAATGGCGCAGTCGACAGGATATGTTTAAAAAGGAAGCCGCTGCGGATCAACCGAAAAGGACGTTTCTATACGATCCTGTGGGGATTAGCTGAATAAGCGGAGTCCTGTGAACCAGAATTATGATTCAACGGAATCTTCAGCGAACTTTTAATGGAGCCATATAGCCAAGTGATAGCAACATTGGAGCTAGACGTGCAAGAAAAGTGATCAAGCCCTGTGATTGGTAAGGAAGTGAACGATATCGTGGATGCTGATGTGCTTTGCCGGAAGAAAAACATCAGAAATGGTAAGCTTTCTATTCCCAAACATACTGTTTGTTCTAAGAGCTCTGAGTTGTGTTATTGGTAAAAGGGTACAGGGAGAAATACTCGTGAAAATAATTAAGTGCATATTTAATGAGTGAATTAAGTTATTTATATAATGATAATGGTGTATGAGTAGCAGGAAATGAATAATTTAAGAGGTATTTAAATGCAAATAAGGAGTAACTGTATTTATGCAATGTGTTACTATTGGTGTAGGAATATTGTAAAGATAAATAAGTTACAACAAATTAGTATCTTTATTGATGTAAAAATACTATAAAAGTAGTAATTGCCATGAAAAGATATTTTTATTGGTGTAAAAATATAGTAATGGAATTGCAAGTTTTGAGTAATATTATTTAGATGAAGTTGTTGGAATACGGAAATCTAATTAAATTACTGGTTATTAATTTCATGGTTGGAAAAATACAGAACTGAATTGCAAAGTGGTGAATAATGTAATTTAGATAAAATATGACGATTGCTCTAGGAATACTGTAGTATGAGTGAATGATGAGTTGTATTTGTATTGTTGTATAAATACGGTAATCGAATCACTATCGGTTGGAAAGGATATATATGGAGTAGTGATATCTCTCTGTGGTTTATAACAGGAAATTGTTATTTTTATCATTGCATTTGTATGTGAATGAGTTATGTTAGGGAGGAGTTAAAAGTTCGAATGAGATTTAAATTTCAAAGCTTCAAGGGATAAGCTAAAAATTGCTAGGGTAAGGGATTTTGATATTGTAGTAAAATCTCGCAATGGCCTTTTTAGCAAAACAAAAGAAAGCAGATTTGATTGCATTAGCAGAAGAGTTAGGGGAAGTTGTAACTCCAAATCTCACCTTACTACAATTGAGGAAATTAATTATAGATTCCACAGACTACGAGGAAGAATTAATTAAAAATATGCTAGAGACGATAGTGGAAGAGAGGTTGGAAAGGGAAAGGGAGGAAAAACAAAGAGAAAAAGAGGAAAAACAAAGAGAACATGAGTATAGAATGTTAGAACTAAAAATTAAAAATCCTGCTCAGGAAATTTCGGGAGGTAGGGAACAAGTTGCAGATGAGTTCACGAGTTATTTGAATAAGATGAGGAACGCTCTAGAACCACCGAAGAGAGTAGAAGATTGGCCTTTCTATTTTCAAAATGTAGAAAGAACATTTAGAATATATGAGATTCCAGAAGGGCAATGGGGAAAGTTATTAGTATATAAGTTAAATGACGATATAAGAATGAGTACATGGATAAGTGAGGAGAATCTGAGCGATTATCATAAAATCAAAGAGATAATTTTGAAGAGATATCAAATCACCCCCTTACAACACAAAAAGAACTGGGAAAATTGTGTGAAAGTAAAGAAAGAATCATATACTCAATTTTCATATCGTCTAAGTACAGCATTAAATTTATATTTAAAGGCTAGGGAAATTACCACTTTGGAAGAACTAAAACAACTGTTGATAGCGGATAAAATTAAAGATAATTTAGGACCGCAAATAAAATCACATATATACTTAAAGGAAACAGAAAGCTGGTTACCGTTGGAGAAGTTGACTAATGAAATCGATAATTTTATTTCTGCTATGCCCGAATATGGGGATCAAAGGGTAAATAAATGGGTAGAGAAAGAGCTGATGGAAAGAAATAAAGAAAACCATCAGCAGACCCGTATGAACGCTCGCTATGATCAATATAAGGAGAGCGGAAGGGAAAGTAGAAGTAATAACCGATTTGAACGACAAAATACAAGAAAAGATCAAAATACAATGCAATGCTATGAGTGTCAAGAAGTAGGACATTTTAAACGGGCTTGCCCGAAGTTGAAAGCGTCAAGTAAAACCCAACACAAAACGCCAGAAGAGAGGGGAATTAATAAGATATGTATTCCTATAAATAATTCAGAGTTGGTGCTCAGAGATATCGAGGAGGGTAAATTGGAGAAGGATAGACCAATAGTTGATATTGCTATTGATGGACATAAATGTAGAGCCCTTGTAGATACTGGTGCGGAAATTAGTGTTTTTCGAAGATCAATAATCCCCGATAAATATTTAGAATCGGTAGGTAAAATATTTCTTAGACCAGCAATCGGTCCGCAAGTAGAAGCGCAACTGGCGGCAGTACCTGTGAGTTTGTGGAAAGGAGCTGATGAATCAGTAAATCCTTACATAACTGTGCATGTGGCTGTAGCAGAAAATTTAAATGAGATTGCGTTAATTACGCCTGAGGTTTATAGACTAGTGAATGAACAATGGGAAAAATATTGTGGAGAAGCAGAGCAAGTAGCCATGGTCCGTGAGCTGAGCGAGGTAACGGCGGGGGAAAGCGAAGAGAGACGCAGCGAGTCAGAAGGGGGGAGGAAAGAAGAAACCAAAGGGTTTGGAGATAACGGAGAAGAAAGCCCGAGCGTTACACCTCTGGGAAACTTGGAATGGGAAAAAGAAGAAACAGCAGGGGTGTTAGATTCAAGACAGTTTTCTCAATCGGAGAATTTTCGAAAGGAGCAAGCGGAATGTCAGACTCTTATCAATGCTTTCAAAGATGCGGAACAGGCAAAGAATGGATATTTGGTAGAATCGGGACTTTTATATCACAAGGGGATGGTAGCCGGACAAGAAACTAGACAATTAGTAGTTCCTTTCAATAAAAGGAGAGAGATTTTAAAATTGGCACATGAAACTTTAACAGGAGGTCATCTAGGGACAAAGAAAACCCGCGATAGGATACAACTGTCTTTTTGGTGGGAAGGATTAACGAAAGAAGTTAATGCGTTTTGGGAAAGTTGTGACAATTGTCAGTTACGGCGTAAAGTACGAGTAAATGACCGGGCTCCAATTGAAGCAGTGGTACGCCCTGGGTTACCGTTTCAAGTCCTAAACGCTGATATATTTGGACCAATAGAACCAAAATCCTCTAGGGGGCATCGATATGTATTGTGTGTCATGGATCAACACAGTAGATGGCCAGAGGCAATACCTCTAAAATCCTTACATGCGAAGCCGACATGTGAGGCATTTATAGACATATTTATGAGAACCGGGATACCACGAATGATTGCAATGGATAATGCATCGAATTTCAAGGCTAAATTAACTCAGGAATTATCGAAGAAACTAGGAGTAACCCCAAAGTTTTCTTGCCCAGGGTACCCCCAGTCCAATGGTTTGGTAGAGAGATTTGTGGCGACAATGAAAAATATGCTGCACCATGCAATCAAAAGTCATGGGAGGTCCTGGGACAAACAGTTGCCATTTTTGTTATGGGCGTATCGGGAGGTTCCCAATTCTACGACTGGAGTTCCTCCGTTTATGTTAGTATATGGGCATCTTCCCATAGGACCACTGGCAATATTAAAAGCTAGTTGGGAGGGAGATATAATCTTGCCTGAAGGAGTAGGCCGATCAGTCGGGGAGTATCTATTTACACTAAGGGAGAAATTAGAGAAAGCAAAAGAATTTGCTTGCGAACAAGCGGAAGTACAACAAAAGAAGTATACACACCATCATAATCTGAGGTCACGAGAGAGACAATTTCAGGTGGGGGATGAGGTGATTGTATTAATCCCGGACTCTACAAATAAAATCTGTTCAAAATGGCAAGGACCAGGGGAGATAGTAGAAAAGAAATCACAACATTCATACTTGGTAAAGTTACCAGGGGGATCAGTGCGACATTTACACCAAAACAAGTTGCGAAAATATGTTCAACCAATAAATACAATAGGGGTAATTTATGAGGTAGATGAAGAATTTGGGGAAGTGCAGCATCTCCCGATAGAAGGGGAAGAAAAGGTTCAATATGATGCAATAAAAGACATCTTAAGGGATCAAAATCTGTCCGCCGAACGGGAGGAAGAAGTGAAAAAAATTATATGGGAATATAAGGAGGTTTTTGATGGGCAAATCAAAAGGGCAAACGTGGGAGCCCACTCCATTAAGTTGAAGCCGGGGGCACAAAGAAAGCAGCCTTATATATATAAAGTACCAGAGTCTTTGAAAGCTAAAGTGGAAAAACAAATAGCGGAGTTATTAGAAAAAGATTTAATTGAACCGTCATCAGGGGAAATTGCATATCCAATTGTGTGTGTTGCGAAAAAGGATGGCACGATTCGTTTATGTTGTGATTATCGAGCGTTGAATGCTGATACACAGGTAGTACCATTTCCAATGCAAAATTCAGAAAATTTAAGGTTTAGAGCAGGGGCAGCAAAATTTTTAACTACGTTGGATCTGTTAAAAGGATATTGGGAGATTCCACTACAAGAGGATTGTAGGGAGTTGACAAGTTTTGTGTCACCTAAGGGGCAATACCAATGGAAAGTGATGCCGTTCGGATTATCGGGATCAGCAGCTACGTTCCAGAAAGCCATGAACATAGCGTTGAGACCGCATAGTGAATATGCAGAAAGTTTTATTGATGACATTGTCATTTTTTCGAATGATTGGGGGAGTCATCTGGAGCACATAAAGGCGGTACTTAAAACCTTAAAGGAGTTAAGGCTATCGGCGAATTTAAAGAAATGTACCTTCGCAAAACCGAAAGTAAAGTATTTAGGGCACATAGTGGGATCAGGAGAACATTGTCCTGACCCAGAAAAATTGATGGTAATAAGGAAAATTAAGGTACCTAAGACGAAGAGAGCTCTTCGTTCGGTCTTAGGTCTGTTCAACTACTATAGAGAATACGTTCCTAAATACGCAGAGATTGCGAAGCCCCTCACTGATTTGACAAGAAAAAGCATCCCAAATGAGATAACATTAGACAGGAATGCCGAAAAAGCGTTCGATACATTAAAAGAATTCCTTTGCAGTAAAGTCATACTGAGCACACCAGACATGTCTCAACCATTTGAAATCCATACAGATGCCTCATTGGTAGGGATTGGTGCGTGTCTGGTGCAAAGAGATAAAGAGGGAAAGGAAAGGCCAATCACCTTCATTAGCCAGAAATTAACACCATCTCAGGCAAAATGGAGTACTATCGAAAGGGAGGCCTATGCGGTGATTTGGGCTCTGGGAAAGTTCAAAGAGTGGACATTCGGGAAGGAAATAACTCTCTACAGCGATCATAACCCTTTAAAATTCTTGATGGAGGGAATCCCGAAAAACGCGAGATTGCAGAGATGGGCATTAGCTTTAACCCGCTTTGATGTTCGAATAAAACACAAAGAAGGCAAGAAGAATGGGGATGCTGATGCATTATCTCGGTTGTATGAAGAGGAGGGAAAGGCATAAGGAATTTCTGAACTTTATGTGTATGATTAATTATGTTTATATGTAAGACATTATGTATATGAAAAAAAAAATGTGTTATGATTTGATTGGAAATTTGTATTTGTTGCTAATACTCAGAAATTTAAAGTTATTTGAATCATGGTTTGAAATTTTAAATGTGGAATGAATTAATTGTTTAATTTGGTTGATAAAGTAAATATTTGTTTATGTGTCAAAAGATGTTGGTATGAGGTATAATTTCGTATGTGGGTACATAAACCAAAATACACATCAAAAATTAATTTCTATTCTCAGAGCTCTTGGTTGATATAGGTACCTTTGCTGGGAATGGAAAGGCTACCATAGGGTAGTGGAAAATACCTAGGAAAATGGAACTTTATGGGTTTGCAATGCAATGCTTCATGGCATTTCAAACCGGAGGGAGGATGTCAGCCCGTGGCTGACCAGGGCAGCACGTGCTTTAATTAACTGCAGATGGGACAGGTGTCCCACACATGGTCAGGCCGGAAATGCCAAAGAACCGGCTATCCGTGGGAAAAAGATAAGAGATTCGACGCTGGAAGTGGAAAGAGACCGGTGGTCTGATAGCCAGGCTCTGGGCTTGGTGATGATTGGTAATTGTAAAAACGTTGTACATATTGTATTATAAATGATATAAATAACCAAGACATTCATTAATAAAAGTTTAAATAAACAAAATGAACTCCAGAATGTAATAATTTCAAACGAACTGCACAATAATACAGCGCAGAAAAAGAAAAAAGTGACAAGGAGTTCACAGAGATCGATCCTTTCTACTTAAATTTTATAATAATTAAATCGTTCATAAAGACTTCCAGATATAATCCAACTCTTAGTTAAAAGACATATGCAATTAACTGACTAACAATAGAGAGTTAAAAACGAAAAATTACACTTAAGTATTTTCCCAAATTGTATTTTGGAAATTACCTGAAAAATTGCTTAAATAAGATATACACATTTGCTTAAATATCGAAAAAATTGGAATACAAATTTTCTCAGAAATGAATAAATCATGAACTAGTTAACTATCAACAATACTTATTAAAAGAACAATTACTAGCACATTTTTATGATAGTTCCCATACAAACGTTAATATTAACTATACCAAACTACTGTATTGACTATCTTTCTCCATGCTGTAGACGGTGTTACGGGAGCTTGAAAGAAAAGAAGGTTTATCTTTCAAATGAATAAAATCAGGTTATTTTAATACATTTAAAGTCTTTCTATTAAACAATACATAATATTTGGAAACATGCCTGTTCAGAGTAATAAAACAAACTGGTGTGTTTGGTGACTTCTTTTTAACGTCGTAAGCAAAAGACTTATTCTACAGTGAAAACGGGGTTTCGATCAAAACAAAAACGTGTGTATGCAAACATTCTTCAATGTTGTTCCAGCAAATTCATAGTGTCATAATAAATAAGTATATTATTGCACATTCTTTGAGAGAAATCTTGTGTACCTTTAAACTACCTTAGAACGCTCCCTTTATCGCATTAAGAATTCCTTTCGGACAGTGCAATACTATGTGATTCCAAATCACCAAGGTATAATCTATCATCTCTTAAAGTTTTGTCCACGTTTACAGATTCACTATGCTTTTATGAATTGAGCACATTTTCATTTAAACTGTGTATTTCCAATTTTTTTAACGGTTCTCGTTAAAGAGGCATCATGATTTTAAAGCCAATTAAAAATTTAAGCGTTAAAATAAGCTTTTGGTAAAACTGATGTAAAATACCATGTGAAATAAAATATGTATTCAATTGGTTTTTTAAAAAACGAACAAGAAATCTTATTTTAAGAATACTTTGTTTAGCTAAAAGACGTAAACCTGAGCAATGACTACGTCTGTTATCATTAAATATCAGTAGCGTACCTAGCATGGGTGACACCCGGGGCGGTAACTTGTGGTGTCACAACCCTACAACGCAGCCACTACAAACTCAAAATAATAATAAACATAATAACAATAATAATCTATATAAACATGAAAACATGAAATTCTTACAATTTTTAGAAACATTAATATTTGTGTTACAACGAAATTTTAATTGGGCTAATGTACAAAAGACAAATAAAAACTATGGACGCTTTCTATGTAACTTGTCCTAGACGCATATGTGCAGGCCGTCGAGAGATCAAAAAAGTAAGGTATTTGAATGTGTATGAAATTGACGGCCCCTTAATTATTTTAAACGTATATAAAACACAAGGAAAGATAACGGGGTTTAGTTTTTTAGCATAAAAAAAAGTCACTACTTGATCTAAGTTCAGACAATATAAACCTAATTTTGTGTACAGTATTCGATCTATGATGTGGGGTGGGAAAGGGGAATGTAGGGGTTTTCCCCCGGAAAGTTTTCAAATTTGTAATCATAAAAATGCACTTTAGCTTAATATTTTTCAAAAGCTTGCAATTCCACTTTGGGTGTCACCCCCCTCCCCAAACGGGTGAGAAGCGGAATGGACCCCCCCCCCCCCCCAGCTACGCCACTGTTATTATGTATTTAACATATGCTTTTGAAAATAAAATAGTGTTTTGCGAAATATATAATTGTAAAATACGAATTTATGTATCTAAAATCGAAACCTTAATTGAATAAAAAGATAAGTTAATTTTTTTAATGATTTTCTCGGGAGAAAAAGTACCTTGATAAATAGCTTCACGGAGTAGTAAAGAGCCACTATGGCCTTGGAAGCATGTCGATGGAGAGAATAAAGTAAAAGTTAATAAGCCTTATTAAGCCTGAAATAGGTTCCCATTTTATTTCCTTTTCCCTCGAGTAATTAGATTTCATTTTTGGCGAGTTCTTTTGGAAACTCAAATTCATTTAATTGGAGCAATGAATTTTGTGTTACGGAAAACCGTCAAATTGAACCGTTGCGTTCAGTAATTGCGGTTTTGACTGGTTATGCTTGCTAAAACTTATTTCAAATTTAAAACTGATATATACTGCATGGTTTCTATTTCAAACAGTGGAAAAGAAATCTCAGATTTTTTTTAAGTGCAAAATAAATACACGTACTGCTCAAGTGCATTGCACACATTTAAAATGTTTTAACTGGAAGTTTTCTGTTTCTAAGAAAACGTCACCTATGTACGAAAGTTCCTTTCTGTAAAAAAAGAAATTAATGTTTTAGAGCAAAGGTATTTATTAAAAGCAATATTCTTCATGAAACTAACTTTGTTTTATTAGATTAAATACGATTTCAACTAAACTAAACATGAATTTGAATATAAGAAATGCATGGTTCAAATTTTAAAAATTTGTCATCGTTTGACGTAGTGTCATTAAATAAAGATTTTAAATATGCAATATTACTTCTTCTTGTAAAAGTAAAAAACTGCTTTCATAATGATGAATATTTTTTACGGTATCTATAAATTAATGTTGATGCTTTTTTAATGGTTTGAAAGAGTCACCTGGGTAATTTCTGGTCAAAAAACAACAGCATTCAATTGTTACAAAATCTATCTTGAAGTTACAGTTACTAAATTTGATGTAGAATGCATATTGTAATGTCCATCCGAAAAAAAAGAATCATTTTTATAATAATGCATAATTAATTTGAGTAATTATAGTTAATTAATGACCAGGATTTACCTCAAGGATGGGGTAATTCCTGGCCAGTTATGGGGTAATTGGTCACTCGCATTTATTTAGTGCAAATAAATACTCTTTTATAAATGTTATTAGTACACTTTAATAAGCTTCTTAGATTATTAGCTTTATTATCTATAGCTTATTAAACACTGTACTTTGTGGCAACTTAAGCCACAGGAAAAGGGATAATCCCTACGCAGGGGATTTGAAGGGCATCTTCCCTATCCGAAGGGGAATTCCAATCAGATGAAACGGACACTGCGTGTAGTTAAGACGCGTATGTGTTGGCTCGGTTCAAATAAGGATCCGAGTGGAATTATGGAAACTAAACCCAGCATTTGTAAATAGTTGTATACATGTGTTAGTAGTATTGTTTGTTGTGGTATATAATAGTAGTGTTGTGATTGTGAATAAAATGGAAAAAATGAAATTGGTTGAAGTTATTGGACTTGTAAGAAAACACGCAACAAGTCGTAACATAAGTGTTGCGACAAAATTATGGTGACCCGGACGTGATTATATAAGAAATTTTGGACATAAAAGGACAAAACTTAGAATTGGATTCCCACAAATTCGAGTTGGATACACGAATACGCTGAGATTGAGGTAGGCCCATTTTTTCCCAATTTAAATTGCTAATATTGTTTAAATTTATCATGGATCTTGCTAGATTAAAAGAGCTCCGCAAAGGGCTAAGAATTTCCTTAACAAAACATTTGTCAAAAATAGAGACCACATTAGAATTAGAAATTACTTCGGATGATTATTCGAAGGAAGATAAGATTGATGAGCTTTTGAGCCTAAAATCTCAGCTCTTAGAAAAATTAAAAGCTGTAATTACTCGTGATGAAGAAATACAATCAAAAATTGAAATTGAGGATATGCTAGCAGATATAGAGACGAGTGAAGAATATAAAGATAAAGTAAACGAAATGAAATCTAAAATTGAAAGGCACTTGGACATTTTATGTGATAGACCACGAGCGGGAGTGGGAATTCAGATGAATAGGAGGATTGAACAGGTAACTGTTGATGCGGAGGAAAATGTTCAAACGGCGGCTGCGGCACTTAATAATGTGTCGTTCAGAAGTGAAACCAGAAACGTAGTTAAACTTCCGAAATTAAATATCCGAACATTTTATGGAGATTGTAGTTATTTCCTAGATTTTTGGAATTCTTTTGAAGTCGCGGTTCATAATAACGACGCATTGTCAAAGGTGGAAAAATTTACGTATCTTAAATCGTATTTGGGAGGTGTTGCGCGTAGTGCGGTATCAGGTTTTTCTCTGACAGATCAAAACTACGATGAATCAATAAACTTGTTAAAGGAACGGTTTGGGCGCTCAGACATAATAATGTCATCTCATATGCATAAGCTTTTGCTTGTAGATTCAGTTAAATCATGTGCTAATGTAATAGGGTTGCGAAAAATGTATGACGCAATAGAAGTGCAAATAAGATCACTAAAATCGTTAGGCGTTGCTACAGGAACGTACGGGAATTTATTATGTCCAGTAATTCTGCAGAAATTGCCAGAAGAATTAAATTTAAGTTACAATAGGAATCGCAAAACAAACGAATTATTTGACATTACGGATTTAGTGGAATTTATAAGAATGGAAGTAGAATGTAGGGAAACTGCGCTAATATTAGCTAATCCAAAAAATGCCAATATGAAGGAATATCCATCACAGAACAAAATTAACTACACAGGCTCTCCGAATAAGACATTTTATTCGAATTCGAAACGAAATGAATATTCTACCCATAAATCTACTGCTGAAGTTTTAGCTACTCATGTTAATAATAATCAGCCTTGGCCTCGGAAATTTGAACATGATACCAGGGGTAGTTTCAATCAGAGACGGAACTTTAATTCATCATCGTTTAATGGGTACTTGTGTAGTCAGAAATGTATATTCTGCCTTCAAAATCATATGAATCATGATTGCGCATTAGGTGTTAGTGAGAAGAAAAAGGCATTAATGACTAAGGGTCTATGTTTTATCTGTTTTCAAAATCACTTGAGAAGATTCTGCGATCGTAAATTTCTGAAGTGTAAGCACTGTAATTCCTTTTACCATAACTCTCTCATCTGCGAGAAGCAGAATGGAATAATAGATAGATCACCCCAGTCAACGGGAGAAGTACCGCCGCATCAAGAGGGACAGGGGGAAAACCACATTGCCTCAATGGTATCATTCTCGTCTAGTAAAAACGAAATAAAAAAGACTAGCAATTCGATCTTGTTGCAGACCTTTTCGGCTATGGTTAAAACAGAACCAGGAACTAATAGTCATTTATTACGATGTATGGCGGACTCGGGTGCTAATATGTCCTTCATCTTGAGTGAAGTTACGAGGGCATTGGGTTTAAAGGCGGTAAATAAAGAATCGTTAAGCATTCACACATTTGGAAATGAAAACTCGAAAACGCGCATTTATGATATTGTGGAAGTAACTTTGAGAAACGCGAAGGATAATAATCGGAAAATAAAAATCAGAGCAGTAGTGATTGATTGCATTACATTAGCACATATTAAAATTCCTTCTCAATGGGCAAAGAACGCCGCTTTGACAAAAAGCATTGAGTTAGCGGATATTAGTAGTTATCCAAATGACAAAATTCATGTTTTGATCGGTTCCGATTACATCGCTGAAATTTTGGGGGAAAGGAACATAAGAATTAGTAGGAGGTTGATTACGGTTGATAGCATTTTTGGATTTTTGCTTCAGGGAAAAGATGAGGAATCAAATCGTCAGACACCAATGGTGAATCATTTATTCGCGAAAAATGATGAGTTGGATAGTGATAGAATTGAAAAATTATGGTCAATGGAAGCAATTGGGATAAATATGGAAAAGGAGGCAAGTCTGTCGAATAAAGACGTTTTAGAATCATTTGAGCGAAACACGACTTATACAAACAAAAGATATGAAACTCGGCTGTTATGGAAAGGGAACTGTACACAATTAAGCAGTAATTTTGAAATTGCTAAACGTCGTTTCTTTAGTTTAGGAAACACATTAAGAAAAAATAAGGAACTGTGTTCCAGGTACAATGAAATTATTGAAGAACACATAAGGGACGGTATCGTTGAACGCGTAGAAAAGAACTTAGATCAAAGTACAAGCACAGGATATTTTCTTCCGCATCACGCAGTAGTACGCGAACAGAAGGATACTTCGAAGGTTAGGATAGTATTTGACGCTTCGTCTAAACGCAAGGGAGAATTATCGTTGAATGATTGTCTAGAAAGCGGGCCGGATTTAAATCCCGATTTGCTTAGTATTATATTAAGATTTAGATTACACAAGATAGCATTTTGTGCGGACATTCAGCGCGCATTTTTAGAGATAGGAATAGCTGAGGAAGATAGGGAGTTCTTAAAGTTTTTATGGGTAAAGAAAAATGGTCCTATCCTCGATCTCAGCCCTAGTAATATTGAGTTTCTGAAATATGCAAGAGTAACCTTTGGCGTAAAGTGCAGTTCATTTTTGTTGGCAGGAATTTTGCGGCTGCACTTGCGTAAATATGAAGAAGAGTACCCACGCGCGTGTGAGATGTTCCGCAATCTTTACGTAGACGATCTCATCAACGGATCTTCAGACCCAGAGGATGCTTTGAAATTAAGTAAAGATATGATATTTATACTTAGCCAAGCTAGCATGAACTTACGAAGATGGGTTTCCAATTCGTCAATTCTCAATGAAGCGTGGAAAAACGGCCACATAGACTTTCGAAATACTTCCGAAGAACGAGGAGTACCTCTTAAAATTCTGGGTCTAATATGGGACAACATAGAAGGTAATTTGAAATTAGACATTCATCAATTTGAGAAATTTAAAGACACTAAACGGATAACAAAACGAGTCATTTTAGCAGCATGTGGTATGCTTTTTGATCCTATAGGCATGTTGAATCCGTTTACAGTACGAATAAAGCTGTTATTGCAAGCGATATGGGAAAGTGGTGTATCATGGGATGAAAGCGTTCCTTTTGAAATAAAGTGTACGTTTATGGAATGGATAAGTGAAATAGACGAAATAGAAAACATAAAAATTCCCAGGTTATATTTCACTGATTTTGAGTGGGGAGCATCAGAAGTTCATATATTTTCAGACGCAAGTCCAAAGTGCTATGGATGCGTGGCTTACTTTCGAATGAAACACGGGGATGGATATTTAACAAAATTTATGATAGCGAAATCTCGAGTAGCCCCATTAAAAGGGTTGACTCTCCCACGATTGGAATTAATGGGTGCATTAATTTCTTCAAGGTTGGGATCTTACTTGCAAGATACGTTCCACAAGCTAGAGAAACAGAAGATTTTCTATTGGA
This sequence comes from Uloborus diversus, assembly GCF_026930045.1. Taxonomy (NCBI): domain Eukaryota; kingdom Metazoa; phylum Arthropoda; class Arachnida; order Araneae; family Uloboridae; genus Uloborus; species Uloborus diversus. The sequence continues at coordinate 135,776,354 of NC_072733.1, read as the reverse complement.
CTGATTCGCAGATATGTCTCCATTGGATCAAGGGAAATGCTGATGAGTGGAAGCAGTTTGTTAGAAACCGTGTAAAGGAGATTCAAACGAAAACAAATCCATCGAATTGGTTTTTTTGCAACGGAAAAGATAATCCATCTGACAAACTTACGAGAGGAATCAGAGTTCAAGCCTTAGTCAATGATAAAGTGTGGTTCTATGGACCTGCTTGGCTCAGTGAGCTAGACATGTCATGTAACATGGAAAGTGCTAATGTTGACATTGATGTTCATTGTGCTGAAGAGAGAAAGCGAAGCGTTGTAACCTTACAAACGAACATTGAATCCTCTCAACCTTTGCTGAATCTGGAAAATTACAGCGACTTAAACAAAGTATTAAGAATAACAAGTTACATCATGAGATTCATCAAAAACTGTAGAGCTACTAACGAAATGAAAACGGGTAGTATTACGGCCAACGAAATGACGGACGCAGAAAGGTATTGGATTCGAACTGTTCAGCAAAGTGAATTTGAGAAAGAATATTCTCAGCTAAAGAATAAAGAACCGATTAGTCCTACTTCCAAACTATATAGTTTTAATCCGATTTTGACGTCAGATGATTTAATCGCTGTCAGAGGTAGGCTTCAGAACTCGGACATTGACTTTCAGTCAAGACATCCCATAATTATTCCCAACAAAACCAAATTTGCGGAACTTTTGATATTTAATGAGCACAAAAACTTGTTTCACTCTGGTGTTTCAGATACGCTCACACAGATAAGAGAGCGATTCTGGATTTTACGTGGAAGGCAAGCTGTGAAATCTACCTTGAATAAATGCATGAAGTGTAAACGGTTTAAAGTCAAACCAGGTAACCAGGTAACAGCTCCATTGCCACTTAATCGCACAATTGCCTCAAATGCCTTCGAAATCTTGGGAATAGATTTCGCGGGACCACTGTATACAAAGGACCATGATAAAAATTACATTGCCTTATTCACGTGCGCTGTTACGCGAGCAATACACCTAGAAGTAGTGTCTAGCTTAAGCACGGAACATTTTCTACTCGCATTCAGACGGTTCATATCCCGAAGAGGCGTATGTAGAATTGTGAACTCGGACAATGCACTAACTTTCAAGAGTGCAGAAATAGAGCTGAAAAAACTGTATTCGAACATTACTGATCCTATGGTGCAAAATTATTTTGGAAAAAAGCGAATCGCATGGCAATATATAGTTGAACGGGCTGCATGGTGGGGAGGATACTGGGAGAGAATGGTTCGTATCACTAAGATCACGTTGAGAAAAATTTTGGGAAGAGCGTTGGTTTCATTCGAGGAATTGCAAACTATTTTAGCAGAAATCGAATCTATAATTAATTCGAGACCATTAACATATGTTTATAACGAACCTCATGAACCATTCCCTCTCACTCCTGCTAACTTCTTAACTGGAAGAAGATTGACTGCATTGCCAGATTGGTCCGGCAATGCAAAATTTGAATTAGTTAAAGGTAAAAAAGAGCTAATCAAAAGATTTCTATATAGAGAAAAAATACTAAACAACTTTTGGAAAAGTTTTCAAAGGGAATATCTTCTTCAGTTAAGGGGTGCAAATGTTTGTAAACCAATAAATGTTAAAACTGAATTTAATATTGATGATGTAGTGTTAATAGGGGAAGAGAAAACACCCAGGCAGTTATGGAAGCTTGGAAGAGTCATTGAAGTTCACAAGGGGCGTGACAAGAAGGTAAGATCAGTGACTTTAAAAACATCTTCTGGGATAATCAGACGCCCAATTCAACTGTTGTATAATTTGGAAATCGAAGCCAATGAATGAATATATTGTGAGTAAATGGTTGTGTGGTTGTGTTAAATTTTATATTGTTGTTGTTTAGTAAATGATAGTTTAATGTTAAATAGTTAGTGTTGTATTTTCAAAATGGTAATATATATTAAGTGATTTAGCGCTCCTGCACGCATAAGGGTTTGTTTAACTTGACATGGACGATTAGTTTCGGAAATCAAGAAAACGTCTTATGGAACAGTATACGTGTCCTTTTCATGCTTTATCAACCCCAGTGAAACATCCACGTGTATCTCCTAAAATAATTAAAATACTCATGTATTAATTACATTATTTGTAATATTTCTGGTATTTTTGCTTATTTATGTAAAAAAAATAAGAATTCAGTTTTTACTAGTCCCTTAATATCGTGATAAAAAGCAGCAGAGTACTTTTTTGAGATGACAGACGATGAAAATAACTGAATGGTATTTTAACACATTTTTGATAATTAATTTCCAAAAATAGACGGGATTTTTTTTCCTTTTCTTTTTTTTTTTTTTTGGCATTGAATATGCCTATCCGTTAAATTGAATAGTAACAGAACAAAATACTTTTTCATGCAACAATGACGATGAGAGCATGTAGTTACTGTTGCCTACCTTAGGCGCCATTTATTAATTACGTCAATGTCACGAGGAGAAGGGGGGGGGGGTTAGAAAAATCTCTACATGCCCTTACTTTGTGGGGGGGGGGAGTAAAACCCATTCTTACAAAATATTTTCCAAGCCGATGTTTTATATTAGAAATCGCGCAGTCAAGTGGTTTTGCAGGGATCATATTTACATTCGCGTCTGGAAGGTAAAAAACGTATTAGGATGAGCTGTTTTTTACTTGTTTTACAAAGAATAAATAGTAAAATATAATAAAGAATCTCACAATGTATAGCAAATTGGTATCGCTTTTAATAATAAAAAATATTTGATTCAAGCCAGAACCGTGCACAACATGTTATTTGCAGAGAATTCACGCACAGCATATATGATTGCTCTAAATAAGACAGTCGTGTTCAAATTACAGTCACTTTCATGGCAACGTAGAGGCGAGGGCTATTTTGTTGGACTGTGCCATGTAGCAACAAATCTGTAACATGTACAAACAGAAAATATCACGCTTCCCGATCTTAAAACTTTAGCTACATAAAGGATCCAATCTTTTCGATACAAAAAAAAAGCATATTTTGGATAACTTGTTTTGACGGCACAGTTAATACAAGTTATTTAAATAATTACATAACATAATTTCTATAATGTCATACAATTAGGAAACAACATTTGAAGAGCACTTGTGTTAATTTTTATGATGAAACGAGCCATAGTCAGCGACTCTTCAAGTACACCTCAAAGAAAGCAGAAAATGGTTGTGTTGCGTTGCCACTTAGAACATCACTATATCATATTATTTCAAAAACCCAACATGATTTTTTTTGTTATTATTTTACTGCAGGTAAAAACGTCAAATTTTTTATAATTTAATTTTGGAGTGTTATAAAGTAGCAAAATTTTAATTTTTTGATGAAAAACGATTAAAAAAGATCTTTTACAGCACGTTGAGGTGCTGTAAAAAATAAAAATTCAATTTAAAAAACAGCTCTACGTTGTTTCCTGCAGAAAACTATTCATTAATTAAATGCACTCAGTTTTTGATTTCAAATGATCCAGTGATAAGTTATGACAGGCGTTCCAATTGAACGTTTTCTGTGACATTCGTGGAAAGTCGCTGTCAACGGCTCATCCAAAAGCTTGCACTTCTTTCTATTGAAAAAGGTTTCGGAGTTCCTTGTAACCCCGAAACACGTGTCTGCAGTAATTTGTAATTTTTGTGCATTAAAACGTTGGTAGTTCATTCATTAAATTAAATTTAAATTACATTTTCATGCACGATCTGTAATGGAGCTTCGTATAGAGAATCTACAGATGGCTATTCCATTGATTCTGGTCCCACAATTTGTAACAAATTTAGTTTCATAATATTATTTGGTAGATCCAGGTAACAACGGATACATTGAATCGGTGTTTTGCACTGTTGCTACTTTGTATTAATGTTATGAAATATCAGGACTACTGTTTCGTAATTTTTAAGTAAAAATATGCTGAAAATATAGTAAAGATTTATTATATGGACTGTTTTAAACTCTTAATTTTTTTATCCCTTTTTAATTGAATGTTATCAATAATATAGATGCAAATTTATCATCTCATTTAGCTTTTACTATGCAATCCTTCCAAAACTATTCAGTAATATTCTTTTCAATACTTCCACTCAAACTCATTTTCAAAGCATGCGGTTTTTGCTATTCCAAAGCATAAGTACTGAGCATTTTATGAAAAGTTGTTCACCTTTGTTTCGATACTTCCCCATCTAAATCGCAGAAATAAATCATTAAAGATTTACGATAATTGTTTCATAGAACAGTCCCACGTTCCACAGACCCGCCGTTTTGGTATAGAGGGGTACATAAAAGTTTCCATTGTAAAAGACACTGAAAAACAATGACTTCCGTACCGCACAACTAGTGGTCTACGGGGAAAAGGGAAATATCATTTTTCTTTCGCAAAAAAACCCCCATACTTCCTTGTAAACCATGGAATAGGTTGATGTCAATTCCTCAGTTGCCAACCGGAATTCCTGGAAACTTGAGCCAAAACGGAATTTCCTGGGACACAAAAATGCGAAATACTATAAAACTAAAAGAGAAATAACTTTAGTTTTGTTCAGTTTTCTTTTGCTAGAATTTTAGAAAGAAAGGCTTCCCAATGCGTCAGTCTAAGTTTGCCGTTTAGATGTTATATTCAAACGGAAATAGAGACGCCGGGGAAATATCAAATTCGAAAAAGTTGAATCTTCTGTTTTGCTAAAGTAAGTGGTCGGGGAGCTACAAGAATAAATTTTAAAACAATCCGACGCAGCTGCTCATTTTACGTCACTATGTTAAAACTGAAGACCCAGGATCCCCTTTCTCACCTTCGCACGCATTCCTTCTTAATACATACCTGACTTTTAAAAGTAGTTACGATATTTTACCACAAAAAGGGTAAATGTTTTTTTTTTCCTAATTTGGCTTGGAACTAATAATTTTAGTCTTCTAATTGTACAGTATTTTCAATGTAAAGACAAACTTTTCATTACTTTAATTCAATTTCCTATACATCTATGTATTTTATATCATAACTTTGAGACAAGATACGCATATATATTTGTATATATATCAGTTTGGAGAGTAATTATTTCCAAGGACAAAATCGTTGCTTTGTGACGCGTATTTAAAAATACTTGATTTTCTTTTAGTGCATTTTTAAATATCGCCGCCTCAGAGCGACAGTAAGATATCTAATCCCAGAAATAACACTAAGATATCTTACTGTTGCTCTGAGGCGACGATATAATTCATGACTTACATTTTTAGCAAACACCTTTACTCAATGTACTGTTATTGCAAATGAGTAGAGAATCAATTACCAGGACATAACCGCTTTCACACTAATATCATCTTTGTTTCAGTTTTGTCCCACAACCAGCACATGAATCAAAATGGGTTAGGTACATATTGGAAAACAAAGGCAATTACCAATAAAATATTCTGAACAAGCACTTATGCTCAGTATTTGTCACACATGTTCGAATGTTAATGACTTTAAATTGGGTTTTATGTATTCAATTTTACAAATTTCACAACGCATGTAATATATTGTAACTGACAAAACTAATTTTTTAATTATTTTTCTGCAAATTTTGTGAGTCAAAAAATCCTAAATGAATTTATTAAAGTTTATTCTAAATAATATATCAGGTTCTGTGGCTAATAAATCTGGAGAAGCTAAATTAAAATTATTCATAAAGTTCGTTTGTGATTTTCAATCCTATAAATAGAAAATTAGGACGTGATTAGAGTACTGACCTAGCATCCCGATACCACAATTGTGCTCAAGACGCAAATTTAAAAAATCTAAAAGTAGTCTGCAAGTTAAACCAGCATTAGATTACTCATAGAACGTTAAAACCTATTTTAAGTCATCATCAAGTACATTTATGATAAGTTATTGTCGTTATCTGGAGCTACGGACACATTGATTTGGATTTATTCTTCTTCTGCACGTTCAAAATCAGTTCTTGCTCTTATGTGCGCTCCAAAAAAACCATAAATGTCCGATCATCAGGTCCATCATTTAGTAGAGTCAATGGGGTCAATTATCTCTCTGGCGGTGACATGTAAATGTTTTTTCATCTAAGTATGCATGATTTTTTTGCTTTCCGATAACATTAGCAGCGAGTAAGCACCATTTGCCCCCCCCCCCCCCGTGCCCTTTCTTGCCACGCTATGAATTCAAAATGACAGGCCTGTCGACCATGTAGCGGCATGTACTTCATCCGTTAATTCTCGTGACTACTCAAATAACTTTGTTTAAGATAAACTTCTTAAATAAGCACAGTAATTAATACTTCTTCAAAGTCCAAACAACGAGCATTATTGATGAACTGGGAAATGTTTGGAAAATGTTGCGGGGTTAGGATTCTTGAACATGTTTGCCAGCGCAAGCTATAACAAAGCCAATAATAAAAAACTGTCGTAATTGTTATGTTATAGGGCAGGGTACAAAAAGTCTACACTTTTTAGATTTTGACTTCATTTTATTTTCCTATATTTTCCTTTCTTTCTTGCTCTTTTTTTTCTGTTTCATTATAAACTGCATTTTCATACTAAAAAATTTACAGATTCATGAAAAAAAGCAAAATTTATTTCCAAAAATCCTACCAATGCAAAAATAGTCTGCGGACCTACCTATGAGTCAACTGTGGGCATCACAGCGTTGCGTTGCATCTGCTACTGTACCTATCACTAACCATCTTTTATTTTTTGAAACCATTTAGAAAGAAAACTGCAACTCTACTAAATGTGTTCACTAATTTTAACATACATTAGAACAAGAGCAATTGTATCGTATGTACAGGCTCCAAGATTTACAATGCACCCTTTATAGGGTCATTTCAAAATTCAAACAATATTTCAAATTAGAACTTGAAAGTTTAATAAAATTCTCTTAATACATACTTGTCTAAAGTTTTTTAAACATCTGTCTCGTAAGATCTTTCTTTCACTAGAGAAAATTCTTTTCTTCTCTCATGTGTTTTAAAGAATTGATGATTGGCAAAAACTTTTCGAGAAAGGAATATATTGATTTTCTGCCTTTTTTAATTACGGTCATGAATAAAACATAATTTTCCGTAAACTGAAAAATACTAAGATGCAATCGATAGTGCATATTTTAAATAAAATATAATGTTTCGCATAAGGAAAAAAATTTCCTTACAGAGGCAGGGTAGATTAAGAGCTAAAAAAATTGCTTAGCTACTCGAAGAATCATAAGTGTTGCTCCTAAAAATAAAATGAGGAATCCTCCTCATTTAATTTTTAGGAAACTTTTATTCCCTTCTTTAAATATATATATATATATATATATATATATATATATATATATATCAATGGTTGTGTGTGTGTTTGTATAAGTGTATTTGCATACAATATTGACGTTTAGATTTTAATCATACACTAAAAAAAATGATGTGACCTTACTCCATAAAAACAGTGGCGGTAAGGCTGCCCGCATTGTTCTGGTGTAATTTAACTGATATATCAGGGATAAAGTAACACGATTATATCATAGTAATGTAACTGTGTCATTACGTATCACTAATTTATATGTAAGGTTACACCTGAATTATCTGTAAGGTTATAGAGAAATTGTTTGAAAGGTTACATTATTAGCAAAAATTAACTTAAATCACATCTTCTTGAAAGGTTACTCATTTTTAAGTGTCAAGTGACTTATACTTCTAACTATTCGCTGATTCCAACAATCCAAAGATATTTAATAATCACGTTCTGAATTATTTTTATAAGTTTTAAATTTAAAGTATAACACTATATTGATAGATTACAATACTTGAAACTATCAACCATGTGCCCATAACCTCTTACATATCATATATGCTAACAAGTTATGCCTTAATCACTGGCATCTATATATATAAAAATGAATGTTTGTCTGTATGTCATCCATGAACTCAAAAACTACCTGGCAGATTTGGCTGAAAATTTCGCCGTTTCTTATTTTTGGTACTGGGAATGTTTATAGACCAGTTCGAAAAAAAACCGATCGATAGTTCCTTTTTTTATTCAAATTTAAGTCACAGTCCATTGGATAAATACGAATAAAATTATCGGCTGCAAAAATTAATTCGCGTGAAAGATCTCATTGATAAGAGGTTAGCTGTTGCCATTTTTCTTGAGTTTAACAAATAAATTCTGTCTTTATTGTTTTATGGCTTTTCATGCGGCGGGATTTAAAACTTTTTCTATTTGATATTTTTAGCGATTGATTGATCTTGCAAACTGCGTGAGTACAAAATTTGAGTATAGTCACGGCTTCACTTGATACCTGGACCGATTATTATGAAAATTGCTATATATATGTATTTTCACACGGAGAAGGTGCATAATATGCTCATTGAAGCCACTCGCCACCAGGTGGCACTGCAGGGTAGCAACTTCTGCCCCGTTCAACCGATTGTCATGAAAATCAGTATAATGATATATTTTTTTGTTGGCGTAGCAACGCGCATCGGGTACAGCTAGTTTTTCTATAAAAATGAAAAAAAAAAGTATACAAATACAACAGAATAGAAAAACTCTTTGAATGTTTGTCATCTTAACAGCTTTTGCCTTCCGTATAGTTTCAATCATTCGTTCATTCAATATTTATTAGGCTCATGCTTTCTCAGAATCAATGTACACCAATCAACTTTAGATCATTCGAAATTTATTTCAATTACAGGCAAGATATTTTTAACTTTTACAACAGAGAGAGAGGGGGGGGAATAACCACCCAGTGGAATCAAACCCACAACATTTGTCTTACTGCTCACAGCAGCTCTCAAACTTCTTAATAATGCAAATATGCAATATGATCTTGATTTGTTAAGAAAGACTACCTTAAGCTGTAGACAATCCATTACAAATTGAAGCATTTTTTGATAATTTGAAACAAAAATTGTACTTTTTATGTCACTATGACTTAAAAATTTCGGTGTTAAAATATTGCGTACTTTCAATACGGGAGTTTAAAGCATGATTATATATGTAAGTACTCGATGCACGAAATTCGATGAGTTGATAGTGCAAATTACGATATAATTATCCAGTGAATTTCGACATGGATAAATAGGCAATCATTCATCTTCGACAGAAAGATTCATTGACTTTAAAGCAAAAATCCATAATCGTGAAACTTTACCATTCCACTCATAACAATATTTACCATTTTTCATAAAAATTGTAATTTTTTTTTTCGTTAAGCCCTTTTATACATACCAGTTAACTTCAGAATAAAAAATTGTTTTGTAGGTAGAAAGAATTCTAAAACATTATCCATAAAAGAAAACCTAAACGCTTATGTTTTATTCTTTGTTCTATATTAGCATAAGGCAGAAAGATCCTATAAAACTCTTCCTGTTTTTATGATAAAAAATCTGCAGTTGTTTGCTTAACGTAAAATGTTTGTGAAGTACCTTGCTACTCAAATAAAAAGAAACTTGACAAAGCGTAAAAAAAATTACTATTACGGTTGAAAATAGATTCTGAAATTGAATTTCGTCCGACTGATTGAAAAAGAATTTGATAAATTAAAACAGAATGTGAAACAAACTCACGAATAAAAACTCATTTCAGATTGCAAAGAAATGGGGAAAGCTTTATATTCTAATCTACCGTTTGCTGAAAATTAAACAATTGAATTCAGTACACGCTTTAAAAGAATTTGCATACGGAGTTTTAGTAATTGAATTACATCTCATTCGATTCTCCTTCCTTTCGATTGAGCTGATCAGATTTTGAAATTTCAAGATCATGAACTACAAAACAATCTTCTTCCGTAAATATTAAAGCTGTTCTTTTTTTTTCTATTTTGATGGAAATAGCGTAATAATTAGATTAGCTTTAATTTGATAAGATGGCTAAGAAAACATCAAAGAATAATTAAAAGCCCTCAAAGAAATAAATTTCTTATCCCTGTAAAATTTGTTTCTGCAATTTTTTAATGCGCGTCTTTTCCATTTTAACCTTTTTTTTTCCTTTTATACATAAGGCTGATAAATACGCGAGTTATTAAAAAAAAATACTCGCAAATAATGTTTTTTTGTTTCTTAAATAAGGACAAGGCTTTAAGGAATCGATAAATATACGAAGATTATTGCCAGAAAAGCATCGTCCATTTCGTTGTTAGTAAGCCGACAGAGATGTAAAAAGGTTTTATTCTTTCATATCTTTAAGACACACTTGTCTGCTTTTTAACATTGTGATCTTTCATAAATTCATGCACTTATCATGGCGTTTTACCTACACTGCAAAAACTGAGGTGTAATAATACTCCGAGTTTGGTGTTAAGCAACTCCAAAAATTGTGCAAATCAGCGCTTTATTTCAAGTCAACACCATATCTAGCTTTCCCATTCACCAAAAGTGGTGTAACTGAAACCAAACACCGATATTGGTGAATTCTTACACTTACGTCACATGCGCAAACACCATTTGAGGATCCGTTGACACCAACTTTGGTGTAAGATTGGAAAACAGCCGGTGGCAACCAAACATTAATCAGTCTCAAGCACGTTGCAACACACAATCGTCGTATGCACAGGTTTGAAGTTTTCAAAAGGTATGTTAAATTTTATTTGTAATGAAATGTCAATTACCGTAAACCAAAGCTACTTTGCACCATTGTTAGAAAAGTCTTTAGTCCATCCGAAAGATAAACTAACGAATATATTATTTTATGAATGATCGTTACAACTTTAGCAGCCATTTTCAACATGGCTGCTTTACGGTTGGGTTTACGGTATATCAATTCATAATAAAATAACATGTTTGTGTGTGTATGTCGCGCTTTCCGGGAAAACGGCAAGGCCTAGTAAACACTTTTTTTTTTGTACTATAACTTTTTTTGAGGAGCGAGAAACTTGATCGTTATTGTATCGTGATTTTTGAAATTTTTATATTCTGCTTGTTTTTGTAACACGTTTTTATTTAAACCAGACTTTTAAGACTGATTAAGAAATCTTCTTGAATAAATTTGATTGAAATCTTAAACTGTTCCATTTTTATGTTTTTTGAAAAGTGTTAATTTCATTGTTCTAATATACAGATAATTTTAGTTTCCTTAGTGTTTTTGAAAGATACTTTTTTGAACAACTTATAGGCATAAATGTCCATTCCTCGTATTAAAAATAATAAGATGAGAATCTTCATATACAAAATAGTTATATGTATTTGTGTTGTTAATAATCAATTGGGAAATTAAAACTTGTATAATATGTTCACTGTAAAAAAAAATTAGTGTATCTCTGTAAAGTAGTTGCCCCCATTTTTGGTGTTGACATACACTTAAAAATTTTTACAGTGTACTTACACATTCCGTCAAAGTTTAGATGCCTAAGAAGACAAGAAACATGTCAAAGCCTTTTGAAATACATCACAGCCAGCGAGGTTCTACAGCATGAACATACACTGTAAAAAATTTGAGCAACCTTACTCCGTAAAAGCGGTGTCACCTGGCTGCATCCATAGCAATGGGGTATGTCCACGGTGACTGACGTTACAATTTGACTCGATTTTTAACGTATAAATTCAGCAGTGTCTTGAAATTAAATTTGTTTCTTCTGAAATTGATCTAAAATATCATAATATGGTACATCACTGCCCCCAAACTTGTTTTCATACTTGAGGGAAAACATTTTGTATGAAATTAAGGGGAATAAAAAAACGTGACTGATGTTACACAGAAGAGGCATTGAGAAAAGTAACTAATGTATAATTTGAAATTCTCTTCGAACTAATAACGTAAAACCTAAACAGATTTCTCCCCCTTAAAATAGAGATTTTAGACTTGATGAAAACACTTTCTTTTATTGAAATAACTTAAAAACTAAAAGTATAAAAATTATTTAACACCCGTGACTGATGATACAAAGATTTTGTGACTGATGTTACATTTACAATAAATTGCTGTAATTATAAATTATTTCTCCTTAAAAATAAAATTAGCATTTGAAATTGCAAAATTGTATTTAAAATACTAAAAAAGTTTATTTATAAATTTTAAAAGTTATATTTTTGTTGTATTTCACAAAATAAAAAGTCAGCTTGCCTTTACTACATCTAGTGTGATAAATATTTTAACCTTTCTCATGTGAATAATAAATTTCATCCACATTTACAGGCTATTTCCAATGTTTTACTGCTTGAATCTTGAGAGTTACTAAATACTCCTAGCTTTCAGTTTCAATGCATCTAACTTCTCGTGATACAATTGTTTGTCATATTCTTCAAGAATCCGTTCTCCATTTGCAGTCAACAATTTTGGAACATGTTCTGCTGGAAGTGATTCCCTCCTTTACTGTAAAAAAAGGATCGTTGCTAAACACCTAATACAGATTTCGAATTTAAAAAAAAAGTATCACTCGAATATAACTCTTTATAACATGATTGCAAGTCGGATGGTGATAGCTCTGAAATTTGCATCATGCTGTAACATCTTCTATCTATACATATAATAAAATAAGATGTTTGTGTGTGTGTGGCGCGGAAAACGGTAAGGCCTAGAAAGATGAAATTTGGTATACAGGTACAGTTTCTGCAGAAGATGTGCACCTCGGGCTTCGATTTTTGATATTTTAATTAGAAAAAAAGTTATTTAATGTTTTATGTGTTTTTTTGCACTTTGTAGTACTTTTTACCTCACAGACCCCGAACCAATCGCGCCACACAAATATTTTTTGTACTATAGTGTTGGAAATTTAATTTTAAATACGATGAATGAAAAAATTTTGATGATAGAGCAATTTTTGTATTTTTTATGAATTTTTGAAAAAACCTTCAATTTGCATTTTTTCCTTGGTTTTATATTTTTCTAATATCATAATGCGAGAAGTATCACAGCCTCATTTCTAAAATTTAAGTTGGTAATAGTAAAAAGATTTCGCCCTCTTCAGAAGAAAAAAGTTCTTAAAAATACGCAATATTTTTTTTTTTACAATTTTTTTAATGCTGAACACATCATGTTTTTCTACGTATCGGTCGAAAAAAGCGTTCTTCAATCTTTTATGCCTCTGGCGTCACTACTTGGATTTCGATTCGATATTTACGACGGAATCTTAATCGGAAACAATGTTATTTTTTTTTTTTTTACTCTATAGCTTACTTCTACATTTTATGACGTGATGACCACGTGTTTTTTCGGCAGTGCTTTTTTTTTCCTTCCCGTTTTTTTTTTTTTTTTTTTTTTTTTTTTGTTTAATTTAAGGATTGCATTCATTTCTTTTTCGAATTCCACCCCCTCCCCCCAAGCTGGACCTTTTGCTATATCTATATTACGTTATATTTCATAGATGTGCGCATTTAATTCAATAAAAACAGCGAGATTTTTTTTTTCTTCGTCACTTACTCTACTTCGTAACTTTTTGCACGCTACGGGAAATTTTGGAGATAACTTTTTTTTTGCTCTATTTAAATAAAAAAGCGGTTTTTTGAGTGATCTTTGTTTTTATTAGGAAACTAGCCGCCTGCAGCGACCAGCTGGTCCGCCTTTTGACGCCATTCGCCTTTTTGCGCCAGGGTTGGCGCCTTCGGCGGCTGCTTGGACAATTTAGCGACGGTATTAATCAATGTTTTTCTCTATATTATCAATATTACAATTCGCCTTTTTACGCCAATGTTGCGGTCTGCCTTCGGCGGCTGCTTAAATAAATTTCGTGGCGGTATCAATCAATCTATATCTATCTACATCATTAGTAATTTGAATAAAATATTTTCTAGATCTATCTCCAGTTCCGTCGATTGGAATATTATTAAAGGAGGGGGAGGGGAGACACAAACGGCGTACTCTTCATGGAAATATTTGTCGAAAAATAACAAAAAGCACTTCCACTTTTATGTGAAAGCATTGTTTTTTCGAAGTCATGGTGTGTGTGTGTGTGAGGGGGGGGGGGAGCATTGACACCTCGGTGAAGTTCCTTAAATGACGGGCATGTCTCTTTCTTTGCTGTCCATTTACTGTATCGACCTCTATATTTGTTTATCTATCTATACGATCTATGCATATCTATCTCTGACAGTAATTAACAATCATTTTTTATTTATATAAGTATTAATTCGAAAAAAACATTTATTGTAAACTAAATCTCAATCTCTGTATCTACCTAATGCCGCCTTCGGCGGCTATCTACCTTTACGATCTATCTCTAAGTTTTCTTATCCATCTCTATTTATTTAAACTTCCCCACTCATCTTCTATACATATAATAAAATAAGATGTTTGTGTGTGTGTGTGTGTGGCGCGCTTCCCGGGAAAACGGTAAGGCCTAGAAAGATGAAATTTGATATACAGGTACAGTTTCTGCCGAAGATGTGCACCTGGGGCTTCGTTTTTTGATATTTTAATTAGAAAAAAAGTTATTAAATGTTTTATGTGTTTTTTTGCACTTTTTAGTACTTTTTACCTCACAGACCCCAAACCAATCGCGCCACACAAATAATTTTTATACTATAGTGTTGGAAATTTAATTTTAAATACGATGAATGAAAAAATTTTGAAGATAGAGCAATTTTTGTATTTTTTATGAATTTTTGAAAAAAACCTTCAATTTGCATTTTTTCCTGGGTTTTATTTTTTTTACTATCATAATGCGAGAAGTATCACAGCCTCATTTCTAAAATTTAAGTTGGTAATAGTAAAAAGATTTCGCCCTCTTCAGAAGAAAAAAGTTCTTAAAAATACGCAATAGTTTTTTTTTTACAATTTTTTTAATGCTGAACACATCATGTCTTTCTACGCATCGGTTGAAAAAAGCGTTCTTCAATCTTTTATGCCTCTGACGTCACTACTTGGATTTCGATTCGATATTTACGACGGAATCTTAATCGGAAACAATGTTAATTTTTTTTTTACTATATAGCTTACTTTTACATTTTATGACGTGATGACCACGTGTTTTTCCGGCAGTGCTTTTTTTTCCTTCTCGGTTTTTTTTTTTTTTTTTTTTTTAATTTAAGGATTGCATTCATTTTTTTTTTCGAATTCCACCCCCTCCCCCCAAGCTGGACCTTTTGCTGTATCTATATTACGTTGCATTTCATAGATGTGCGCATTTAATTCAATAAAAACAGCGAGATTTTTTTTCTTCGTCACTTACTTTACTTCGTAACTTTTTGCACGCTGCGGGAAATTTTGGAGATAACTTTTTTTTTTTTGCTCTATTTAGATAAAAAAAAAGCGGTTTTTTGAGTGATCTTTGTTTTTATTAGGAAATGAGCGGGGAAGTTAAAATAAATAGAGATGGATAAGAAAACTTAGAGATAGATTGTAAAGGTAGATAGCCGCCGAAGGCGGCATTAGGTAGATACAGAGATTGAGATTTAGTTTACAAAAAATGTTTTTTTCGAATTAATACTTATATAAATAAAAAATGATTGTTAATTACTGTCAGAGATAGATATGCATACATCGTATAGATAGATAAACAAATATAGAGGTCGATACAGTAAATGGACAGCAAAGAGACATGCCCGTCATTTAAGGAACTTCAACGAGGTGTCAATGCTCCCCCCCCCCCTCACACACACACACCATGACTTTGAAAAAACAATGCTTTCACATAAAAGTGGAAGTGCTTTTTGTTATTTTTCGACAAATATTTCCATGAAGAGTACGCCGTTTGTGTCTCCCCTCCCCCTCCTTTAATAATATTCCAAACGACGGAACTGGAGATAGATCTAGAAAATATTTTATTGAAACTACTAATGATGTAGATAGATATAGATTGATTGATACCGCCACGAAGTTTATTTAAGCAGCCGCCGAAGGCAGACCGCAACATTGGTGTAAAAAGGCGAATGATAATATTGATAATATAGAGAAAAACATTGATTAATACCGTCGCTAAATTGTCCAAGCAGCCGCCGAAGGCGCCAACCCTGGCGCAAAATGGCGAATGGCGTAAAAAGGCGGACCAGCTGGTCGCAGCAGGCGGCTAGTTAAGAAATATTTCTACATCGATAATATAGCAATTTTATTCAAACGTACTGCATGAAGAACTAGGAGTATCTGTTTATCAAATTTCATGCCAGAAAATTTTTTACAGCAGCTTTTTTTCTTTTGTGAAGATATAACAAAGAGCGCTTTCAATGACATATTTTACCAAGGTTGTATTATTTTAAAGTGAGGCAATGCAGCTGCTAATTTAAACCTGGGACTTCAATACTATAAATTTGTTCTATATTTGTTCTATTTCTTCACCTAATTTCTCTTTTTAATTTTATTCTAAACCAACTTTGGTAATTATGCTTGACTTTTAAAAATTATTTTATTTATTTTTTATCATCAACTCTTTTCAGTTTCTACTTTTTTTTATTTTTTGTGATTTTCATGTTTTCCTTTATTTCTTAACTAGCCGCCTTTGGCGACCAGCTGGTTCGCCTTCTTACGCCATTCACTTTTATATGCAAGCAGCCACCTACGGCGGCTGTTTGGCTAACTTGTCATTTATCTTTGTACTTGAAGTTTGCCGCCGCGGCTGTTTAAACAAATTTGGCTGCAGTATTAATCAATCCATCTCTATCTTTTTTTTGTGCCATTCACATTTTTACGCCAAGATTGCCGCCTTCGGCGGCTATCTACCTTTACGATCAATCTCTAAATTTTATTTTACATCTCTATATATTTTAACCTCCCCGCTCTTTTCCTAATAAAAACAAAGATCACTCAAAAAACCGCTTTTTTTTTCTTTAAGTAGAACAAACAAAAAAGTTATCTCCAAAACTCCCCGTAGTGTGCAAAAAGTAACAAAGTAAAGTAAGTGACAAAGAAAAAAAAATCTCGCTGTTTTTATTGAATTAAATGCGCACAACTATGAAATGTAACGTAATATCGAAACAGCATAACGTCCAGCTTGGGGGGGGGGGGGCGGGGGAGGAGAGATGGAAAATAAAATAAATGCATTCCCTAAATTAAACAAAAAAAAAAAAAAAGAAAGAAAGAAAAAAAGCTGCCGGAAAAACACGTGGTCATCACGTCATAAAATGTAGAAGTAAGCTATATAGTAAAAAAAAAAAAAAAGATTACCATTGTTTGCGATTAAGATTCCGTCGTAAATATCGAATCGAAATCCAAGTAGTGACGCCAGAGGCATAGAAGATTGAAGAATGCGTTTTTCGACCGATGGGTAGAAAGATATGATGTGTTCAGCATTAAAAAAAATTGTAAAAAAAAAAACTATTGCGTATTTTTAAGAACTTTTTTCTTCTGAAGAGGGCAAAATGTTTTTACTATTACCAACTTAAATTTTAGAAATGAGGCTTTGATACTTCTCGCAGGATGATATTAGAAAAATGTAAAACCCAGGAAAAAATGCAAATTGAAGGTTTTTTCAAAAATTCATAAAAAATACAAAAATTGCTCTATCTTCAAAAATTTTTCATTCATCATATTTAAAATTAAATTTCCAACACTATAGTACAAAAATATTTGTGTGGTGCGATTGGTTCGGGGTCTGTGAGGTAAAAAGTACTAAAAAGTGCAAAAAAACACATAAAACATTAAATAACTTTTTTTCTAATTAAAATATCAAAAATCGAAGCCCGAGGTGCACTTCTTCAGCAGAAACTGTACCTGTATACCAAATTTCATCTTTCTAGGCCTTACCGTTTTCCCGGGAAGCGCGCCACACACACACACACACAAACATCTTATTTTATTATATGTATAGATTTATATCGCCTCTTTTTTTGCCTTTCTGCAGCAGTCAATGCTATTTGTGCAATTTGCTTGAGGTTTATTAACGAAAACAGAAATGTGACTGATGTTACATACTTTAAATAAGATTTAAATAATTAAATTCAACTATTTCTAAATATTTAAGGGATTAATACTAAAGATATCATCATAAATGAAGAGAATATGACATTTTATAAACTTGGGTTTGTTTTTGTTTAAGCAATGCAAACTTTTGTACATTTTTGTGACGGATGTTACATTAGAGTATTACCCCTAGTTTAAAAACATTTGCTACAAGACAATTATAACAGTTTAAAGTTTCTTTGTTGGTCTAATCTCTTCCTAGATAAACCACATATCAAGAAAAAATAAGATTGTAGACATAGCAATTAATTTCCTAAGTGAAAAAAGAGTAACTTTTAGAATCGTTAATGCAACGACACATGGGCACTGAGAAGTGTTGTCAAAATTTGCCTATGAAACTTATGAAAAATATGCTGATAACTTTTTTCGCATAGTTTTATGAAAATACAGTCTTTTTTACCTCATATGAAAGACAAAAAATACTGATACAAGGAAGTTTTTTTTTTTTTACTGTGATGTCCTTAGTTTCATGGAATTGCCCAATGGAGTAACTTAACTGATAAAACTGGTGTAACGTGACACCAGTTTTATCATTTAAATCAATCCATTCCTATGGTGGAAACTAGCCGACGGAATAAAGTTACACTAATTGTAGATTGTTGCCACCGTATTTAAGGAGTAAGATTATGCAAATGTTTTAGTGTATGATAGAGAAAAACCATTTTCTATCATCTGGCCATGATGTAGAACTTCGCAGGCAATGATGTATTTCAGAAGGCTGAAGTTCATCTAATCATGGTGGATGATTCATTAACGATCGATTCGTAACTAAAAAAGGTTTCGTGCCTACCCGCGACGGTGTTGTCATATTAGAACACAACGTCATATCTGCCCCTGAAAGTTTTTTCGTGAGCAATCACGATTGCTAATTGTTTTCATTTGACTGTCTTTGATACTTGGTTCCTTTTTCACCCCCACCCGTCCTCTGCAGGCGCGGCTCCTTCGGTCCTGAGTAGTCCCCGTTAATCCGCTTCTCCTGGTCGGTGGCATCCATGCCCTACCCACACCCACGCACATACACACTCACTCACACACGCGACTTTATACATATATACTACACATACGCCAACGTGCATACACACAGGTCTACTACGCACAAACAAGCCTACACATACACAACTATACACACGTAACCGGCTAAGAGGAGGTGCAGGCTTGGGGAGACAGGAGACGTTTCTAGGTACAATATATCTCCAATGAGTAGGGTCCTGTCGCAGCTAGTGATTTCGGAAAGAATAATTCGAATTCCCAATTTTGGAATTTAAATTAATTTTCATTTTTTTTTAAATCAAGGAAATTTTATTACTATGTATATTTCTTATTTAGCGAGGTATGTAATAATACCCATTTTGTGATATTTACATTCAGCAAATACGCAGCAGTACGATGCGCAGAGTAGCTGAACCACATTTTTCTTGATCCAACAGGGGTTCTACTTTTTCACTACTGCTACAATCAGGCCATAACGGAGTTAACCCCTTAATCCCAGCACAAATGGTTAGTTATTAAAAGCATTTTTTATTTACTTAGAACTAGAGATGTAACATTTCCGGAAATTTTGAAGTGGTGGGAAAAAAACCGGTTTTTTACCGGTTTTTTTCGGGAAAAATTGAAAAAAATGGAAAATTTGATTTTTTTATGAATAAAATTTGGGTTTCTTAATAGATCTGTGTTTCTTGGAACATATAAAGGGTTAACCATTAAAAAATATATGCTATCCACGCATCTTCTTTTTCTGCTTGACAGAAATACACATAAAAGTAAGATTAATTTGAAAAATAAAAAACCTTTTTGTTTTATTCTGAGAGCTTTCATGGTCAAACACCAGAAATAAGTCAAGTCGTCATTCAACCAATAATATTGGGTAATGTGTGTCAAATCATAACAATTACATTTTCTATTTTAGATTGCCTTTGAAACTTGAAATATTAATTGAAATTTTCGACTTTCAAACAGGATTGATATTTTTTTTGAAAGAAAAATAATACAGTGTAACTTTACTGTCTGAAAATGAAAGCTATTGCGTTTTGATTTTTTTCTAATCCAGTCTAAGTTCAAATCAAAACTAAATTGGTTTTTCTTAAGCTGAACCAAAACTTAAACTGGAGTTTCAGTTTATTCATATGGCCCTGCTAAGCGCAGTAGTAAAAGTAGTCATACCAGCAACTTTTGAATGAAACTGAGTTATTATAACCAAGTTGTTCTCTGTTTCGTATTTTACTTGATAAATAAAATATTTTAGGGTCATTTGATCAAAAACTATTTTTTTTTGAAAAATCCTTTAAAAAAATAATAAAATATTTAAAAAAAAGGCATCTGAATCAAATATATGGAAGAGTCAAACTTTAAAACACAGTTTCTCAGCTTGAGCAAGAACTGCAGATTCCACTTTTTTGCTTAGCACGGCAGTAAATAGGGTGCGGCAAAAAAATTTCGAACAAAAATTGTATCATCGAATGGAAGAAAGGTAATTTCATTTTAAGGAGTGACTTATTTATTTTTGTTCCCCACTTTATTAGAAAATAATTTACAATCTATTCCTAGTTTATGTGTTGTTTTTCTTACAATTTTAAGCAAAATAACTGCTATTTTAAGTTGTTTAACCAAGTAGAACAACAGTTTGTTTGCTTGTTGTGCGTCGGCAAACAATAATTGAAACCGTATGCCGTTTCAAAAGGCTTGGAACTGACCGGAAAATGATTGGCGCTGACCGGAAAGTGTACAAAAACGAACAGTGAACATTTCAGTTAATAGTCAAGTTATCCAAAGGTGAGTTCAATAAAGTCCTTGGGTTTCTACGAGAGAAGTCGTTCGTAAGATGGGAATTTGTGCCCGATAAGTGCGACTAGGCGAAAAAACAGCTGAAACAGAAGTTTAACAAGTTCCAAAAAGTTCAGGCATTCGTATGACTCCAAAGATGCCAGAAACGTTTGAGACGGGCTTCAAGTTCAGACTGGAAGAGATACCTTTCACTTATTTACCGCTCAACCAGCTCATATCCCCCTGAACAATAAGATTTGGTCTGTAGACACGCCAAGTACCTTAGAAAATGTTAAATATCGCCAAAATCCGAAGATCACAAGCGACAAAAAAAAACTCTAGTTTTTTGTGGATGAGGGCCGTAAAATGAATTAAAAAATGAACTAAAAGGACATTTTAGAAGTTATTGCACTTCTGTGGGCCTAAGAGCACTTCAGCAATGTAGACTGGATATTTTCCTTAAACTCCACACTGATTCATATGGCCAAAAAGACAAGAGTGGTGTAAGACAAATTGTTTTTGACATGGTATCATCTTTTGAGTGGACGCTCTACTCGCTAGACTTCAATCCCATTTATTACACTGTATGGCCTATTTTAGAGTCAAAGGCCTATCCTAATCTACACGTAAGTTTGAACGCCTTAAACCAGTTGCTTTATAGGGTATAGGATTGATTAACGGACTTGTGGCCCTTGAATGAAAATTTTAATAAGCAGTTCTATCTCTGTATTACTGCAAAAGGCTGCCAGTTTGAAATCAGTTTATTGATTGCTAAAGGTCTTCTCATATTATTATTTTTTTTTTGTTTTGTTAATTTATTAATTTTTAACAAAGTTTCATGGCAGATTGCTTGCCCGGGTTTTTTTTCTGCCACACCCTGTACATTTGGTTCACACAGTCAGCAGAAACATAGTTTTGTGATTAAAGTTATGCTTGTTTGTTTTATGAAGAAGGAAAATAAATTCTTCCCTAAGGATATTGCTTTAAGCTTTTTTGCAAAAAGTATTATCAAACGTTTTTTGATATATATGCTAATTATATTATCATACAACAACTTGCATTAAAGTTACAGTATTTTAATATACAAGGAGGGGGGGAAATTGCATCAGAATTTAAGTGTGAGAAATTTTTTATCACATTTTGCTGAAATTTCAATGAAAACTTCCTGAAAAGTTGAAAAAATTCATTTTTTCAATTTTTCCTTGGTGGAAATAAACCCCTTCTGAAAAAAAACGTTTTTTTTTTCTTTTTTTTTTTCGGAAATTTTCCGGTTTTTTTCCGACTATTTTCATCTCTACTTAGAACACAAATGGATGATCAGCATATCTCAGTAAATGAATCTAAAATTGAATTTACACTAAAGAAATGCGATTAAACAGTTCATCGCATGACAATTCTCACTAGTAAGACTTTCTTGAAATTTTCTATAGATTTTTTTTGTAACCGTACCATTCTAACCTCCAATCAAAACTTGAGTTACAACTATAAACTATAATCGACCATTTCATAGAAGTTAGAAATTAGTTCCAGCAATCCGATTTAAAATGTCTAATTTTATTTATTCTTGTTTTGTACATTTTAGTGCTTGAGTGGTCAATGACTGGCTGGGGATCAACCACTAGTGAAACACCCTAGATCTTTGAAATCCCTCTTTTTTTTGAACTTGAAAAAAAAACGTAGTTTTATCATTTTCAAATCCTGTCAAAGAAGCTATAGTTACAGTATTATACGAGTTATTTAACTTAACAGTTGTATTTAACAAAATATTACTTTGCAAATTCAAACAACAGCTTTTAAATCTATAGTCAAAGCTTTTTTTTTGTCGCGATTTATCGTTCCAAACAAAAGTAAGTACATACTGTTGCCATCATACGTTTAAAAAAATGAAAACTTTTTTTTACATAGGGTAAAAACAAAATGAGTCATATCAACATTCGTTAAGTGGTTACGATTCTGTTTCTCCCAAGCAGGTATTTGAAAGGTTTATTACTGAACAGCTTTATGAAACAGTAAATACATAATTGATGTATTAAACTAGTTTAACGTCAGAAACACGGAGGGTTTTAATGTTTTGGAACTGAACACATATTTCATTCTTTAGCTTTGGGTAATTATAATAGTTTGCTTCACTTTATTTGGAAACAATGCCTAATGAAGGGTATACTCAATAATTACTTATAACCGGTTTAAAAAATATATGGATTGAACCTGTTTTTGACATCCTCCTACTCATACCTATGATTCCAAAGTGCTAAGTACAAAAAAATTGATTATAAATAACGATAACAGATTTATTATTATTATAAAGTATATTTTATTTATTAATAACTAATTTATAGTTTTAAATAAGTTAAGTTATAGGATTTTGTTATCCCGAAAAATTCTTCTACACGTTTGATATCAAAGTGCCATAAGTAAGACGTAACAAAATGCACTCCTTCCCACATTGAGCGAATTAAACAACACAAGTTATGACTAAAATTTTCTATTATGGTTTTCAATCCGCAGAACGATATTTGCTTGAATTGTTGCTTATTTCTTACGATATCAGTTACAGTTAGACTTTACAAAGGAAAACCCTCATTGAAGCAATTTGTGTCGAAAACTAATGTAGACAATTTCCTATTTGCATGCCATTTTTTTTTCATTCATATTTAAGATATTTCAGTTACACATTCTGAAAACAACGTTCGATATTTCAATCCTTAAAGAAGACTGGCGTTGAGAACTTATCCGTGACAATTTCGATCGGCGGAATCATCTTTTTATCAACTTATCATTGAATCTTCACACTGTTTTGGAAATGTACGAAAACACGCTTATTAGAAAACCATTCCATTGCTCTATCTTTCTCAAAATAAAACGAGATAAAATATAATCATTAATTAGTACTGAATCCTGCCGTGTTTCACTTTCATACGATCTTTATTACCGAAAAAAAAACATTTGATTAAGCCTCCCGCTGTGTTGAAAATGACGCAAAAGCGAAGTAGATGTGTAGATGCTATTTTATATTGGATACATCTGTAAACCTTTCATGTTCCTATAATTTAAATTTCTTTGAGGTATAACTGACTGACCTAACGACAAAAGCGATAATTGCCCCTCATTGCATGGTATGATTTGCTGACGAAAATAATCAGCTGCTGTTCCTAGCGGTATGCATTTAGATATTCAATTTCTTCCAAAAATTTGCAGTACTTTTTATAATAGGAAAGTACCTGCATTCACCCACATACTATAACACACACACAAATAGGCATTTTCTAAAAAAAATTATAATGTGTTTAAAATTTCTACCTTTTTAATTGGTTCTGTAGGTAAGAAAAAAACCTTTCCATACAGAAAATATTGTGGCACGTGTATTATTGTGGCTCCAAAAGTACGGCGCTATTTTTTTTGCTAGGGACTCCCTACTCGGTCTAAGGGCAATAAGCAAGGGATCGTCAAAAAAGTATGAACAAAATGTTTTAGACATAGGAAAGCGAACCAGTTTTCAATATAACGACTGGTTTACGAATCAGACGAGTACGTTCTGCTGTATCTTTTGAGGCGAACGTCAAATCATTGTCGATCACTACCGATTCCTTCTTAACGAACTTCATACTGTTTCAGAAGAACTCTTGTCATGAAAAAAGGAAGGGGGATTGGGGAGAGAAGAGGGGCTGTTGACGAATGATTCCCAATTTATTTTTTTAAAACAATCGCTTTTGGGAGTCAAATTTGTCTCAGTTCACGAGTTAAATACTTCCTTCTTCATGCTTCGGATACAGAAAAAAACAAAAATGAAAAGTCTTAATTTAGAAGATTTTCCTTCTGACATTGTTATTTATAGTGTCTTAAATTTATAGCATTTTTGACTGAAACAGAATGGTATAAACAAATTAGAAATATTACTTAAATGTTGAACGTATGTTGGCCTTATCGAATATTTTTATATTTTAAGCAACATCGCATTTAATGCATAGTTTTAAAAATTAGTCTTACGAGAACTTTGCATTTTTAAATTGCTAATTTAACAGTTGTAAACTGCTTTTATGTTCTTTTCATCAATTCACCAGTAGTTTTTGAGATTTATCGAGCGTACACAAAGAGACTGTCATAGTCGTACTGCCTCATCTGACAGCTTTAAGAAAACATGCAATGGGCGTGGCCTTTCAAAAGCTCCACACGTAAATGCCCCGCTCCATACAAATCTTACAAAAGTAAAAAAGAAAAGTTCGTACACATGTTCATGAGAGATACCTTTTATCGTCAATGTATTCATCTTTTTCTCGTGTTAGATCTCTTTATGTAACATCTTCAGCTCTTCAACATCATTCCAATAGAAATATCTATTGATTCTTAACTCTGCAGCTGTCGACACTTTGCGCGTGTATTCCCTTGAGCAAAAGTCGATCGTAACAAGTAAAGAAGAAAATCATTCAGTGACCACTAAAAATGGGGCAACATTTGTTGACCTCCATTCACAAGAACGCTTTATCTCCTGTCCAATTCTGATATGCTGTAAGAAGGACAAATGTTCTCAGGCAGTCATTGATTCGGATATTTTCAGTTCTGTGTCCTTCAGCGGGAGAAACAGATATATTTAGTGAATTTTTATGCCAAACATGGGTTTAGGGATAAGAAATAATGGAAGGACGTTTTGTTGAGGCTCTTTTCAGTGATATCTTTCGAAAAATACAAACGGTGTACTAGTTCTTTATTTTATAAAAAACCTTCAGTACTAATTTTTTTATCCGACACTTTACATATGAAAAGAGGAAGAAGCAACAAGGAAAATCTCCATTCGTTAGCTAGTACTTACCTTTATATACTGATTCAATTACAGAATTTTACTTACTAAAATTTTTTTGCAAACTTCTATGCACTGGAATAGTATTTTAAGTGCGGAACTTGCATTAGATACATATTTTATACAATATTTTGCACAGCAATATGTCTTTATGACTATTTTAGACATTTTTCTGTCCATAGTAAAGTTGAGGGCATTGTCTTGTTTCTTGCATTGTATGACATCAATATCAGCAATGTTGTATGCATTATCTTGTTTGTTGCAAAGCTTTAGGTAAGCCAACAGGCCTGATTTTGTTACAAAGCCCATTGAATAATGGTGAATAAATTGGATGAAGCGTGACTTAACTCAACAGAACAGAAGATCATGAAACTAACTTAACAATTTTTGTTTCAACTGTAGAGAAAGTAAGAATTTTTGAAGATACAAACACAAAAAGAAATCTAAAATTCACAAGGAGCGTGACTTAATTCATCAGAAAAGAAGAATATAAAGCTAACTTAACAATTTAGTAACAACCAAAGGGAAAATAATAATTATTAAAGATGCAAACACAAATAAAAAGATAAAACAACTGAAAAGGAAAAGTTACAGAGAATAAAAATAAGTTTATTAAAACATTTTAAGTAACGAACAAGAAACTTTCAGTTAAACTAACAAAAATTTATTAACCACTTAACGCATTAGCTTGTTTTTGACACGAGCGGAAAAGTACCGTCCAATTTACATATGCCCTTGTCTCACACGATCAACTTTTATCGCGCATTTTTGTTATTTCTAGTGCTCGTCTAAAATTATGTTCTAGTAAAAATATACAGGCTAGATTTCTATTAAACTTATTTACCATAGATGGATCCTGCATACACGTCTTGTGTAAACTACGTGGTGCATTTTGATGAATAGCTATAGGTTTGTTAGAAATTTCTTGTTCAAAAAGGTTGTTTGTTGAGAATACGTAATATTCGATTTTATTGCGTTATGCTTGTAAGTATGACAATTTGATTTTCTTTGATTTTAATATTTTGAAATTCACAATGAAAATGTAATCAAATTGTTTACACTTTACTTGTATACGTATTTATTTTTAAAAGATAATATCCCCCCCCTGTCTATTTTCCCCCCTCACCCGCTGAAATTGCGAAAAATAACTTTCCTAAACTTATTTTCGACGGGAAAAGAAAATATCATTTCTGACCCAATTTTCTGAAAAAACTTGCGCTTTAAGGGGAAAACAAGGGGATAAAAAGAAAGGCATATTAGCTGAAGGAAAAATCTTATTGACAAATAAAAAACGGGCTTTGACTCAATGAAAAAAGAACTCCTAGTACTGATCAAAATGGATAATAAATCATCTTATAGATTCGTATGACTGAAAAAAAAATTCAAATGAGTAAAGAACAAATATTAATGATGGCAAGAAAAATCCTACTAAATATGAAGCCCTGATTATAAACTTAAAATTTTTTCATAACCAAATAAAAAAAGTCCGTCTACTCAGCAATATATAATTACAAAAAAAAGGGGTTTGGTTCTTTTCCGAAATCAAAAGTGACATTCAGGTTGCAAACTGCGCCGAAATCACTAAACTATAAAATGTTCAAAAATTCGTCTTTCTAATTATATTTTTTATTCTTAGCAAAGAAAAAAGGTAGCTCCTTGATTTATCTTGTAAAGTAGCTGTAAGCGCCAGCACTACGACCTAAAAATTGAATTTATTGTTTCTTACCAAGACTTTTTACTTCTTTTTACAAAAAAGGAACTATTGGATTCGCGAAAAAATATTCACCCAAAAATCGGCCCTAATTTCCATTTTGCTCACCCCCGAATGAATGCTGAGATTTTTTTTTCAACCCGATCACACGTGGATATGTGCCTAGGAACGTACAGACACCCGAAATATCCTTTTTGACGATCCTAGAGTTAATTACAACGAGTTTTATCGTGACATCTGTATGTACGTATGTATGTGCGTATGTGTGTATGTATGTCGCAAAACTCAAGAACGGAATGTCCTAGAATGTTGAAATTTGGCACTTAGACTCCTAGTGGGGGCTAGTTGTGCACCTTCCTTTTTGGTTGCATTCGTATGCTCCAAAGGGGGCCTTTTGCCCCTTTTGGGGAAATCATTGTTAATTTCGATGTAGACTCACGTGGTGTTATAATTTGGCGATATATCGCCAGTCTTTTGGTCGCCAAGTTTTGTCGCCAACTTGGCGACAAATGTTTTTACATATTTTTTTAAACAATTTGTTAAAACAGTTATTTAAATTTTATTATTAATTATTTTAGAAATTATTATTTTTTTAAACAATTATTTATTTAAAACAATAAGAATAAAATAAATTTAAAATCCATTTTTTTAAACAAATTAACATTTTTCTAAATATTTTTTTTTACATATTTTTTTAAAATCTGGTTTCTATTTGGCCACTGTTGGTGATATTTAGAGAGTCAACTATTGAATCATATTAATACTGCCAATAATGAGAAAATGACATTAAATTGGAGTAAAAGGAAGTCATGTGATGCACACATCAGCTCGTTTTTTTTTTTTTTTTTTTTTTTTTTTTTTGAATTAACTCCATAGTTTATGATTTTCCTCCACTTTTGCACGATGTAACTGACATACGGGCAAAAATTCCAAACATTCATAAACTGAAGCAGTTTTGTGGAAAATGAAAACAAACATTGCATTATTACTCTATGCAAAGATTAAATTTGAAAGTCTAATATTTCGAGACAGTGTATTCAGTCACACAATATTATGTCTTATTATTTATGTAAAGAATTTTACATTTTTATACATGGTACAAGAAAATAACATTTAGAAAATGGCAAAACTTTTATATTTCTTTAGAAACTGCTAGGAAAATATTAAAGTTCACGATATTCGGCTGCTTTCGGATTGTTAACTTGAAAAATGTTCGCATTATTTGAACAAATGTCCTACAAGGATTGTTACGATCTCTTAGGGATTTTAACAGACCATTGAGTTAAAGTAGATATAACCGACTTTCTGTTCTTCTGATAAGGTGCACTTTTGACAAGTTTAAAATTGGTTTCAAAAAATATTTCTTGCCGTGTTAATCCATAACTTATCTGTGTTCCTCAAAATTTGCTGACAAACTTATTGAGTTTTGGTGTGAACAGAAATGTCGAAGAAATTTTAGCAATTTCATTTTATTTCATTTAAAGGTAAAAAAAAATTATGAATCGAAATGGCATATATATCAATCATGGCACAATTTGGAAGCAAAATACAGGGTATGGCATATCAACCTCCCGTAGTTAGAATGCGAGCAATGTGAGTTGTGATGGGGAAGCGGTGGTGGAAGTGATAACATTTGAGAGCAGCACTAGTGCCATTTACAGTATTAGGAATGGCATGGTAGGGTAAACATCGCCATGTGTATAGTGCAGCTCTGGTTAGTTGAGCTGTGACCTTGACTATGTTTACCTGTTTTAAGGGACTTTAGTGAAAAATGGACGTGTTATTGGCTCGGACTTTAGTTGGAATATTTTTGAAAAACTACTAAGAAAGTTTCTCAACTCAACTTAGCGCCAATTACCTCTCCAATTTACTGAAACAGAGGTAAACATTGTCAGAGTCGGAGCTCAACTTCTCAAAGCCTCTCAATAATAGAGGAGTATATAAGCAATTGTGGTTGTTTGATTACTACTCAGCAGAAATTTCGCGTTTGGTAAAACTTCGGCGGACCAGATAGAAAAAATCAAAATTTAAAGCCGCAGGTAGTGCACTGAAAAACAAACTGTAACTGTGGTATTTTTACCAAAAATCCGGTTATTGTTTCGGCGCCAAGAAGAATCAAATCACAAAACAACAAAATTCTCTAGCGCAAATTCGCAAAAGATAAATAAATAAATAACATGCTGCCCTCACATTTGCCCAGTTTTTCATAAGTGGGTTGCTAGTTTATAGCATGAAAGTTTAATGGTCAATAACTATACCGTTCACCCTATGTACGTGTCATTTATAAAGTTGACTGAGACGTGAAAACTCAAACATATAATACGATTTAAAAAAAAAAAAAAAAAGTTTTTTCATATTGCTAGAGAGCTTCTACTCTAGAGTTTTGAACGATTTTGTCAACTGTAATAGTTTTTAAAAGGTTTTCAAGGCTATTATAAGATGTCAACGATTAAACAAACATCCTTGTTGTCTAACAAGACTTTCAGAGAATTAAAATATTTCATATTCAACTGCACAGATTAATTAATTGAGTTACATGAATCTTTACAAACCACTGTTAGAGTGGAAAAACTTTAAAATGAGAATTAAGTGTCATTCAAGACTTTGAAAATGTGTAGGACTTTGAAAATATGTTTTTGACTTATTTTTCTTTTTTCTTTAATGACTTTCTAGGACAGGAAGTTCCGTTGCACCACGTATCCGTCCAAGGCCTTCTGCCTTCGACACCTCATTTTGTGACGTATGAAGGCTCTTTAACAGTTCCAGCATGCCATGAGTCTGTCACATGGCTAGTCATCAACAGACCTATCTACATTACTAAACAACAGGTAAAATATTTATTTCCATTCTCTCATAAAGAACACGTATGCCCACATCACACGAATGCGCAGTTTTGATCATGTTTTTTTTTTTTTCAATGCTGCTTTACAGAAATAACAATAATTGGTTCGCCTAAATCACGGTGCTTTTACGAAAAGATTTTTTTATTGTGAAAAATGTTCTGTGTTATGAGAAAATAGTATATTTACTTAAAATGAGAGTGATTAGTAAGACAAAATTGCCAAAAAAGAAAAAAAAAAAGACAGTAAAATTATAATTTAGACAAACACACTGAAGGTAGACAAAAACATGAACTAAATTTCGTGATGTCAAATTTCGTTGCGTTAGAACCAAGTTAAAAGCCTCTAGCCAAAGACAATATTATGTTAATTTACTGTTGCATCTTACAGTAGAGTTTCGCAGCTACAAAATGTATCATTATTTTTTTAAGAAAACATAAAAGAAATGTCATAAGGTGATCAATTGCATTTTCCTTTGCAATTTATGAGAGTTGATAAAAGAAATAGGTTATAAATCTAATAAAGAAATATTCATTGACAATAGAATAGAAGGAGTTAACAAAAGGGGATTAGGAGACACGCATGCCTATCATTTTTCAACATAATCGCCAGATCTATTTAGGCATTTATCAGAACGCAGAACCAAGTGGTTGATCCCATATTGGTAGAAATTAGGTCCCTGTTCATTGAGTCAGTTGTCGGCGAATGTTTTTAGAGCAATGTCCGAAGAGAACCAACCGTGTGCCGGATAAATGCTTTTTCGACCTCGGAAACAAGAAATATTCACTATGTTCCAAACCTAGGCTATATGGTGGGGAGAGGGTGATTCCAGATTCCTTACCTGAACCGTTGTAACAGTTACTACGTTTCTTAATCAACATGGGGCCAGGCATTGTCATGCAGGAGGATGACACCTTCACTCAACATGTCGGCCTTTTGCGGACACATTCTTTGTCCATCGAATCACGGCTCGAACTTCCAAACGAGACATTTCAGCCGCCCTGAACCTTCAGGTGTTCTCTACTTAACCTGCACACCACCTGCATGACAAGTCGTGCCATCTGATTCCAATTTTGGGGGAAAATATATTCACAATATAAAGCTTTCAAATGCTGCAGTTTTTTTTTCCGGATCCCTCGTAGTTACACACCACATTAACAAAAAAAAAAAAAAAAAAAATTCAGAATTAAATTTAAAAAAATTTTGTTTATTCACTGATTTAAACTTTTCATATAACAGTGCTTTCTATGATTACCTAAACAATATCAAAGCACGTTTGTTTGAAAAATACGTTAGTCATAGAATCTTAAATTGAGGCAAGATGCTCATACTTCAACCATGATTTTTAATCCATTCGCTTAAATCATTACTGTGCTAAAAGAATAATTAGTGTCATGGATGAATACTTCAACAAAACTAAGATTTATTAATTTTATTCAATACAAAGAATAATGTAAATGTATTTAGGATAATTTAGCGATAGTTGATTGCATAAAAGTTTTAGTACATTTTTAAGCTGACTAGCAAATATAAATACATCAAATATAATGTATAATTTCATAAAACAACGCTGCTGATTTTTTGTTTCTAAATTATTTTATTTTTTAAAAAAAAGGTTAGAATTTGTTTGACAGCTTCATGGCATGTACCTCTACTGATGTGTACCTCTCAAAAACACACATTATTACAGATTTTAGCAAATAAAATGCTTGAAATATTTCTAAGAGGACAAAGATTCCTTTCTTACAATGTTGACATTTTGAACGAGACAAACGGCAACAATAACTATTACAAAACTTTTGAAAACAGTAAAATCAATAATTTCAAAGAATGCGTGTCATTTAAAACCTTCTTTAGTTGCATTTCTATTGTTTAAAGTCTCTGAAGTGAAGATGCAGAATAGAAATTTGGAAATAAACGATCTTTATCACGAAATTCTAAACATTTCCTGCGACATCAAAAAATATTCATCCAAATCCACTTCTATTCAATTCAAAGAAATAATTGCGGGAAGAATAATTTTATTTAACTCTGCACATTTCTTAAATTCCGTAAAATGCTTATTAATCTAATGTTACCTCTTCATAAGGCTTTGTAAGGCAACACATGGTGCTATTTTAATTTACCTAAGTTATAGTTCCTATTGTCTTAAATAAACATCGTTCTCTAAGAATACAGTTAATCTTTTGAAATTTAATCAATTTCGCTATTATTTTCAATTAATAGCAAGAGTACTGAATGAATAAGCAAGTATCTGAAATTCAAGGAATATAGAGATGAAGTATGTATTAATGCTAGATGCGTGCTCTAATAGCATGTGAGGAATCTCTCACGATAAGTAGGCTGATTCTTATCTAAGACTGAATACTTAAATAGTAACAAATTAATTTTCCTGTTAAAAGTGTTTTAGCTTCATGAAATAGACTACTTGTTTCAATAGAGTTTACTATGAGCACAGATTTATGTTCAATATTTAGTAGTTTTACACAAATAATCATGTTTCGACATCACTCAAGAATGATCATTATTTAAATACTAGAAAATTTGCCCGTTAAGGTATGACGGGTGGAAATTGCTTCTACATTTGAACGACGCAATTGCCTGTTTGGTGATATTTTGATTGTTGAAATTTTAACCCTAACGCCAGTGTATGAAAACTTAACTCTAGTGGATAGTGTTGATTGCTGACCACTTTTTCGTTTCTTACCAGTAAAACAGTTAAGTTACCGGATCCAGTTTAGCCTTTTCAAAATGAAGCATTTCCTTGCCTGTCAAACATTACCAAAAATTATCATCAAATTATCATGCCGTAGAGCGAGTTTCATTGTTGATGACGTCAGGAAAATTATTTGATCAGTAAATTCGCTATTATATATATATATATATATATATATATATATATATATATATATATATATATATATATATATATATATATATATATATATATATATATGAGGATTTAGTAATAAAATATTTAAAGATTTGATTCCAACTTGAACAGTACTTAAACCTGTGACACATAATCATGTATTTGTGTACACAATTATTCTCAAAGGATTTGACATCTTCTCCTCAGATTAGTGCTGCCAGAAACTGCAGTTTTACTATTGCAATATGTAAATGGTGTTTTAGTGCGATAGTTATTTAGCGGTTTTTTACTCTTTTATTTCTCCTTTAATATAGTGACAGAAACCAAATTTTTGCTAACCGGGCAGGTTTACCGCACTTGCATTTTGACGTACCTTAAACGTACAGTTGCTACCGTTTAATGTGATCACATATGGGGAAAAGTAACTCCTTAACCTAAAACGATTGATTATAATAAACGATAAATGTTGAATGTTGATTACTGCAGAATATTTCGACTCATATGTTATTTTAATGAAATGGCTGCCCTGCTGAAAAAAATGCAGTAACACGGAAAACACATCCAAATAATGCAATGTGTAAATTATTGATTTGCAGAGAAGAAATCGTCAATTTTTGTTTATGTGCTACTTTTAGGCAGCAAGTGCTTTATAAAACGTTCGTAATCTTACTGGAAATATCTTTGATTTCTGTCAGCACGACTACATCACTGTTGTTACCTGTCTTTGTAAATCCTGCAAGAGTAAAGCTACTTCTAATTGTTAACAGCGTACGATGACAGTGTTCACATATGTATAGCTTCAAAAATCTATCTTCAAAATCAATTCCTCAATATACTCTGCTCTCTAAGATTTGCCAAGAATTCCATTCAGAATCCTCCATAGTTTCTAGTGTTTAGGAACGCATTTCCTTTCAGTAATATGCCTTCATAATTCGGATAATTTCTTAATCACATAAGAAAGGGGGGTAAATATGTCCTCAGATTTTAGAAAATATTTTCGAAAAAAAGAGGTAGAGAGAATTGGTTTTTTCGTATTTAGTCGCAGAGTTAAGGAAAATAATTTTCTTAATTGATAGCTATAAGCGAAGTATTGATTATAAAAAAAAACGATGTTTTTTTTAAATATACTTATGCACAACTAGATGGGACTTAATGATTCCGTTTTGACTTATACGTTATACAAACGTTAAATGGATCAGACACATATGATACAGGAGTGTCAAATTTATATCAGATAAATTGGAATGCAAGTAGCATATTTTGCTTTTTAGGAAACTAATATCCTATTATTTGTAAAATTATTTGTCTCTGATACAAATAGATTTGTTTCAAATTTAATACTCTTTTCTCAAAGGTTTAGCTAATGTTTCAAAGAAAAAAGTTTTAGATGCAGCTTTCTAAGGTAAAACAAATGTCTCCAAAATCCGCAGCATGATAAATGGACATTTTAAAAGCGATTTTCCTCGTTTTAAAAGAAGAAAAATGAATAATTTTAAGAAGGAACATTTCCATTTGTTTTGCGCAAGAAGAGTGTAGTAGGTCAGAACATCATGTTAGTGCAGTAGACAAGAAAACACATTTATATTTAACTGGTCAAAGTTAACATTTAAATCATCATAAACGATTCAAATACTCTTAATTTCAATATCGTAAAAAATATAAATACATTGAAATAGCATACTCATTTAAAACTTTCAGTGTATTTTAATATTATCATTGAACTTCGTTAAACTTCTAGATAAAGCTTATGTACTCAAGTGTTTAAGTGTCTCAAAGTTGAAACCAATTATTTGGACCTATATAAAGAGCTTTTGAATGCTCATGCTGAAATGTTTCCACTAAAAAAGTATTTTCTTTGCCTCACGTTCAATACCAAGCAATTAATACAAATCGTATAACTTTATATACAATAACTTTCTAAATTAATGGTCTTATACAAGGTGTGTGACAAATACCCCCGGGGGGGGGGGGAATGGCCTATTAAAACATACATATTAACATTACAGCAACAGCTTTGATTTTATTGTAGAAAGAAACTCTACAATTTTTGTTTCCCAAATGTTCGATATGTGAACCATTCATGATGTAACAGATATCTAGTCTAAAGTCTAATTACTGTTTCACTCGCTGTCACTTGAAGAACTAACACAAGAATTAGACTACAGATTTGATATCTGCTGCATCACGAAAGGTCTACATATTGAAAATTCGATAAACAGTACTTGTACAGTTTCTTTCTTCAGTAGTCAAAGTTGTTGTTGTATTGCTGTTTTTTTTTTTTTTCAACAAAAATTCTAAACTTCGGTGGGACATGTGAAACGCTGCACGTAACGAAAAACAGCATACATAGAAAATAATTTCTACACTTTGAGAAAATGAAGCAACAGTTTTAAAATTATTTTTTAACAAATAAATGTTTTAAAACTGAAGTTTTGGAAGTTTCTCTGTCTCTCTCTGTCATCTACTAGGGGCCCGTCCCGAACTTGTTCGGGTTGAAAAAATTATCTGTCTTAAACAAATATTCTGCAGATTTTTTTGGTTTATAATATTATGGTATACTGCCGTGTGCAGGTAAAGGGCAGTAACTACAAATGTTTCAGTTTTCATTTTTTGCATTTTTGTTATCTATTGTATTGGTCTTTATTGAACAAGATCGCTTATTTGGGTTCCGCCGAAAAAAAGGCACGTAAAAAACGTCTAATTAAAACATTTTCCAATTGTTACCATTAAATCTGCCTCACATTTCTTCAAATATCTCGAAAACTCATTTCTGCAGACTCTGCCGTTTACTTGCACATGGCAGTGTACAAGTTATTATGGTATACTCGTACATACGCTTTTTGTTTCGTTTTTATGAAGTTTTGAAAGAAATTATTTCACTTCATTTCCTAATCAAGAGAGACCATCCTTTACTTCCCCGTGAACATTCCCATATGTAATGTTGTACGTATGACCTTCAGTTTTGATGATGGTGATGGCGTAAGAAATTTTCATTGGAAATTGCAATTACTTATAAATGGAAATGTGCAAAGACTATGGGATTTCGAGAAATATTCCTGACTGACCTGCTGCTGATCCAGTAAGAAGAATACGGTAAATCATATTAGTCCATATTGATTTTACTGGTTCCATTGCATATATAAGACAAATTAAAGTTTCGCAACGAAATTGTTGGAATACAGCCTTTAATTTTAATAGAATGAATATGGGCTCTTAAAAGTATTCTTAATATACAGAGATAGTACAGAGTCCCTAAAGGGGGACGACTTTAGAAAGGCTTAAAGACTATCTGCACGCCTTCATCAAGGGAACTACAGGAATAGATTGGTAAGAGTCACCGGGGGGGGGGGGGGGGACAAATGCAAAAATAACACACCTCTCAATGTTGTCTTAATCTTTTAGTTCGTTTAGAACCACGGCTTCTGTTCAAAACAGTGGGTCATCGAACATCCGTAATACATTATGCTGAAGACGCTATCCAAATAGCTCATTTTTTTCTTATGAAACTTACGGAGTCTTTCTGAAGGGAGCCATTCAAAATAGTTTAAACTGCTAGTGGTCAGTTTTTCGGCCACTAAGAAAAATTGCTGCAATAGGGAGCATGCACTATGTCGTAAAACATGATAAAGTTGGTGGTATTTCATAGATTTGATAATGGTGATTCCAAAAATCAACATTAAAATTTAAAACAATCATTCACTTGAGCGTGAAGAGCAATTAAAATAGTCGATTTTTGCAAACAATGTCATGTGACTGAAAACGCACAGCCATTGATTGAGCCACGTCTCAGAACACGATTCTTCCTCTTCCCCGCTGCCGCTTATGCGACAGTCAATGCGTTTACCAACACTTGCTTTTGGTTATCGTTATAATCAGGGTCCGAAAATGGATAACACCTCATTTTTTTTTTTACATTTTTTTTAAAGTTTTTCCCGTTTTAGTAAATTTTTCAAAGATATTTTCAGCGTTTTTCGCTTTTTCTTAAATTTTCAGTTCGTTTTGATCTATCTTCATGAGCCAAAAGTTTTCAACTCCGATTTTTGAGACTAGTACAATCTCGAAGGAGCTGTATCTTCTTATCTGTGGGCGTTGATAGTTCTCGATGTTCCCCTTTTTAAAGGAAAAAGGGGGCACGAACAAAAAGAACAGGTTCTTAATACTCTGACTGCACTTCAGATTCTGAGTGCCATCATTTTCTTAGAAGTAGATTTCTGAAGACAGTCCTTCTAAATACTGAAAAGCAAAAGCGTTAATATTTTTCGAAAAAAGCAGCTTTGGGTGTGTGTGCCCTGATTTTTAGTATAACAAAACCATCTGGAAATCATTAAAATATTTAAACTATTTAAAACGGGATACTGATCTCATTCCTGAAGAGACGCTTAAAAAATTATAACAGCATGTTTTCAAATTTAACTGCTTTCTTAGGGTTATTCTCTATTTTAGTTTAGTTAGGTTGTATTTTAGAGCATTTTTATGGTTAATCAACGATTTATGCTTGTTTTACTTTTTTTTTAACGAATTAAAACTACTTTTCATGTAAAATGATGGAAGAACGGCTCGTCAAAGGCCAATCCAAAAATATACAAATATCATAGAAAACAGCTAAGGAATGAGTACATATGCCAATATTTATGCTATCTACTTAAAAAACAAGCAATGACAGATCCTTAAGAAACCCTTCAAAAACGTAAAGGCATAGAAAATTCACTATAAGTGACTGAGAAGCATTAAAATATAATAAAGTACGCTAAAAATAAAATCTTATGTTTGGAAAAAGTGCGGTGGGTGTTTTTTTTTCCCTTCCCAGCTAAAAAAAAATCTGCAGAAAATTTAAGCATATTTGAAACATGCTTTCTATAGAAAATCTGCAGATTTTATCTGTAGATTTTTTGCAGAAAGCGTGTTCCAAATATGCTCAAATTTCCTGCAGATTTTGTGACGAAAGCATGTTTCAAATATACTTAAATATTCTGCAGAAAATCTGTAGATAAACTGCAAAAAAATTTACCCAGCAAATTAAAAATAGTAGATAACAATTAATAACAAATGAAATTAATGCAATAAAAATCCGAAAACATTTTTAATTTCAAGTTTCGACATTTCTTTAATAAAAATGAGTAAATTCACTACAGAGTGGTGTTTCATGTTTGTTTAATAAACATATAATTAAAACTTGAACTACTCCTCCAAAATAAAAATTTAAATTTTATTAAATTGGAGCTTATGCAAATTGAAATAATTAAACCAAATTTGTCACAAAAATACATCGCTATAATTGTAAAATTAGTATTAAGTTTCAAGACGAAATAATAAATAGAACTATTTGTAAAAATTAAAAATTTCGAAAAATTCCTCCAAATCGACCACGTGGTGGAAAGTAATTAAGTTAATTAGGCTGGTTATTACTGAGACATCGTAACACAATTTTTTTTATTAATAGATATTGACAACGTAAATGTTCGCTCAAAATTTTAAGTCAATCGGTGAAAAAAAAAAATTTCAAAAATTAAAAACCTCCGATTAGGCATAACGTTTCAAACTAACCCTAATATACTAATACACTTATTAAATAAAAGTTAATTTAATCAAATAATAATTGTTGAATTTTAAAGTGTCTTACCTTTTTGTGGACCGAGGCATGAATCCAAGATTTTTTCATGGGTTTCCAATGATGAAACTTGAAATTTCCCTAATTATTTGTTTCCGTGACGGAACAAAAAAACAATACGAGTCACCTGGTCGAGGGGTCATCTACTCTCGTAGCCTTGTGGCACCCGAATATTGCGGGACGCACCGAGGCCTCCGTGGACGGTAAGAGGCTTGGCGTTCGGTGCGTTTGTACTCGAACGGCGCGCCGTTCGAGAACATTATTTCAAGTCATATTTGTTCTTATTTATTTTCAATTTCCTGATTTTTCTCCAAGTGAGACAAATTTGACTCTGTTCTAATCCGTATCCTTCTTGAAATTGACATTTTTGAAAGCCCTTTCAAACCATGTAATATCTTGCGTTATTCAATATCGTTTTGTTTTCAAAAAAATAAATAAATAAATAAATAAATGATGTATTGTAATTTCACTTTTATTTGATTTGAATCATGCACTTATATTAAAATTGATTTTCATGTCATATTATTTGTATAATACAATAAACAGACATTTTTTATTTGGTAAATGTTTCAAACGTGTTAAAATGCTTTTAAATTTCAATTTAAGTTATCAAAATATAAATCAAAGTTCTTGGGGGAAAAGTTTAAGTTATTTATTACTGATTTTAATTAGAAAAACAAAGAAATGTGTTTAATTTGCTAAAAACTGAAAAAAATATAAAAAAAAATTTAAAGTGTGAAAAACTTTTATGCTTTAATAAAACTTTGAAAAATAATTTAAATTGAAATACAGATTTCTTTTTAATGACCATAAAATATCTACAAACGTGCGAACTATTTAGAGAAAACTGTAAGAGAATTTTTTGTATAGATTTTCTGTAGATCTAATTGAAGAAAATTTGCAGATTTTTTTTACCTTCAAAAAATCTGCAGAATATTAAGAGAAAACTAAAAAGAAAACTTTTTATGTGTGGATTTTCTGCAGATTATTTTGAAGAAAAAATGCAGATTTTGCTTGTCTTCTAAAAATCTGCAGAAATCTTGAAAAATACTTCAAAAAAAATTTATTTCTGCAGATTTTCTGAAGATTATTTTTAGCTGGGTTGAAAGATTCTTTTCTGAGAATCCGCTTAAGGTGTTCCTGGAATATCACCTACGAACTTGATAATGACAATACAAGACAAACCTGCCCATTACTAGTCATTTACCCAATATATTGAAAATCCAAAACTTTCACTTTAATATTTACACAATACTAAAAAAAAAAAAAATCAATAAAAAAATATTTTGTTGCTGCAACAGGTCTAAACTTAAATCTGTGTTTCATCCATCTACATGTACACCATACTCTAAAGCAAAGCTGTTTTATATTATACATTCTGTAAAAATAGGTTAAAATTGCTAAGGAATTTTTAAGTACTTAAATTAGTTCACTTTAAACATTTTCATGTACAACTTAAACTACGGCAATGAGCAGGAATAGGATGTAAATTACCAATGAATTCTTAAAATACGCAAAAAAAAGAAAGAAAAAAAAAGAGAAATATAAATTTTTGATAAATAGGTTTTACGTAGCTTTTTTTCATTATATTTCACTGTTTTTTTTTCCAGATTTTTTAATATGGGATAACAAACTAAAAATTCTAATTTATAAATAGAAGTTTAAATTCATATCTAATATTTTGTAGTTAGTAGTTTTTGTTTGCACAAAGTAATAATAAAAATTAAAATGTAATTTGAACAAAAAAAATAGTTTTTTATGAAATAAATTTATTTAACTTTAGTCACAATCCTCAAGAATATCAAAATTGCGTTGCACTTTGAAACTACAACATGATATTCTTAAATCGTAAAAAAACAAAACTATCTGAAAACCGAATCCTTATATCACAAAAAACTCTATTCAATATCAATATGTCATTAAATATGATTCATTTACAAAAATGTCTTCTTTTATTCTACATTTTTCTCCCACTCCAAAAAAGCCCCAATTTTGCCTCAAAGTATAAAAGCCCGTTTTTTACCAGCTAAATGCTTTTAAAATGAGCACTCTTTCATAACTATAAAAATCCTTATTAAAGGCAAAAAAAAAAACAATACATAAAGCGTAATAACTTGTAACTGTAAAAACCCCTGTTAAAGGGGGAAAAAAACAATGCATAAAATCTGTTGACTTGTGAACCCTTATAACCTCTGAACGCGTTCAACCTATGCCTTAAAACTTGTGTTTTGAATGCGTTGATTCCATGTTCTCGTGCTCCGCCATTGCAAAGTAAAGAAAGCACTAGCGGCTAGCAGAATGTACGCAGGGGAGAAAAGTGTTTATTGACGTCACAAGCTCTTTCCGCCCGATGCGTTTTTGCGGGGTCGTGGCCTAATCACTTCTAAACCTCGTTTTAATTACATTTAAATTTGTTTAATTGAAGTGTTATTGGTATATTTCGACAGTTTTTCATGATCTTTCGTTTACAAGTGTGTTTGAAAATCATGCATGTTCCCTATTAAGTTTTAAAAAAATAACTACAAGCAACTTTTTTCAGTTCCACCGGGTATGCCGATAAACATTGATTTGCGTTCTGGTATCATAGGCGAGTCGCTGATCGGTTACTAATGTAATTGCTTGATTGGAAACGTACTCCTTCCGTAGGTTGCAATCATGTATTAATCTTGTCCGGAACATATAAACATTCTCTTTATAACATTACTATAGATAAAAAACCTCAAAGGATAGCCCGAAATACATGCAAATTTACAGCTTTCAGAATCACGAATAATTATCATCTATCTGCACTACTTGAATTCAAAAATTAATTTGCTCGAAGCGAATCCCAGTTATAATTCATTTGAATAAATTTTGATGCATTAACATTCCGCGAGTCTAAATGTCTGACGATGTCCAAGGTTAATAGAATGCTATATACCATATCCTCTACAGCCTCATGTATAGGTTATGGCGGTTCTTATGCCTTCACCGTTATTTCTTTTCACTTGTTTCTATTCTTTAGCATTCAGTTCATAGGGAACCTTCAACTGTTTTATCATTGCAAATGCAAGACATTCGGCACTTGTTTATACGTATATAACAATAGATCAGTACGAAACATAAACTGATAGCGAAGACAAACTATTGGTTTAAAAAAATAGTATAAGTACATACACGCCTATGTCACTCAGTAAGAATTCCCCTTTCTTATATTGGAAGAATTTTTCAAATAGCTGCAATGGTTCTAGAGATTACCTCGAACATATAAAAAAAAAAAAAACGCCCTCTCTCTTTATAATATTAGTATAGATATTAGTCCTGCATCACTCTCTCTTACTCTTAATTATTATATGTGCCAACATTTCCGAGCGATTTTTGGTTTATGTAACTAACAACTCAAAGAACACTCTAATTTTTTAAACAAAAAATTTTTTTCAGATTTTAAGAAATCGTAATAATTTCTACTGCTGTTTTAACAGCAATCTTCACTAAGCACTTTTTATTTTAGAAAATTTTCCAAATTTATGCCTAAAAAATAACTTAACGAGCTTATATGATTTCGTATTAAAGCGCTAATAATGTTTAGTTTTTACCATATTGCTACCATATTGCTCCATAAAGGTATCGAGTTATCTACAAGAACATTTAAATCAATTTTATTTCTCCCATTTAAAACTTTTTTCGTCCGTTACCTTAAAAATATCAGTTTGACAGTTATACGTTATTTTAAGCGATTTTCGAATTTTTTCGAACATTATCGTGCAGTTCCTCTTTTTTCTCGATTTACCACCATCAAAACATAATTTTTATAGGACCTAGGGGAATACATTACTACAGAGATAAGAGGTAAAAAATTAGATTACATTTTTATTTCTTCGGTTAGAATTAATCGCGCATAGCTGCGGCAAGAATTGTTATCTTTAAATGCAACGCAGCATAAAAATATCATTCTTAGCAAACTTTAATAAAGCTTATTCACTTTTAAAAGCCCTATAATATTCGCGTAAGCACAAATTTGTCGTCGATTAACGAGAGAAACTTAGGAGAAAAGCGTTCTCAAAACAGCAACATCTGAATTACTCATAAATCTAATTACAGCTGCAGGCGAAGGTTTCAAATATGCATTAACAACAACTTACGATGTTACTGCAAAATCTCTATCATTTGCTGCTTTATTATCTTTCCCTGGGGTTTCGTCATTTGGAGAAATCTATCTAGTGAGGTATCTTCAAGCCCTTCATTTTATCTATGTAAGTTTCGGTTTACTACACCAGAAATGAATTGTTTAAGTTCCGTTTCAACTACTCGGGGACGCCGGGTAACTAAGATTCTTAACTCTCCTTTCAAATCATATGCATTTGATTTCAACAGTTTTGCGGATTTGTGAATGTAGTGCGTTGATATAAAACTAAACTTTTGATTTACTCAAAAGGATTTTGTGATTGCGTAAACAGGAATTACGTTTGGTAAATTTTTAGATGTTTGTTTTCTACTCTTTTGAGTGATTTATTGACTCGAAAAATATATGCTTAAACAGGTTGGGCTTTATCATTGACTAGTTGTTTTTTTTTTACTTAAAGGAATTGTGTTGAATTGTTCAACACTTAATATACTTTAAAACGGCCATTCACATTTGGAATCAAAAATGCATAGTTTAGGAGTTAGAAAGGAAAAACTAAAAAGAGTGCGAAAATTTCGCAGTTTTTTGCGAATTACGCAGCGAGTACGGGTTTTTGAAAACTGCAAACTTAGGCCCAAACAACATATTAAAAAATCAGAACTACATCGCGCGATTTTAGTCCCCTTTTTTGTATAATATGACTGGACTATCAGATATACACTGTTACATATTGTGAAGAATTTTCCTCCTTATTAAGTGTGCTTGACGCACTAGATTTATTTTAAATGTACGTATTTACGTAAATGATGCATTCATTTTCTACATTTAGTAGTAGAAGAAGATACTTTGACTATCGAAGTATGAGAGCTCAGAATAATTTGTAAAAACAAAGACGAAAAACTGATTTAATATATTCCATTGCTGATATTTTGGGGGAAGTTAAAGTAAATAAATAAATTTATAGTTGTGTGACATTATGGATCTTCCTGAAAAAAAGTTCGAAAGCACTGTGGAGTCGAGTAAAGAACTAAACATGATGATGAGAAAATTATCCATTAAATATTTTACATGTTTTATAGTTTTCTGTTTATTCAGGTGTTTTGTTTTACCGCTCTACTCAATTTTAAGCTAATAAATCATAATCTGCGTTATTGAAATCAAGATATAATATCCTATCCATAGTGTTTTTCCTTCCAAAATGTGATCTACAACGTAAATGTATATTTTAAATTGATTGTAATTAATATTAAACTTACATATAACCGTCATTCCCTTAGTAAAGTTCTCAGTGGGTATAAAAATCGTAGAGTCCTAAGTTTTTGATTAATTTTAAATTAATAAGATCATTTCAAAAGTGTATATCACAGTTATATTATATTTCTTAAATACTGGAAGTATTTTTTAAAAATAGATACAAAAAAGCATCACTGATTTATTAAGAATTTCTAATTATTTTTTTCTATCGAAATCGTACTGAATAATCATTTTTTAGCTTCACTACAAGACTGGTTTATAAAAAAAAAATAATGTTGAAAGATATCATTAACCATTTTTATCTCATTAAACGATTTTAAAGAACGTGAGATCACAGACATAGCGGCGCAGACAAACCTCTTAACATAAACTTAAAGTAATTATTACGACCAAGAGCAATTCAAACTGATCGATAAATTTTATTTACAGATATAATTAAAATTCTTTGGAGCTCCGATGCTTTCTAAATGATGAATATGCGAGCTGAGCTACCTAAAACTGATTCCATCCTAAAATTCCTTACAATAACACTCAAGCATCATTACACGAGAAGGACTATCCTTCAAAAATATAGATTCTACTGAAAAAACAACGATCTGTACGACAGCTTATCAAGCTAAAATATAGCATTAGCTAACATCGTGCATACC
The DNA here is from genome assembly GCF_026930045.1 of Uloborus diversus. Lineage (NCBI taxonomy): Eukaryota > Metazoa > Arthropoda > Arachnida > Araneae > Uloboridae > Uloborus > Uloborus diversus. Next base: position 135,731,972 of record NC_072733.1, on the reverse strand, counting down.
GATTCAAGATTCCTAAGAGCCTGCCTGTTAAGCAGGCACTATTTGAATGCTTTTGAATACTAATTTCAGTCCTTCTTTCTTTCATTTTCACTTGAAATTCATGGATCATTACTCTAGATTCCTCCATTCTTAGCGATTTCAAACAATTCGGGAACAAAATATTTATCATCATATTTTTCCCATTTTTTTTCAGGTTTAGAAACATATGTTAGCATTAAATTAGAGTCCCTATTGTCACGGTTATTTTGTGATAAAGATGGCAGATTCAAATTAATGACATAAATATGTTTATGATTATACAAACGCTATTCATATAAGTAAAGAAGAAATAATAACGTCAAAAAGCACAAATATCAGATTACTGAAGTAATCTGTGATTTGTGCTTTTTGAAGTTGTTATTTCTTTTTTTTTTCAGCACAAAGGTATTTATTTTTTTTACTATTCATATAGTTTCCCACATGTTTAAAAAAATAATCATTTTTGGGATTTACTGCCTTTTGCTACCGTTAAGAACTGCTGTTGAGTCAACTTAACTTGGGTTAAGTTGACCCAGATTAAGTTCACTCAAATGTTGTTACACGAATTTTTGATTTGAATGCAAGGAAAAATAGATCTCCGTAAAAATACATTACATGCCCAAAAGTATTAGGACACTTTAAAAAAGTAACATTTTTAAGGATTTCTCAAGAAATGAGGGACAAATTGCCTTGTAACTTTTGTCACATAAAAGGTATGCTCCAGATCTCATTTTCCAATTAAAGTTATATATACTTTTCGTTTCGGGGATTAGTTACAAATTGAAGAAAACAAACATGTTTTTTTTAATCATCATTCATCGTAAATAGCTGAGAATAAACTGTAAATTTCAGGAATTACTAAGATTACTACGTACAATTATTTTACATAATTTCGAGAAAGTATCACTGATATTCATGAAGGTATAAGCATTTCTTTCAAAACTACAAATTTTATTTGAAGGTTTTTGGCTCAAAACGTGCAAAGTTTTCAATCAAAGCTTACCAAACTTTCAGAAAATTTGACAGCATACAAGAGAAGTATAATACTAAAATTTGAAATTAAAATGTTGAAAATATGATAAAATATGGACATTTAAAACAATTAACTTTTCCTTTTGCACGTGAGAAAGACAGCAATTTTTAACTTTCATAATCTAAAGCCCAACTAGACTCTTCAACTCATGATAAAATTGCAGTTAAATATCTTTAAAATTCGGACAGTTGTCAGCGATCTAATGAGCAGATTTTCAATAATTCTAGAATGATACATCATGATTCGTCGCTTATCAAATGCGGCACATTAGATTGATAATAACTTTCTAAATTTTCAAGATATTTAACTGGAATTTTATCATGATTTGAAGAATCTAGTTGGGTTTAAGATTATGAAAGTTTTAAATTGCTATATCTTTCGTGCATGCGCAGTGGAAAATTAAATGCTTTAAATGTCCATATTTTATCGAATTTTCAACATGTTTAATTTCAAGTATTAGTATTATACAGGGTCCATTATGAAAGTAATGAGCATTTACTGGCAAAATATATTTATTTGTACAAATGTTCAATATTCTTCAAAATACATTCCTCCTGCATCAATACACTTGCGGAGACGTGTTTGATACGCCTGAAAGGCACCCTGAAAATCTTCCAAGGGAATGCCTCTCAGGAACGTTGTAACATGGTGTTGGATGTTTCCCAAGGTTCCCCAATGTTTTCCTTTCTTCTCTCTCTCTCTCTTGAGTCGCGGAAACAAAAAGAAGTCACATGAAGCTAAGTAGGGACTGTAAGGTGGTGAGGGATCACCGGGAGGGGGGACATCCATAACGGGGTTCGTCGGCGACCTCCTCCTGGCTCTCTTTGAATGCCTTGTGCCACTTCCCAGACTGTGATCTTGAAATGCAATCGTCCTTGAAGGCTTCTTGCAGCATCTGGAATGTTTCGGTTGCATTTTTTCCAAACCTCACGCAAAACTTTATGGCGTATCATTGTTCAAGCGAACGCTCCATTGCGTTATGTTACAAAAGTTGAAAACATACTTCAAGCGGAGGCACTTATCTCCGCTCACACTGCTCGAAAGCAACTGACGACTGGATGCATTGAAAGGGCATATCCCGCACCACATTTCCCAGCCGGTTTTACCGTGCTGCCATCTATCGTCGCGTCACAATAACATTATGCTCATTACTTTCATAATGGACCATGTACTTCTCTTGTATGCTATCAAGTTTTCTGAAAGTTTGGTAAACTTTGATGAAAAACTTTTCGTTTCATGAGCCAAAAACCTTCAAATAAAATTCGTTTTTTTTCAAGAAATGGTTATATCTTCGTCAATATCAGTCATAGTTTCTCGAAAATATGTAAAATAATTGCACGTAGTATTCTTTCTAATTTCTGAAATTTACAGCTTATTCTCAGCTATTTGCAATGAATGATGATCAAAAAACTTTTTTTTTTCAATTTATTACTGATCCCCAAACGCAAGGTTGATGTATGTATGAAGTATGAAGTGAAAGGGGGGGGGGCGCTTGAAAACAGCGCGAGCACCGAGACCGCAGGTCTATTGTACTATCCCCGTTTAGACTACTAAAGGAGCCCAGTAACAGAAATAAATTTCAGCAGTTGCCTAACCGAAATTCTAGGCAATTCCCAGGGATCTACATAGTGGTATCCCAAGTGCTCAAATCTTTGTGCAGAGTAAAAGTCACATTCACATAGCACATTTATTTATTTATTCATTTATTTGAAATGTTAAGGGGCAGAGGATTAAAAAGGTGCTAAATGGTCTCAAACAAACATGTGTGAAATTTTATTCCTTACTTAAATGGGATACGTTCCATGTAAGACTGCAATAATTATGAGTGTTGCTTCAGGTTTACAGAAACAAGTGACCAAACCTTCAATTTACACCTGGTTTAAATTCATACCTGCCATTTTAGGTGTTAGGATTGCTAAAATTCGTGAATTTGGTCAAACACTTCCCGCCTGCTGTGCAACATAAATGAGTAATAGATGCTAAAATACTACTTCTTGAAATGCAACGATCTTTTGAAATTTCATCCGAAAATACCTAAGAAAATAATTAGAACCATTTTACAGAGCTAGTAAACTGCCAGGAGCTGATTATCGCACAGGTCCACTAGGCCCGGGGCCCCTCTTCCTGGGCACCCTAAATTACTTGAAGAATTATGCACTGCATTACAACTATACAAAAAACACACGCTTTTTTAAATTAGTTTAAAAATTAATGACTTCTTGTTAATTGGAAAAAAACTTTCTTAAAGGGAAATTTTTATTCATTCTGCCAGTGACAAGATTACCATGACGCAATTAAAAGAGTGTTGCTCATTTTTGAGAAAGAGATTCCTTAATGCGCATGATGAATGATTTGCATAGTTCTGTGATAGGCAAAGAAGCTTTCCAAAATGCATTCCAATTGGCCCCCAAATCTGTAAATAAACCACTTTATTCCGCATAGAGCCTTCAGGGGGTCTCCAAATTATTGTGTGCTTTGGGCCTGACTTTTAGTTAGTCGGGCCCTGTAAACTGCTGTTTGATATTTCATCTTGCAAATGCAAAGATATTAACAACTACATTTGTCTGAAAAAAAGAAAAAAAAACACGAGAGAAAGAGAAATCGAAGCGTCAGCCTTAAAAAGAAAATACAGACAGTTTTAATATCATTACTTAATAGCCTTCTATTCTATTGGGTACGAACAGTGAAGATGAATTTAAGGAACCTTAACAACCTTCAAACTCAAATGTTTACATCGATAAATTTACAATGCTGACTGACTTGGAACTGCACATCCGTAAAATTGGCAGCCCATCGGATTTAAGAAGCTCTTAGTGTTCAGCAAAAATAGACTCAAAATAGACTCCCGACTTCTTCAAATTCTTGTTGTTGAGTTTGATGCAGAATTTTACGTTTATCTCATTGACTGGAAAAATGTGTCTGAACCACCAATACTGAAATCAATCTCTAACGAAGATATTCCATTGTTTGTTTCAGGCAGAAAAGAACTGTGTTTACTGCTCCAGCCTTGCTACACACAGGCTGTTGAAAGGCAGGGGATTCCATGGCGCAGAATGCGGCATTGTAATTTTTATGGGGTTGATTTGACATGTTTTTTTTGGGGGGGGCGCTCTCGTACTGGGGATACTCATCAGCTATTGAAGGGGGTGCGCCATCGCCCTTTGGGATTGGGATGGACATCCATGTGAAAGGGCGAAAAATCTGAATGAGAAGCCTTGATAAAGATCTAACTGGAGTCCCCGAAACTTATGCCAAAACTTGATAGTTAGAAGGACTTTTAAGCTATTAAAAGATAACTATTTTTAATTTTGTAAATTAATGATTATCATAAATGTTTCCATAAATGAATCATTAATACTTGGACAAACTTAAGTTACTATATATATATATCTGTAATTTTGTTTTTCAGTTTTTTAATATAAATAGAATTTTATTCTTAAATACGGGTTTTTAAAACACAATCCAGGGCAGAAAATGATCTTCTAATCGAATGAAATTTTATGTATAACCTTGAAATGTCATTTGGCACCTTTTCCTTGCCCTACTCGATGGAAATAGGAAACTTTTTTTTTCAACCATAGGACGGTCATCCACCCTAGTGTCCATTGCCTACTCAAGTCCCCACATTAATAGCCGCTGAACAGATACAGATCTGATCAAAACATCCGTAAAAGGTGGTAGTTTTACGTGAGCGAATGCTAGTCCGCAACACAACCCTCCTCCTTTCTCCGGGCTTGGGATTGGCATTGGGACGAGTCCGAACACACTACCGAAATCACCCTACGGTATATTCCTGCTTTACTCAAATGACAGGAATTGGGACCAAATAAGTATAATATTTCACAGAATTCATTTACAGCAGGTTGTCATGAGGCATTCCCTTTGTTAAACTAGCATGAAAGACATCATTTTGCTTCGTCGGCACATGTCGTGGTTTGCTTTCCACTGGGTTTCGTAAAGAAATAAACTAATTTAACCTACTTGATGGCTCAGTTTTTACTCATTTTTTAAACATTAAGAATTATGCTAACTTCACTTGGATTTCTCAAATGAACTAAGTTAAAATTCAGGCACACAAAAATACTCTAGTTTGGCTGTTCCCCAGAGAAAAATATCATAATAGTTGCATTTGTACAACGCGTAACGCATTATGTGAAAACCACTCTTTAATCAGTCTCGAATAAGTTAGACACCTTCACGTGTGCAAGACATTAAGAAGCAAGACCAATACAAATAAGTATTGCCAATTCGCCGGATACCTGAGCTTCAAGAATGGTTCCCGAATAGGAATTTTGAACATTTTCAAAATTCTTAGAGGACTGATATCCAAGTTCTACCCTAGCTGGATTATTCTCCCGAGAAGCAACCAATTAAAACTGCATTGGAGTTCGCAAAGCGTCAAATTTCCGAAAGAAGAAAAATAACGAAACGAGAATCAATTGAAAAGTTAATGAATGTATAGCATCTCAGTTTAATGAGAAAAGAATGTTGTGGCGCAGTGAATGTCTATATGATGATATCATCATCATCACTTTCAACCATTGTCAATCCACTGCTGGATGAAGTTCTTTTCCAATTGCTTCCAAATTTTTCTGTCTGTTGCTTGTATTTCCATCTGATGCCTGCCAATTTTTGAATTTCATCATTCCATCTAGTTTGCGGGCGTTTTTAGGTCGTTTTCATCACGTGGGTATAGGTCTAACACATTAATGGTCCATCGGTTATCTTGTCTTCTAGCAATTGTCCAGCCCATCGCCATTTCAAGCTCTTACTTCTTTCTATTATATCAAAAACTTTCGTCTGACTTCTGACCAAAGAATTTCTTTTCATATTTCTTTTCATAAGCCGAGCATGCATACTTCTTTGAGTTGTCCTTAATCTCTGAACTGACCTGTATGCAAGCGTCCACGTTTCGGCTCCATACAAAACTGCAGGCAAAACACATTGGTTGAAGACCTTTCTTTTTAAACATAGAGGCATGTTGCTCTTTAGGATGATACTGTTTCTACCAAATGTACTCCATCCTATTCTTATTATCCTATTTATATCATTCATTATGCAGTTAACCATAGATATTTCCTGTACTAAACATACGTTATTTGTACATTTTCAATTTCTTTCTCTTTAATTACTATTTTCTTCTTTGAAGCATATTTATTGAACGTTACTTTTGTTTTTGAAAGTTTATCTTTAGTCCTACTTTGCTAATTACAATGCATCAGCAAAACGAAGATGGCCAAGATGTTCTCCATTTATTTTTATACTTTCCCCCCAACACAAGCATTTGAAAATTCCTTACAGAACTACAGTAAATAATTTAGGTGGATTATGTCTCCTTGTCTGACACCTTTTTCCAGTTTAATTTTGGCTTTTCTCTTATTTAATCGAATGGTTGCTGTTGCATTATTGTACATATTCTTAATAATGTTAGTAAATACTATATACACACTTTAAGCTTCTAGTGCTTTTATTACTGCAAATGTGTATATTGAATCGAATGCCTTTTCAAAGTCAATGAAGGCAAAACAGAGTGGTAATTCATATTCTTTGTGTCGCTCAATTAACTCTCTAATTACTTGTATGTGGTCTATAGTGCTAAAATTACTTCTGAATTCAGCTTGTTCTCTTGTTTGAGATTCATCAAAGACAATTTCGAGTCTGTCGGTTACAACTTTTGTGAAAATTTTATAAATCACTGGTAAGAGGCTTATAGGTCTGTAACTTTTTATATCTTCTTTGTCACCTTTTTTTGAAGAACCATCGTTGCATTATTCCAATCTTCTGGAACATCAGATTTTTCAAGGCACTTGTTAAGTTATTTAGCTAACATTTTTGCGAATTCTTCTCCTGCTTCTTTAACAAGATTTATTATATATATATATATATATATATATATATATATATATATATATATATATATATATATATATATATATATATATATATATATATATATGCGTTTCTCTCACTCCCAATATGCCTGGGGAAAAATTAAGGTAAAATATGCAAATTTAGTAAGATTTTGGCGCGAATTTCATTAATAATGTAGCAAAACATGATTTTCTTTTGAGTGTTCACATTATTTTGCCAAACTGTTGTAATATTAAGTTTTTTTAGCTTACTATTTTACGGAAAAAATATTATTCCTCTTAATTTTGAAAGGTAAAATTTTACTCGCTACTGTGAAGAAACTATTGCAGAAATTAATATCAAAAAATATTAATGCATTAATTGATAGTTTGATCTGAATTATTTTTTTCTTGCTAAATCGCTCCTAAAATTTTGAAAATAAAAAAAGGATACAATCTAATACTATACCCCTATTGAAACAATTCTCGGGAAAATTTCGAACAGTATTTTAAAAAGGAATAAAATACGTTTTCAGCATGTCTCGTAAACGTTTAAAAAGTTTTACATTATGTTTCAACTGTATTTCTTCTAAGATCAAACCATCCCGCAGATATTTCGTTTCTTCCTCTTCATTTTACAAAAAAAAAAAAAAAAAAAACCTAGTGCTCATTTAAAAATTTTTATACAATTCCCTCATTTTCATAAATTATTCCATCAATCATTATGATTTTGCATTGCATATGGATATAGAATGTGCATTGTAGCTTTAAAAATATATATAAGTGTAAGAAGCTAAACTTTCCTTCTTTCCTATTGAAAGTAAACTGGCTTTTTGTATCATTATGGGAAATGTCCCCAGCAAGCTTTTAGCTTCTTTAAAGCGAGATTTAGCAGATTTAGCAAAATCCGTACTTTCCAGAAGGCTTTATGGACAATGGGCTCTCCATCGACTCATCCAGTGATTTTTCCCCGTCATATGCCTATCACCTGATGGCAGTTGTTTTTAACAGCGCGAAAGTCATCGAATTTCATAGAAAAAAAGATTTCTACACCATTAAAGTGTATGTGAGCTTCGTTTCCAAGAACATTAACTGGAGATTTTGGCGCTTTTGAATTTCGTTCTGCCGTAAGAGAAATGCATTTTCTAAAAATAACCGACTTCTTATAAAGTTGAGATTCATTTTTAAATCGTTGTGCATCCAGTAAAATATACCATTAATGTAAAGGTAAAATGTATTGTAATGTGACAAATGTACTGAAGAAACAGTTTTAAACATCAATCGCCTTTAAAAAAAAAAGAAAGAAAAAAAAGTGCCAAAGCTTGCTGTTAAAACTCATTTTACATTTTACTTTCTTAAAAAAAAAAAAAAAGCTTAAAGAGATTCAAGGTTTAGACTTTTAGATTGAATCATAACAGTTTTTGAATATTTTTTTTTATTTATAACGTATATTTGTAAAGGTGTTATTTATTTGTAAAGGTAAAATGTACTGCAATGCAACAAATGTACTGAAGATATATTGTTTAAAACATCAATCAACTTAAAACGGAGAAACAAATACGTCCGAATGCTTGCTGTTAACCAATTTTATATTTTATTCTGCAAAAAAAAAAAAAAAAAACTGCAAAAAAATTACAAATATAACTTTAAGAGATTTAAGGTTTAGAGACTTTTAGATTAAATCATAACAGATATTGAATAAAGTTTTTATCTATTTATTTATTTATTTTACAGGATTTTTTTTTTCAAAGTGGTTGTAAACTGATGTTACTTCCAATTTTGGCTTAAAACTTAACGAAATCGTTTGATACGCCTATTATTAATGGACTTTTCATTCCCTCTTTCCAACTCAGTAAAAGCAGCTATCAATGAAAAATGAATTAGGTTTCAGAAATTGATAAAACACACAAAATTGGGTCCTCATTTTCTTCACTTTGTTTTGTTCTTAAACTTTGTGGTTATAAATGCTCCTTAAGCAAATTGAAAAATTGGAAACATTAATATGTTGTTACTACGAGGATCCGAGGAAGGATAGATTGGAGATCTTTGGAAGAATAAAACCTGTGAAGTACCTATAAGACCATGAAGTGGTGTAAAAAAGTTTTTGAAAAGGTCGCATTAAAGCGACAAGAGAAAGAAAAAGGAAGAAAGTATTTCTAGACAATTTAGTATTTTAATTGAGATGAAAGTCAATTTTGTTGATTGATAGTCACTGAATGTTTGACAGGTTAGGCGAGGTGCTACGTCTGCTGCATACTGCCGTGGACTGGCAAAGGGCAGTAACTAATAATTTTTCATTTTTCATTTTTTTGCATTTTTGTCATCTGTTGTAAGCTATTTTAATTGTACAAGCTTGCTTATTTGCTTTCCGTCGAAAAAAAGGCGCGAAAAAAAGTCTAATTAAAAGATTTCCCCATGGTTACTATTGAATCCGACACACATTTCTTCAAATATCTCGAAAACTCATTTCTGCAGATACTGCCGTTTACTTGCACATGGCAGCATAGACATAAAGTGGTCTTTTTTTTTTTTTTTTTTTTTTGGAAAGAGTTAAAAGGCTTCTTAAAATTGCTGTTTTTTTTTAATTTTGTTTTATCTACAGTAAGTTGAGTAATCAATATTCTAACAAAAATAACTAAAACAAACCACTAAATAGCCTGAAACCACGAATCGCAGGTTACTGAGTATGTTTTCCAAAAGCAAAAATTAATGGTATAATATTTTGTTGAATAGCTTAACATCATTCCTTTTCTGTTCCTTGTGCTCATTAAATTTCTTAGACTTATTTTCGTAAGATTACTTCCTTCTCTTTTTGTTTTTACAGCTTCCTTTCCTAAAAAGGAAGTAATCCCGTTTGCTTTGAGCCAGACAGGTTAATTATTGGTTATTAAACTTTAATTACTATCGTTAAAAGAGAGGATACTTTCAGAAGTTCTTAACTATCCAAAACAGTTTACTTTCAAACAGAAAAAAGAAGTAAACTAAAATAAAAATAAAGTCACTGCTTTTTTAAATGCCCATCGTTTAAGATAATGATCTCAATCCTCTATTTAGAGCTTTTTACTTAAAGGAAAGTATTTTTTAAATCTTTGTCTATGAAAAAATCCTTAAATTCTTCAGTATCCACATTAATGCAGTTTAATTTTCTATAATTATAAACAATTCAAAGTCTATTATAATGAAGCGTAAGCACTGAATGCTCTTAACATAGTTAACAGTAAAAGTATAAATTTTGTAATTTGAAATTAGATTAATTTATTTTCTCCACAAATATTTTCAGAGTTTTATTACGAATTTATATGCATCTTTACCTAATTTGGCAAATTTCGTTTAGTTTATTTTCTATGAACCCTTTAGGATGTCACTGATATCCAGCAAGAAATTACACGAATTTACGTAAAATCATTTTATTAAAGGTGAAATAATTTTTTACTGAAAGCAAACTCTCTAACAGCTTTTTTTTTTCTTTTTAAATACATAGTTTGTACATTTATGTCATTTCTGATAGTTTAATCTTCCAATCTTCTTAAACAAACCTTTAAAAGGTGTTATTTTTAAATTTATTTTTTTTCAAAATACGGAAAAATAAGTCGTTTGAAAATGTTCCCTCAATCCATCTCCTTAACAAGTAAAATATAGCTAACGCGTTTTTCCATTGGCAAACAAACAAAATCCGAACTTAAAACATACTGTCAGAACTCATCACAAAAAGAGGTTATTAACAAACTATTAAATAATCACGCACTGTTTTTGATTATTTTTTTTCGCCTTCATATCAGCTTTTCATTCACCATCACTAACACAATTCCCTCCTATTTTACTTTTCTTAAAGCTCACAATGGTAAAAGATACAATGTTTTCAATGTAGGTGTGTAGACATATCCTTACATTGAAAAGCAGAATTAAACAAATATTATCTAAAGAACGCAAGGTAATAACTAGGCTCTCAGCTTAATGCAGTTACTTTTTTAGTAAAAGTCGTAATTTTATTCCAAATATTTTTGCAAAAAAATTTAAAATAATTTTTCTTGTCTTTATTACATAGGTCAACGGGAACAAGTAACAGACATGCTTAAGACATCGCTTTAAGGATTATTCACTTTTCTCAGCCGTTTAATGTATTTAGACTTTTAAAAATATTTTTCTCTCAAGCAGCTACATCTCATCTAACGTTTGGCTGCTTCTGGATTCTGTGAATTCGTTAATTCTATTTTGATTTGCTTAATTTCGAAAAAAAGGCCGACCCCCAGTAACAGACACCGAAAAATCTGATGACGCCCAGTAACAGACAGGATGAGGAAAGGATGAGCAATGGATAGAATTCCCATTTGCTCTTCAAAAGTGCAAAAGTTCTTTATTTTTAGAACTAAAATCTTATTTAAATCAAATGAACATGGAACACCAGCTGACCTCCTATTGTCTGTTCATAATCTTCCACCATTGCCTTGTAAATACCAACTGGCTCATAAAAATCACTCTGATAACACCAGATGGTTAAATCGTATTCATGGGCCACAGCTACATCAATTTTACCCGCCAAAAATTATTATTATTTAAATCCAAACTTATGACTGTCTGTTACTGGAACCTTGTCTGTTAGTGCTGCCGTTACCCTATTATAATATTTGATTTATATTGACCTTGAGTCATTCAGAAAAAAATACGAATCTAAAAATATCGTCACTCATTTTACTGCGTAATCTATTTATCACAATTAAACAGAATTGGATACGTTAGATAAGGTGTTACATAAACCTCAAAAAAAAAAAAAAAAAGTTCTCAATGGAAGACTACATCGGTTTCTGTTTCACTATTCAGGGGTGTTCCGTTTCAACCTTCAAGACCTCTTTTTTCGCAACCGTCAGTCCTAGATGCATACTTCCAATTTGCAAAAATGTTTGAAATCAGTTGCAGAGTTAAGATATTGAAAATTTGAAGCGAAAATAAAAATGAGTCAAAAAATACAAAATATAACTTTATGGGCCCTTGGTCCCCTAACTTATATTTAGGGAAATAATATCCATTGAAAAATATTACTAACACAAAAAACTTGACATTTGTGCTACCAAAACTCAAGGAGATATTCGAGTTCAATGTTTTGAGGAACTGTACAGAAGATCAGATAGGAACTTATCGTCCTTTCAGAACAATTTTAGGTTGTCGAAGTAAAAAAACAAAGTATTTATATTTTCAATTGCTATTCAAAAATAAACGCCAACTTTATCCCATGATGTATTTCCGTTATCCAATTTTGTATTTTTTTGACGCATTTATATTTTCGCTTCAAACTTTCAATTCCTTAACTCCGCATCTGATTTTGAACATTTTTGCAGTTGGAAGTTTGCATCTAGGACTATTGGTTGCGAAAATAGGGGGAGGTCTTGCAGGTTAAAACAGAACACCCTGTATAAAGAGAGTTATTGAGTTAATCTACTTTTTCACTTTCAGTGCCCTAACAGTGAGTCATATTGAAAATAGCAGCACGCATGCAGCGACAGAACAATTTTTGAAATAGAGTGAAACGTCTAGCCAAAGAGGAAAAGAGCTTTTATTATGAAAATTTAAATGAGTTCCCTCGCTGATGTTTACGATCGCGGAAGAATGCCTTTGCGAAAGCAACGTAAGGGTTACTTAGGAAAAAAATTTAATAATAAAACTTTTATTACAATGTGTAGTAAAATGTAAATTTCAAGCGTAAAACTTACTGCAAAAGAAGCTCAAATACAGTTTGAGTTTCAAAGGGTTTATAATGACATTCTTATTGAAATTTGTCTTGTATATATATAAATGTGTACATGTAATATATCCATGGTGTGTATGTAACTCAAAAGAATACAGTTTTTCATGAAAATTATATTCCTAATTTTTATATCTTCTGAAACAAAATCACACATGTATAAATAATAGCCGTTTTGTCTTGTATATGTATGAATGTGTACATGCAATATATCCATGGTATGTATGTAACTCAAACGAACATTACATTCCTAATTTTAATGTCTTCTTAAAAAAAAGCACACATAGACTGTAATCCTCATATACATAATAGCCAATGGTCGAGTAACGCTCCTGACGTCATCGACAATGAAACTCGCGCTATGGCATGATAGTTTGATGGTATGTTTTGGTAATTTTTAACATGCATGAAAAGGCTTTACTGTGAAAAGACTGGACTGAATCCGGAACTTAACTGTTCTACTTGTAAGACTGTCATTTCAGGGGAATGAAGAAACGAAAAGGGGTCAACAATGAGCGCTATCTACCGGAGTTTACGGTTCATCCTCTAGAGTTAGGGTTAAAATTTTAACCATCAAAATATCACCAAACAGGCAAGTGCTTTGTTCAATGCGCAGAAGCAATTTCCCCCCTTCATATCTTGACGGGCGATTTTCTAGTTTATTAAGGAACTAGTGGTACTCGCACGGCTTTGCCCGTAGTAAAAAAAAATAAAAGGTCTTTTTGTTCGCCTGTATATTTACAAATAATGTATGGTGAATTTTTCGCCAATTGGCTTTCCCATGCTACGGTTCCACGTTATGATAACTTGGTGATTCACTCGTCTATATTATGATAATTTTGCTCGGGAAAATGTTCTTAAAATTGGAATAGAAAAAGAACAAAATCGAATTTTCGAAAAATCGCTTCAAGGTGCACATTTCCACGCTATAAACTAATTTTGTGCCAAATTTCATAAAAATCGGCAGAACGGTCTAGGCGCTATGCGCCTCACAGTGATCCAGACATCCTCCGAGATTCAGAAAGACTTTCAGAGAGACTTTCAGCTTTATTATTAGTAAAGATAGCCGATTTTACATCTCTTTCAAGACGTTTCTATTTTAAAGAACAAGAATTTTTGAATACTGATTGGAAAATCTTGCAAGATGTATGTCTAACACTACGAAGTAATATATTTAACAAACCAAGTGTTTTTATTCTATGTGTTGACATTAGAACATACGAAACCAATTATCTTGAACAATCGGAGTTTCATTCTTAAGATGCTGCAATGTCGATGATTGAAATGTTCTTGTTTTAATTTTTTGTACTGTTTTGCGCAATTTATTTCTGTTTCATGTGAACTCCATTTTTCACATTCACACCACCGGAAAGTACTTAATTTCAAGAGCTAAATAATAAAAGTTGTGGGCTTTAAGCAGATTATAACGTGTTCCTTATTCGAGCACTAGAAAATCTCAATTTCTTCATTAAAAAAGTTTTTGATCTTGAAGTTCTTTAATTAGTTTTAAATTTTCTGCTGTACTTTTTAGTTCTTACGATGCAGCCAAAATTATTTCAGAATGTCTCAAAAAGATTGCCATTTGCACTAATAATGTACGGGTTTTTTAATGTAGTATAATTTATGCACTAAAAGTACGATCTTTTTCTCGCAAGACAACACAAATCTTTTTTTTTATTTGTCCCATCAAATTTATCACTCAAGATATCAAACAGTAAAAAAATGCATGCATACACTTACATCAGAATGTAATTAAGTCCAAATTAAATTCAAGTCATGTATTTGTACTCCGCACGAGTTTTTGACACCATTCAGTCAAACATTAAAATACTTATCAGTTCAAATATTTTTTTATGTAAAAACTCTGTTAAACAACCGCATGAAATTATCTTCTTAAAAGATGTTACCGCGAGTAAAAATGAAACAAATGCTACACATTTTAAAATTAAAGACAGTTTTTATCAAATAATGTATTATGGGCAATGAAAATGTCCTTCAAAATAAAAATTACATTCCGAAACAATTTTTCAATACTACTCTGAATACTCGATGCGCAGTTATTTACTGAAGCCATCAACGAATTAATTCAACTATCTTTTGAGAAGAAAAATTAAACTAACCCACTTTTGAGAAGGACATTATAATAATCTATGTAGCATGAAATTCGAGAGAAAATACAGACTTTAATATTTGTTAAGCTTAGCTGTCATCGGCTATAAAAAAGCAAATACAGTTACATCTCGAGCGAAATAAGGTCAGAAAAAATATTTATTTGGTGATTTCAGAGTTCACCTTGTGTTTGCCTTTTTTCTACTTTCTTCCGCGCAAAAAGTGACGATGCAATCTTCTTTTACACTTAACAGCTAACGGCCGAGAATATTGAACATTTCTGCACGCATGTTCCGAGGCGCAGCTCGGAAGATAATTCCCTTTGGAGAAAAACGCGGTGTTATAAAAAAAAAAAAAAAATCCAAGATGGAATTTTAGCGTGATGTCATCCAACGGTCTAAACGAAAGACTCCTTCACCAACAATGACATAGGGAACGGACTCGAATAAGGAAGCTGAAAAACTTAATTATGATTCAAACTCGCCTTGTCAGTCTCTTGTAATTAAAGAAAATACTGACTCCAACAACAATCTCTTTCCGATTATTACTCTGAGAAAAAGGTTCTGTTGGTAGTTGTTTTTTGAAGCAAAATTTAATGAGATTTTCTGCGTAGCTCTAAAGTGGCTAGTGAGAATGGAAGTGATATTTTTTTTGGAAGAAAATAATTTCACAAATCTTGCTGAAACCTTCATAAAATAGCATGCAGCGAAATAAATTTTTTGACTGATAAGGTGATTCTTATTTGAGTTTCGAGGTTCATTTTACTTTTTCTCTTAGCTTTTCAGTTCGTCTTTTTTTTTTTCTTCATTTAATTACGCATTTCAAATGCTTCCAAAAGTTTGAAATAAATCCTTTGTGATTATTATTTTCAGGAATGAATTTCACCAGTGATATTTTTTATCATTCAAAAAACTACAATATGAAACTAAGAAGTGCATTTTTTATTGAAACCGAATACAACGTCAAATTAAAGAGAATTGAAATTATGTTTTGCACGTATTTAAACCATTACGCAGTACCTGAAAAATATTTTAAACTTTTAACGTCAATAAATTTGCAAATTATTAACAAAAACCGTTTTATTTTTTCCTTTCAAACTTTCAACCGCATACGTTAATGATACATCCGAACTAAAATATCATTGCATGTATATTAATTTTCATTTCTGCAAAGAAACTTGACACGAAGTTCTAGTAAAATTATTAATTACAATATTTTCATTTAATTAAATTTTAAATAGTTTTTACTAAAAGTATTAAAGTGTATTAATTTGTTTACAAATGAGAGAGACAGCAATCTTATGTGGGTAGCCAATATATATCAATATGTTAAGCATTAAAGTTTTCTTTAATTTGTTTAAATGCTTACTAGAAATCTCTTCAAGCAAACTATTTTTATCACTTTTTCAGCTTCTCCTTCTCTTCTTCTTTTTTTCTGTACAAAGGTCTGTTTCCGTGGGGGGCTTGTATTTGTCTTTAAAGTAGAAATATTGACTTATTAATATAAATAAGTTTTAAACTAACAACTGTTTCAACGGTGAGAACAAGCTTCTTAAGAGGTTGAGAAAAAATACTTACGAACCGCTTTTAGTGAGATTTAAAGTAGAAACAAGTGTATATAAGAAAGTGTAAGATGATTAAGATAGGGTAGACCGGGACACATTTACGATTATTTTTGTCAATGAATTTTCTAAATTTTATGTTTGAACCTACAAAATTTTAGACATTGTGGTTTCGTTAAGCAGTTAATAAAGTCAAAATTTGTATATTCAATTGTTGCTCAGCTTATGCTTTTAACCGTAAAAAAATGTTTTTTAAGTTCAAGTCGGTTGCGTAAACTTGCCCCGAACACAGGGCAAGTTTACGCATCGTGTGGGGCACGTCTACCCATAATAAAAATGATACCAAGGAGTAAGTGATATAGATATTTAACTAAATTTAAATGTTTTATTTCTCTTAAAACACTTTGAAAATAAGAAAATCACAAATAATTAATTAAAGAACATTTTATAGGCTAAACTAAAATCACTGGGCTTATAGCTAATTAAAAACAGAAACTATTTAGTCATCTTCTTCATCACTGTTATATTTTACTAAAAAAATAAAGTATTTCTTTTCGTATTCTTGTCATGGGACTTCGTTTTGACATTTAAGACATTTAATTCCTGTATTGTCCTTTTTTCGATTGGTTGTGTGCTTTCAAACAATAGATGTAAGTACAATTTTCTACTTCGTAAACAG
This sequence comes from Uloborus diversus, assembly GCF_026930045.1. Taxonomy (NCBI): domain Eukaryota; kingdom Metazoa; phylum Arthropoda; class Arachnida; order Araneae; family Uloboridae; genus Uloborus; species Uloborus diversus. The sequence continues at coordinate 135,714,986 of NC_072733.1, read as the reverse complement.
AAGTTCATTAATTTCCTTTTTACAGAGTGTACTAAATTTTTCCCTGTTGTAAGTCTCGGTTTCATACTTTTTTTTTCTTTGATATCTTATATTTCTGCTTTAATAGAAACTTTTAAATTTAAAAGTAATTTCTCCTTTTTTTTTTTTTTTTGGTTCTGCACATTTTTTTTTCTTTGTAGTTTCTAACTGCTCTTGTCTGAGGGCTTATTTAATCGGAGTATCAGTTAGGAAAAAAAGAGAATGCTCACAATCTTTTACTGCTTCATAAGCTTTGGTCCTATTTTTTCAAATGGTTCCAGTTGGGGTAGCCAATATATGACGATGTGGAAGGCCTAGTGGGAGAAATACTTGGATTACCGATAAGCCCTTTCATTATTTTGATATCTAACGTGGCTCTGTTAGTGTTTTGAACATAATGTCTTACCATGTTTAAATTAAAGAAAATGTATTACAGACTGAATAGAGTGTATAAAACTAAAGTTGAACAGGCATGCAGACAACACTATATGATTGTAAGCTATAAGATGCGAATGTGTTAATTAAAATTGAACACTGATTTTCAAAGCTAAATAACCTGAAAATACTAAAGGTTTGAGACAGTACAGAGTGAAAAAAGCGTCCGGGGTCCGTTTAGAAGTAAGACAGAGTAGTAAGACACAGTTAGAACGTACGTAAATGTGCCCCGTCGGCAAGTTTGGATTTATTTTTGATGTGCAACAAAATTTAATAACTTTTCGGTCCACATAAATACAGTTCTCAAAAAAAAGGATAACATTCTGATATTTTTTATATATTTATTTGTTTTTAACAAATTATTATATATTCACAATACTTGCTAGGGAGTAGCATCAATTTGGTATGACTGCTGGCTCTCCATTCTTAACTCGTTTTGAAAAAAGGGCATTGCGTAAACGTGCCCCGGTCTACCCTACTTTAAGCAGAAAAAAACGCTAGAGAGAATATGTCATACTTACAGTAATATCCTTTTGCATAATATAACATTTTGATCTACTTTCAACTTTTCCTTTTCGAAATATCTTTGTTGTACTAAAGAAGAAGCATCTGGGAGGGTATCATTGCATTAAAATTGTTGTACTGAATTATTGAATTTTATTTGCTTTGAAACTATTCAAAATCACCATAATAATTTTTTGTTGCCCTAATAAACCGAATATTTGGAAAACGTACTAAACAGAACAGCGTTCACATACCACTGTTCCAAAAAAGATATATTGCGAGCACATACATGTTAACGATTAATTGTTATTGCCCTCGGCTCTACCTCTACACAGCCAATACACCTTGTACGAAGTATTGCTCTTCTCTTGGTACTATTTACACTTGCACCTTTTTAACTGGGTTTAAGTCTTCACATCTGAAAATGCGCTCAATTCGTCTGATTCTATTTTCTGTATTGCTTTCTAAAAAGTAACTGTTTCATTCATTTCATAAGGAAAAACCAAACACCCGAAGAAAACATGTCCAAACATGAGTCACTTAAACAGTAAATTCCAATTGAGGCAGTAAGAAGCAAAGGGATGTAAGTGGACACGTTCAAGTTTTGAGAAAAATGTGTTTAAAGCTCCAGTCCTGAGTAGGCATTCGTTAAAATATTTTCCTAAATCATGCAGTATATCAGAACTTACCAGGGCTACTAGTACTATCTCGTGCCCCAAAACAAAGATGAAGTTCGCCTACCATTAGTAATAGTTTCCAACAAATTTTTAATTTTGCCACGAGGAATATCCCTTTGCTTCTCACTGCCCCAACTGATTAATTAACAATAATATATTCTTTCTACCTTACATCCTAAAGCGGACTCTTATGTTTTATTTTAAGCGGAGTAAAGGTACCAAAGTTCGTAAAATCATTCATTGTTATTTTTTTAATTTCTAAAAGACACTGCAGATAAAAGACTATTTTATCAATCTCTAAAAAAAAACTTTTGAGAGAAAGTATAAAGAAATGCGTGTTAAAATGTAAATACAATTACTAAAATATAAGCAAAACATCAAAGGTGATTCCGGTTTTAAATAAACCTGTGTATAAAATTAAATAACATTTTCCTGGTAGAATTACGTAATTTCAAAACATGATATTTCCTTGCTTGGCTCAACTACACTAGCACAGTTCGTTTCAGTAACCAAATTGAATAAACAAACTTTGAAAAATTAAAGTTGTGCTTCGTATAACATCACTAAATATTCCCACATTTTATTTTTAATTTGAAACAATGAGGATTTTTTTTATAAAAGGAACTCTTCATTTCACGAGCTCAAGTTTAAATCTAATTATGAAATAATTTATGTAAAAGAAGTACCCTCGTTATTTTCTAGCTCTCTGCAAAATCACTCGAAATGTAACATTTACTTACAAAAAATTGTTTTTAAAGTAACTGATATAGTCGTTTCTACTGCATAAAATATGCGGGGAAGACTTAAACACATTAAACCATTTCCAACATTTTTTTTTAAAACTTTTTAAAAATGTATCCGTAATTGTCACAAAACAATTGGTCTGTAAACATGGTAACGCATGAATGAACTCGGATTTTTCATTCCATCTATTAAAGCAAAAGTTGCAGCACTGGTTCGAAATAAAGATTTTTAAGGATATTTTAAAGTATTATTTCTAGTCAGAACTAACTTTTTCCACTTAAAAATAAAAAAAAAGAAAAACATACCATTCCGTGTAATTTGAATAAGTATTAGTAGCTACTTTTGTGGTTTCATTGTTTTGTAAATTGTTCATACATAAAATGAAGAAACAAAAAAGAATAAATAAATAAAAATTAATTTGAATTTTGACATCTGGAATTTAAATTATGTTTTTCGCAATCACGTGTTAGTTGCAGGCATGAGTGTGTGAGTATGTGTTGGTGTGTATGCGTTTTGTGTATGTGTGTGTAGGTGTGGGCATGTGTGTATGTAGGCGTGTTTGTGTGTGTATGTGTGTTTGTGTGTGTATGTATGCGTGTGTGTGGAGGATATGGGCGCAACCTCGAGACGGTTTTCGCTATAGGCGCAGTATCGTGAGGCCGGTCGACGGTGGTGCTTCAAAGGGAGGCGGGAGGAAAATAAAATCATAGGAATTCCAAACAGTCAAGTGAGAACAACAAGCAATGTGATTGCTCAAAAAAAAAAAAAAAAAAAAATACTTTACGCTTGTTGGAAAAGTAACACTTTTCCATAATAATGTTCCCTGTATTAAAACTTTGTGAGGAAAAGTAATACATCTTGCCTTTTTTATTTAAGTTTTTACATTTTTGGATAAAGGAAAACTAAAAAAAAGTTGGTCTTATAAGAGTCGATTGCTGGGACAATTTAGAGATGGGACAAGAATTTACAGATGGGAAATTTATAACGAATGGGACTAGTATAACGTGTTGAAACGCTCCGGTGAAATGAGAGTTGGCAACCAAGAAAGAATCTTTTAAAATTGAGGCGTTGGGAGAAACGTTTAAAAAGTAATAGAGCAAGAGCCCATGAGAGCCAGACGTAGGTCTGGCTCTCATGGGCTCTTGCGTCATGGGCTCTACATCATAGTATAAAGGCCCAAAATTTTTCTGCGTAAGTACACCATATCAGGTAAGAGAGGTTCGCTATTATTTAAGCTGAGTCACGCTGGATTTGGCATTACACAGGTACTAAAAGTTGTGTCAAAAATTGAGTCAAGTGACCTCGTCGTCTCCCCTCGACCATCTCTGATTAAATATATATATCGAGGTGCACTCACAGACATGCCTTTGAAACTCACCTATACAAATTTTCATTTTCCAAGACCCAAATCCTGAGGATGTAGGATCAATTTAAAAAAAGAAGAGAGGGGGCTTTAAAGTGGCTGATCAGCTTTGTGAAACGAATTGCCATGTATAGCACTCCCCCCCCCCCATTGGAGGCCATTTTGGAGCCCACTTTTTTTTTTTTTGAGGTATCCTAGATCATCATGATTTGTGTCTTGGAAGCTCAAAAATTTGCATAGGTTAGTATCAAAGACATGTCTGCACCTCTCTGGACCGTCCCCCAAATCGGAGATGGTTGGATGGGGACCAACAGGTCACGTGACGAGGAATTAATCTATAATATTTAGCTTTTGCAGCAATTTTACGCATCTTTGCTACCTGTTTCCTACCGAAGCCTGAGCAATGCAGTTTAAATAATAGCGAAGCTTTATTACCTGCTGTGATGTCCTTAACTATCTACAGAACGAATGGTTCATTTTGATGGGAGGTTAAGATTCGTTTGTTAAAAGCCCAAAAGTTGATACTTCGATATTGAAAATTGTATTTTAGTTAAAAATCAGGAACACATGAAGTCTACTCAGTAAACTCCAAAATAAAACGAGGAGTTTTTATGATTGTCTTCATTACTAAAATAAAATCGCATTACTGAAGAATAAATATTAGAGGAACTAAAGTGTCATTCCATACATGTTAAGCTATTGAATGTTTTAAAAAGTGTGCTTTTAAAAATTACTTGATTTTATATTATAGACGAACTATGAATGTATGCATGTTTCTATAATACACGCTGTAGAATGACTTGTGTTTAGAGTTTATGTTTCTATTCGTTTTCATTCAGAACAGTTAAGAGTATTGACAACTCTCTTAAAGGGTCTAAGGACCTTTAACCTTCCAAATTTTCAACTTTCTGGAAAAAAATATATGTTATGCATATTTTAATTCTGAACAATTTAATACCTTATTTATTACTATGCACAAAAAACTTTTCAAGTTATCGTAAAAATGAGTAACCTCTCCCCATAGAGATTTATGTTAACAGCAGTTCTTTAAGCGTCTTTTTCTCAGGTGCCGGTTTCTTCGGTTTTCTCGTTTTGCGCGCATGATATCACAGAAAGTTTCCTTTATATTTCTGTAAAACTTTTAAAGTATGTTTATCTGGTTTATATTTATGACCTGAACCTAAATGTAGTTATTTTTTTAAATTATTTATTCATTTATTTTGAAATTTTATAAGTTAATATCGAAAAATTCCAAAATTTTGGGCAAAAAAATATTTTTTTTTAAATATTACCTTTCATTTTTGGCTAAAATTTAGGTTCAGATCATGAAAATAAACTAGACAAACATACATGAAAAGTTTTACGGAAATATATAAGAAACTTTTTGAAATATGCGCGCAAAACGAGAAAACTGAAGAAACCGGCACCTGAGAAAATTAGACTTAAACGGCTGCTGTTACCATAAATCTCTATGGGGAAAGTTTACGCATTTTTACGATAACTTGAAAAGTTTTTGGCGTATGGCAATAAATAAGGTATCAAATTGTTCAGAATTAACATACTGTAGCTCCCAAAAGTGTTCGTACACTTTGAAATTTTTTAGTAAAACTAAAATAACGCGAAACTGAATTCGAATATGAAGTCCAATATTTTTTCACATCATTCCTATGTCATTCTAAATACAACCCAATAGTTTTTTCAAAACATTGACGGATCTTCTTTTTGAAATGGGTCAAAAAACGAAGAGACAGAGAAATAACACGCCGCAATAGTCATCGTACACTTAAATATTTTTGAATAAATTCATGATTAAAATTATCATATGCCGTTTATTTAATATTTTTTCATTGTGTTGACCCTTAAAAGTCATTTGGCTTTAATTTTTTGTTTATTTATTCCTTAATAATCTGCTTATTACTTTAAAATGGCTGGTATTCGTAAAAAAACAACAAAGACCATTCGAAATTTGATTTTTTTCCTCACTGTAACGGTAAATTGGTTTAAAATGTCTCAGAATTAGATAATTTATACTATTCCATAGTAAAGTGCTAGATCAAATGCTTTAAAGAAAAGAATCGGGCCGAAAACAAAGTAAGAAAAGGTCAACTGACAAAGTTAACAAAGCGTGATCGGAGATTTAAAGTTAAAAAAATTATGAAAAATACACATTTGAGTGATGTAAATGTTTCTGCAGAGTTAAATGAAAATATTTACATTTGATTTTCACCTAAAATTGTTCACCAAGTTCTCTGATTAGCTGGATTAAATGGGACCTCTTCCCGCAGAGATTTTCTTGGTCGTGAAAAAACAGAAAGCTTACGCTTTTCGTCGCAAAACCAATGATAAATAAGTTCAAAACGTTTTAAAATTATGTCATACTTACAGATAAAAATGAATTTAACATTTTTGGTTAAATTGTTGTATAATTGTAAGTAGAAGAAAAAATTTGGAACTTAATCCTAAGAACTTAGTTGGATCAGTTAATCAGAACGGTGGAGGTGTTATAGTGTGAGGGTGCATATAAGCATCAGGACTTGGTAGTTTGGAATTTTTTGATGAAATAATGAATCATGCCGTTCCTTTTAATATTTTTAAACCCAATTTTGAATTCTTAGCCAAAAATTTGGTTATTGGAAACAACTTTGTTTTTTATCAAGATAACGGTAAGAAGCACACGGTTTACAACGTTTGCGTCTAGTGCCTCGAAAATTGTCCTAAAGTTTAAAAATACCCCCTTAATCTCTAGATTTGAACTTAATGTAACATATTTAGAGATATATGGTGGCTAGATTACGAAAATACGGCTTTGAAACGAAAATAGAGCTAGAAACAGTAAGACTCAAAGTGTGGTTGAACACTTACTCAAAAATTACGCAAAAAAAAAAAGAGAAGAAAGAAATAAAAGAGAATGAAATTTATTCCCAAGCGTTTAAAAGGTGTTGTTGATACTGCATGATATTCTACTAAATAATAACTTAATAAAAAGTTAGATTATTCAATAATATATAGACATTTTTTAAAGTGAACAAAGACTTTTGTGAGATAAAATTTCCGGCACTTTTTAGTTTTTTATTTTTAAAAAATTAAGTTTTAATGTTTTTTAAAAACTTTTCATGTAGTTTTGTTAAACATTTATCATAGATCTTATAATTAAATACCTATTCCGAAATATTAATTCTAACTAATGGGTAGGGACCAATTTCGTTGAAAGTCGTAGGTGTACGAACACTTTTGGGAGCCACTGTATGCATAACATATATTTTTTCCAGAAAATCGAAAATTTTGAAGGTTAAAGGTCGTTAGACCCCTTAAACCGAAGTCATTTTTTACCATGCCAATCATCACTGTTGAATCTTACTTTAACAAGTAATCCTACCCACGTGTGAAACACCGATTGGAATTAACCTTTGCACATCTATAGAACACTTAAAAATATTGAACCCGTGTTTTTTTTTTATCGGCAGCAAACACCTTTAACGGGATGAAATGTACCCTTAAATGTTGCAAAATTGGAAATTTGAGGGTATACTATATTCTTTTATTTTAAACTTTATTACAAAAATTTAAATTATTGAATATTTGGAAAAACGAAACAAACTAAAATTTATGGGCTTCAGGATTTTTCTGAAAATATTATTAATGGGGGGGGGGGGGGGTAAACCATCCTTCGCAATATTACGCTGAATGACCCTGAAACTTAAAATTAATCGTAGGAAAGTCGTGTTATATATCAATAGAAAGCTCTATTTTTTAGCTTATTTTGAACAATTTTCAAAATAGAAATCTAAAAATTGGCAGGATTGCATATCTGATGATATGTGTTCTTCATGTCAAATTTTATTAAAATTTTTAATTATGAAGTCAAGAAGGTGATTTATCTGACATGGAATTGCTCATAGGTAGCTAAATTTTGAATTTTCGCAAATAAAATTTAAAATAAAAGAATATATTGTACCCACTAATATCCCAATTGTCTAATATTTAGGGGTAAATTTCCTCCTTTAACGGGTGTCTGTTGCCGATAAAAAATATTTTAGATTGCGCAAAACGATGCGCAAAAGGTGTTTCTTTCATACGGGAACAGAAACTAATGAATTCAAGATATTGGCAGCCATGTTTTTTGATGATTCGGGTGTGCTGAGGCAGGACTGTTCAACTGTAATCCAAGTTAAAGGTAAGTGCTGGTTATATTATATTCATTCCCTTTTCCTCAAAATATAGTTTTCTTTATCATCGAGAATGTATGTAAAATAACAGTTTATTTTGAAATCGCAATTCGTATCCTAATACTCGTTGATGCTGACTTGGCAATTTCTTATAGTTGCTAAGTTGTAGCGATTGCTTTCTAGCAAAAATCCGAGTAGTTGTTGTGATTCTGAATATTTTATTGCACGTGTGATAGTTTTTAAACATTTTCTGAAACTCAAATTTTATTTAAAAATAAATCAATTCCTTTCTTGATCGTATTTAAAGTTATTAGAACATTAAACTTTGTGTACGATTATATTTTGTGTTATATACTATGTCAGTACTTAAAATTTAAATTTTTATTTTCTCTAGTGAATTTTTAAAATATCGCGATTGACTTCTTTCTTCTGTTTTTTTTTTTTTTTTTTTTTTTTTCTTATGTTCAGTTTTAAATTCTTTAACATTTTGCATTTAACCATTTTATTGAAAAACTTTATGTTATAGCATCAGTAGCTTTTATACATAATTCGATGACTAAAATGAAAATAAATAAAATAACAACGGGACAGAGAGACATGCAAACAGTATACAATTTACTGATATTTTTTCTTGAAGAATTTGACACTGTGGAAATACAATACTCTGATGTCTGAACGACTCAAAATTCTCTGAAATCTGGAGCCAGCTTTCATACTTAACGGTCGAAAGTAAAATAATAATAATTAAAAAAATCATCAATAAAGAACTCTAAAAAAAAAAAAAAACTCAAAAAATAAGCATCTTAAAATACAAACACGAAATCCTTGTGTTTTAAAAGTTTTATATTTGCGTCAACAGGAAATTAAAGTTTTACTTCAGGAAAATTGCACTAGTACCATTGAAACTTGGGAACATAAAAATAATTTTAGAAACTATATTCAAAGACACTCGATTGGAGGTCACGGGAAGTCTCTATGACCTCCCCAAAAATGCCATACTGGGAAAATTTTGTCTGGCTATTCGGCAAATTTGGGGACATAATTGTAATGTTGCAATTTTTAAATTCTCGAATGTGCAAATTTCATTAGATATTGTACTTAATTGTGCGTACTTAATGTGTGCATTTACCAGTATTTTATTAATCGGCAAATATTTAAGTTCCATTTGGCAAATTGAGATTATACGCCTTCCCAACATATTTAAGTTCAGGCCGTGTTTGGCTATATTTTAAAATTTTCAGCTTTTCATTTCTGATCTGGCAGTGTTTCGTTATCGTCAAAATTACAGCTTTTAAATTTAAAGTAGAATATTTACATTATTATGCATTGTTTGTCATATTTTATTCGCTTTGAAGGGCATGCTCATTTAGAAAAGTAGATGCTCGAGAACTACAGTAGAATTTGAAATTCTTACAACCTTGAAACTCATCAGTTTCCTTACATTTTAACTTTTAGAACACTTTGAGTCTTAAATTTTGGCATCAACATGTTCAGGATAAAGACAAAAAGTATATTATAAATAATGAAAAGTGTGATTCTGTACTTCACTGTCTTTCACTGCTTATCAAAAGTAAAAATATGTCAGATTGTTATCCGTGTAAAATGAAAAAATCGGAGAATTTCGTTTAAACCTGTAACGGAGATTCAAGCCAACACCCGGTAAGATCTTTTGCATTTAAATACGATGGGTTCCTTAGCAGTTGAGTTCTTTAACGCGGGGAGGGGGGGGGGCGATTATTTTCACAATAATAGACGATTTTTCAAGAAACTCTCCAGTTTATTTCTTTAAGAAGAAAAGTGAGGTTTAAGAACATTTTGTCAGGTTTCAAAAGATAAGAGAGATTTGTGGCAAATCTCCGATAACGGAAAGGAATTTCTGAACTCCCGGTTTGAAATTTACCTTAGCGACCAAAACATAAGAATCGAAAAAACCAACAATTCCTCTAGTTAACAAAGTAGCGTCATAGAACACTATAAGTCAACATTAATTGAATGGAAACTTTGAAATGAATCGGGTTTGCCTCAGCAGTTTTGAGCCGAAGCAGCTATGTACTTCCACTGCTTACGGACTAGAGCGGCTTTAAAAGGAAAAACCAAACCCTTTTTTGAGCTTTTTGGGGGAAGAAAGCCATCTATTAAACAAAACCTATTTTGAGCTATTTGGAGTAAGAAAGCCATCTATTAAACACTCCCGGGGTTTTTTTGGATGCATTTCGTATATTGGACTTCCAAAACAGAAAATAAACAAATTGGATATGAGAACTCAACAAGGAGTCATGGTAGGATATGCGTTTCATACGAAAGGTTACAGAATTTGGGATCTCAAAAATCGCGAAGTGACAGAAACGCTGAATGTTGAATTCGATGAAAATAAATTCTGGACGAACCCCCCCCCCCCCCAGGAACGAGAAACAGAGGGACACAGTTTTATTTCACTACTGAGTAAATCTGAAGTAGAAGAAGAATATCCTGAAAATCATAAAATAGCATGTTGAGAATTAAATGGGTTAAAGCAAATCCAAGGCAAAATAAAGAATACAGGGATAAGTATTATTCTATTGACACGACGGTTCTAAAGTCCGAATCGTGAAGCCGAGGTTTATTGTTCGGAAAATAACATTGAATATGACACAAAATATTTTAATTTCACTTGTGATGATAATTCAGGAAAAGTATAGGATTTTTATGAAGATAGGGGGGATAATTCAAGTATGCTAGAAGCTAACATTTCCGAGATTTAAAATTGGCAAAACGGAATGGCTCAAGAAATTCAGGTGATATGAGAAAGAAACGTTTACGTATTGGTTCCACTGAATGAAAGTTTTAGAAAGAAAAAAGGGTACAGATGTTTTTTTTATTTAAAAACAAATGAGCAGAATGAAATAATGCGCTTCAAGACCAGACTGGTAATTTTAAATACCCACCAGGGGGGGGGGGGGGTACTTTTCGAAAGTGTCCTCTCCAGTAATTTCCTTTCCTTTGATTGAGGCTTTCTTTTCAATTTTTGTGTATAACCTACATCGAGTCCATTTCCATGTAGATGTTTGCAATGCGTATCTATATGCGGATGTAAAAGAGGAGATTTGTGAGACAACCCTTTGACGGACAAACCTAAAAGGTTTGTTCGTCCCTAAAATCTAAATTTTGTCTGTAAATTGAATAAATCATTGTCATTCTGATACAGATTACGCCTCGAATCACGACGACCGGATTTCAATTGGGGGGGGGGGGGGCTTGTAGTGTTTTTGGATAGGATACGAATAATATGGTGGTACATTCAAACAAAAATGCGTACAACTGTCAACGATGGAAGCGGAGTATATTTCAATTAGTGAATAATCTAAGGATGTGGGTTAAAGGAATTTTAAATCAATTGGCTACGAAAAGAGTTCAGAATTTTAGATTGATTAATAGTACTCTGTACTGTGACAATCTAGTTGCAATCGATTTTTCTAGTTCTGCAATAGAAAATTGCAGAACTAAGCAGATTGATGTGGGGTACTATTTCCTAAGGAATTTGATTGATAAAAATGAATTTGGAATACAATTTGATGAAACTAAAAATAATGTAGCTGATTGTATTACAAAACCTTTCTCTAGGGAAAATTTACATAAAGCTTGAATTGCAATGACATATTTTTCTAGGTTTTTTTTTTTTTTTTTTTTTTTTTAATGTTTCAATTATTCCATTATGTTTAAGTTATAATTTGTGCACAGAAACGGATGGCCTGTAATATATTTCTATTTTTTATTCATGTCTTAAAGTATTTCATTCGAGCCGCCTGAATTTCCTTCATCTAAATTTATTCACTAATGCAATATTATTTCTATGAGTTTAGTGGTATGCAAATGTAAAGAACTACGTAACTTGTGACCGGAATTGAATGGGTGGTCTCATTTTTTCAAGATGGCAATTCGTGGTTGTGTTCCGCTTGGAATTTCAAAAAAGCCTCTAGTCTGAACGATGTTGCGATGATTCACTTAGTGACATGAATGCCGGTAATGGAAGTTTATAAGTACCTTTTTCATTTATATTTTTATGTTTTAGGATGCAATTTGTAATCACAAATGCTTTTGAGCTTTAGAGCGTTCTTAGCCACTAAAGCCTATCCTACGGTCTGCGGGCCATATTGGGCCCCTGAAGCTGATTTTTGTGTGCCCGTTGTCAGGTTTTATGTTACAATCAAGAACTATGTATTGGAACAAGATAAACTAAATTTTGTTTTGATTTAAATGTGATGAATCATACAATTCACTTACGTCTGGGTTTTTTAAACTTGTAATTCAATATTGGTTTTTATGGGTAGTTGAATAATATCATTTCAAGAATCACCGGAATATAGAAATTTCTGTTAGTGCTAAATTAAACGTAATTTATTTCATTATTTATTTATTTTTTTATTTTTATTTTCCAGTAAATTTTGGAGCACTGATTCTTTGTTTTTACATGTTAGTGAAATTGAAGGAACCAAAATCAGAATGTTAAGTACTTTATTATTTATTGTACGTATGTTTGTAAACATTTAAAGGAACAAAAGTACGATGTATTACAGCGTATGAAACTTTCTTCGTATATTCAGACTTGTGACACTTATCAAACAAAATTATAGATTATTTTTATTGTAATGTAAATAAAAAGCAGTTATTTTGCAAATGTGAGCATATTTAAATTTACAGTTAAAAGAGGTGCGGTCTTCTGGCAAGCATTTCCAAGAAGGGTAGCATTGTTTACAACAAGGACGGCGGCCAAATGTGGACTTACAATTTCTTAATGATTAGAACTGGCAGTATCAGATTTAATCTATTTCTTGACATGTTTGTCGATTTATTCTTTTGTTAAAAACTTTCAACTTTTCTGATCGATTTTCACTTTTTACTGAATTGACTTTAACTAAGCCATCTTGATTTTGGGAATATAGAATTGTTTCTTCCGAGTTTCAGGTAAATTCTGAAAAACTTAAAGATAAATTGTCTAAATCCTATCAAAAGAAGTAGCACTTAAAAAAAAAAGCCGCTGGCGGATTAAATGGGGATATCGATAGCTGTTCAAAACGGGGGGGGGGGGGGGGGGCGTCCACATTTTAAAAGACATAAAATATAAATGAAACATCTTAAATTACGCTTAAATATTAAGACAGATATAAGATAGAATGCTCTTACGGTATTATTTTATTTCAACTCAAATGATTTTTTTATGCAGTTCCTTAGTACTTAGAAAAAAAGCTCCAAAAAATTAAATTTAAACAATATAATAACACAATTGTGGAATAAAATATATGAAAAAAAAATATTTTAAAAAATTACAAGTAAAATATTTCATATTAAGTACAGAAATCTAAATTATTTTACATCACACATTGTTTCATATTCAGATTTCTAATAATGGGCAGCTGTCGAAGAAAAAGAATATGAAGCTGGTATCAGTTGAACATAGCTCGAGCTGTTAACAAGTGTTGGAATGGAATATGAGTTAAAGAAAAAGAAAGAAAAAACATCTACGGTTTTCAGTGCTACTATAGCAACTCGGGGAGGGGGGGGGGCTAAAAGAGGCTAGATGCAGTATTCATTATTTTAAATGAATACCTCAATATTTCCCAATTGGTTGTCGTAAACGTCGACCTTGCTCCATTTTCTAAAAAAATAATTCTCTACCGTATCCTAATTATTGCTTTGAATTAAACATATTGCAATCCAATAATCTGGAGCCTATTATAAGAAGAAACTAGTTTCAAGTTTTATTATCCTTAAGATATATATTCTCCCGATCACCAATCACTTCAGTTATCCGATCGAAAAAAATAAATGTTACTCTTAATCAACGGTCTCTTATGTATTACAAAGTCCTTCAGAACTACCGAAAGTTAGAAGGATTTTTTTTAATTGTATTTCAGAAACCAGTATAAGTGCATTTCTTGACATGGAAGATAAAATGTAAGATTATGTTCTTTCTTTTTTCTTTTTTGAGTTCTTATGTAAAGTATTCAGATTAGGTCTATTTTAATTAGACACTAATAAACCACCGTTTCAATTGCGTAGTTTCCAAATTGTTGCACAAAAGTTTTTTTTTCTCCTTAAAACAACATATTTAGCGCTTAACTGGTTCCTGAAATAAACGATTCAATTACAATTTAGGTATATGTTAAGCGGTTTCAAAATAAAAGCAACTCCCAAGGGAATCTTAATTTCAGATCATTCAGAGTCATAATTTTAATCATTTTAGGGCGTATTTTTACACCTACGTAATTTGATTTTTCCATGAATGTTTTTTGGTGTCCACAAGTTTTATGAGATTCTAAAAATTTTTATTTTGACAGATGCTTTCATGATATAAGGCCTAATGATGGCACCTAAGTCGGCAAAGATGTCACAAAGAAGAATCAAGTTTGTAATGTAAAAATATTGGCCTTGAAAAAATTAGCATTCGGTTTTAAATGAATTTCTGCAATTTCACTGTAAAAACTACTAATCGATATTTATAGGTGATGTATACGAAATAAAATAATTTGGCAATTTTTAATGGTGTGAATGTTTCATTTTTTCTCATGAAAACAGTATAACATAATATAAAGTTATATAATTTTTGGAGTAGTAAAACCAATTTTTAACTTTAATACTAGTACTCATAAACCTGCAGATTTTATTATACCGAGTGAAAAATTGTTTCTGTTTAGTAGCTCTGAAATTTTAAACCGTCACATATTTATAGTTTTCATCTATGTAAATTTTAAAAGGTTAATAGGATAAAGTATTATCTAATCTATAATAATCAGTTTAGAATAAAAACCATTCTGTGCAGTCTAAATGCTGTATACTGCACATATGGTGTGAAATAAAATTAAGTTTGTTACTAATATTTCTCAAATAAAGTAGATCCAAATGCAACTTATAACATTAAAAAAAGAAGAAAACCATGAAAATATTACGTTTTACCATAAAAGAAAAATAAATGCATATAATTGCATGCATCAAGTTAAAATAAACTTAAAGGTTTAATGGATTGCATATTGCAAAACATTTCTCACGTTATGCTGCACATTTTAGCATTACAATAATTCTGGAAGTGAAAAAAGTACTTTTAGTGAAGATACGATGTAGTATTTTCAGTTATATATAAAAAACCTTTCTCATTTTTACTACCTCCATGGATCAAAAAGTTTTGTATTATGAAAAAGCTATAACTGTTCCTAAAATAAAGCTTCAGACCATATTTTGCAATTTCCTTCAATTTGTAAATTTTTAAGTCTGCAATAGAGCTAAAAGTTTTTTGTAGAAATGAAAATGCACCAATTTTTCTTCTTTAACATGTGTTTATAAAGTATTGAGATGGGGCATTGATTTATTTTGTGTACAAGGAAATTAATATCAATAAAACATTTATTTAGCAGCAGTTAACTATTTTTATGTAAAAGTGTTTTATATTTCTTTATTTGTCGCTTTTCATAGCCTAAAACATTATTTTTGTTGTTGAAAAACTTAAGAAAAGGAACAGATTTCGTATGTAGGCTGATTTATACAACGTACATACTGACTCAATTGCTTTACTTTTCGATATTGTTCTTCAGCTGTAAAAGCAGTGATTTCGGCTATGAAAAGAAACGATAGGGTTAAAAAACCCTTTTGCATAAAAATTGATAACTTCATTTTATGGTTTACTGCTGTTAATTTTACTGTACAAATCATTTATAAAACCGTATACTACTGCTGCTTTTATGGCACAATTCAGTTGATTCCGCAGCATAACACTGCTAACTTTACAGTTTTATACTGTTAATTTTGCAGGGCAATTCCGTTACAAAACAGTATATAACTGTTAATTTTACATATTATCTCTGTTAAATTTACAGGTCAAGTCATTCCTAAAAGAGTATATTACTGCTGATTTTACAGTTTGATACTGTAAGTTTTACAGGGCAGTTTTATTAAAAAGCAGTATATTACTGCTAATTTTACAGTTTGATACTGTAAGTTTTACAGGGCAGTTCTATTAAAAAGTAGTATATTACTGCTAATTTCACAGTTTATTGCTGTAAATTTCACAGTAAAAGTCTGTTATAAAACAGTATATTACTGCAAATTTTACAGTTTAGAATTGTAATTTTTGCAGTTTTTCTTTGGAATGCGAGCTGCCAGTATTTTACTGTAAAAACAACAGCTTTTTTTTTGCAGTGTACTTGTGTAGGAATACTTGTAGTGTGATAACAGCTTGTTGCGAAATCTGTGAGTGTTTGATTTCTATTATAACCGTCATGTTTTTGCTTCGATAATTAGCAATAAAATTGAGTAACATATAGCAGAAAGCGCTAATATAGAAAACGATAGTTTGAAATCACGTCTAACGAACATTGAAGTTTTCTTTGTTATGCTCTTTCTTAAATGCAATAATGCCAATATGAAATGACTTTAACTGAAATATATATAAAAAATATGACTGCTTTTCAAAAAATTATCTTTAACTGAACGTGTCACAGTGTACAGTAGGGTTATGACTTAAAAATTTGCCTGTAGTAGAAATCAATGAACTTTTTGATACATAATCAGAAAATGAAAATTATTTTGTTCAATTTCAAAAAAAGTGTTCCTCACCTATGGAACTTATTTTACCTTAGTAATCTCAGAAAGTTCAAAATATACTAGTTAAAATAAACTTTGTATCCGAACGTTAACGTTTTACTTTTCTGGTATATTTAGGAATATAGAACTACGAAGGAGATCATATATTTCTATCGAATAATTCAGTATGCCCCAGTTTCTTTACGGAAATCGAATAAAAGACTCATCTCGGAAAATAATTTTCATAGTATTCACAGAAATATCCCATTATTTGAACAAGTATAGCGTTTGTACTTCTTTTCGAACATAACAGCGAATTTGAATTATGTTTTAATGCAAAAAAAGAAAAAGTTTATTCACCAAGTGTAGTTTCAGCTTTTGATCAATTTACGTGAGCAACAGCTTGTTACTAAAACGTAGAAGAGTTTTTAGAAATGATATCGGCTGCAGAAAATTTTAAATAATTATGTTATAGAACATATATCAGAGTGGATGAAGTTTTTTAACTCTCATAGTTACCAAGTGCATCTAAGGTTCAGACTTTTTTTCTATTTCTAAAAATATGCTAGTTTATTGCATCAGTAACTGGTAAACTGGTATTCTTTATGTAGTCCTGAAACTGCAGAAATCATCCGTCCAAGATTCCCCTACTCCATCAGATATCTCGGAGGACAGGGGATGGGAAATTTCTTCTCTAAGCTATAACTAAGGTCACAGATATAATTTTAAATACTTTTTTCAAAACAATCAAAACTATTTATTGGCCATTTTATCACGAGCAACACTATTCCATTATAGATTCTACCTTTTTTTAGTTGCTGTAGGTTACAACACTGTACGTTTAGTGCACTGAACTTAAAACGAGTTGGTGCGGGAAGTTTTTTTTTTTTTTTCAGACACAATAGCAACAATATTTTTTTTTTAGAAATCAGGGCACAAAAGTTCCCCAATTGCAACTGCAAGAGATTTTTTTTAATGCGAAAAACAAAATCGTAATCCGAGTTTACAGAACTTGGTTATTCATTTAAGAAAAAAACACGAAATATTTTTATCTGAATGACACAAAAAGGAGCCTTTACTCACAAAACGAAAACTATGCAACACATACCTGGATTGTTCACTGCCCTCATTTCTCATGCATTAAATCGTGCGTCTCTGGAAAGGGAATCAGTTTACATTACAGCCGATTTTCTACACAGATCACTTTCAGTAGATCCGATTGTAACTAGAAACTATACAAATTTATTCCTTTGTTTATATTGCCATGGCCAGGTAAACGGCAGTATCTGCAGAAATGAGTTTTCGAGATATCTGAAGAAATGTGTGTTGGATTCCGTACTAACAACAGGGAAATGTTGAAATTAAGACTTTTTTGCGCCTTTTTTCAGCGGAAACCAAATAAACAAGCTTGTACAATGAAGCTAATGTACAACAGATGAGAAAAATGCAAAAAAAAAAAAAAAAAAATTAAAAACGAAAAACTTGCAGTTATTGCCCTTAACCTGCCCATGGCAGTATACTGCTCTGTAGTATTTATACAGCAGACATGAAAAGGTAAATTCATACTAAGAAACTTTTAACTTCTATCTTCAAACGTAACCAAACAGTTGGAGTCACTTTTGCCAGTTGTTCCAAGATCATTGGTTCTTTGAATAAGGCACATTCCGTTTACCAAAAGGCTTAAACTTAACACTGTTTTAGCTAGTTTACTATGTAAGTCAAAAATGATTCGATGCTTCTTTCTTAATATTTTTTCACACGAATTGTATTTCAGTCATTAAAAACGCAAACATTCTTTTGGCTGAACCATTCTTATAAATGTTCACCAAATATAACAAATCTTAGTTGTTCTTTTTTTCCGATTTTAGTTCCTCTATGAAATGTACCATCTGTAAATAAATTAACTAATATATTTTGGCATTAAGAGAGCAGAAAAGTGGTTCACTAACCTGAACTTCTGTTGCGGTGAGAATGAAAAGGGTGTGAGTCAGTTTCCATGTCACGGATTGGATCGGCAGCCAAAATGTTCTGATAGGGAGAAAATATGTTCTATCACTAAGTCTTTGCAAGCATTAGACTTTTTTTCAATAAATGCACCATAAATTACGAATCAATTCCAACTAAGTTACTAGTAATTTTTTATAAAAGTCGATGTGTTATTAAAAAATAAAGGTTTTTTCTTTTTTTTTAAATTGGGCTGCGTTAGTGGTTTTACTTTTTGCAGCTCTAGTAGGATCCCTTAATATAACATACAGACTTTAATGCAGCATTACTATCAGCGGATTTCATAACCATGAAAACGCTGAAGCCCAGTTTCCCTTAATGGAGACAACTGTGTTCTTCTTCGACGTGAAACTTCACAAGGGGTTTAATTTTGCCAACAGTATTCAAAACAAACAAACATTCTGGATGGATCTTTTGCATGCTGAATAATAACACGACATGGATAATGGAGTTTGACAACAGGATCGTTCAGTCTTGCAAATTTACCTACTGGAGTCACGTTCGAACCTGCGCTGTTGGTGGAAGAGGCCAATCCTTACCTGCATCACCTCTATTAGCAAAACATTCAAGTACATATGACTAAAACAAACTTTTCTCTCGAAGTTAAAATTTATGTAGTCATGGCTTTTTACCATATGCTTTTTTTTCTTACTAAACCTTCATTACTCAAAACTAAGTTAGGATGACTTACAACACTCTTAGTCTAACCCCCTCCCCCCCCCCCCCCTTCAATATTTGCTTAAAACAACAAAACCTTGGACTAATTGCGCTCTAACATCCTTTAAACTGCGAAATATATGGGTTAATTGGCAATGCAAAGAAACTTTTACAACATTTTATTCGTTCACATTTTTATGTGCTGATATGAACGCCACGATATATTTTCTCAACTTATTTCAAACTTTTTGAAATAATATTACCACTCATTTAATTATTGATTTTATCAACAATATCGCTTTCAATTAAATAAAATGATTCACTAATTTACTGTTTTATTTTTTAAATCAATCTGTTGGTTAAATGGTTATGTTTAATTTGCATTTCCTACCAGTCATATTTGAATGCTCGCATTGTTATCCACATGGTGCAGATTTCACCAAAACTTGGCATGAAGTGTAAACAATGAGCTCGAGGAATGAGAAAGCACGAATCAAGGATGCTAAGCACCTAATTCCCTAATGACATTCAATAGAGTATTCACGCTCGTAGAATAGGATAATATGAATATCAGATTATGTAATTTGAAACAGATTACAATCAGTAGGTAGGCATTAAGTTATTGAAATCCTTCTCATAAACTCATAAATATTCTTAAGACATGTAATTTTATTGTCTAAATATATGTTAATTAGCATGTCTAGTGGTCTCTGAAATGCATATAGAAACTAAATACATAAAAAGGTGATTTGAACATTTTAAAACGTTGCATATCATGCAATTAGGAATAAAAATATAATTAACTCAATATTGACGAAAACCCCAATTATAGTCAAAATATTCAAACTATTTTTAAACTATTTTAATTTATAACCAAAAAATAATTTCATAGCTCATTTTACAGTTTTAGCTGTAACTGCTTTTTTTCTCTCAGGCAATACATTTATGCTATATGTAGGCTATAGGTTGGCTTGCAGATTTCTGAAATGTTCAACCGGGACACCAAAATAGCCCCCCCCCCCTCGCCAGCGTTGTGAGTATTCAAAAGGGTACACCTCCCTGGCATGCTTTTAGAGTGTTTTAGAGGGTAGTTCATTCTTAATATGAATACAAGGCAACTAGATTTAAACCTAAATCGCGTATAATAACTGACACAAGCAGAATTTGACCATTTTTACCTCCGGAACAGAGTAGTCTTCTAATTGAAATAGTGGCTTAATTGGGTAGCATATGTTGCCTTTACTTTAGCCAGTAGCGGGTTCACACATTTCGGGGCCCCTTTGCTAAAGATTTCTTTTTTTTTTCATGTGCTTTTCGGATCCCTAAAGGAATGTAGTATGGACCCCTTGCAAGTGAGACCTTTGGGACATGGTAAATCCGTCACTGACGTTAGCTTTAAATCCGGTTTCCAAACCATGTTTCTCTGTGCGGTTATTGAACTTGAACCACATCAGTAGCACTCATTTTACAACACTGCGAAAATAAATAAATGATATTATTAAAATTGATAAGGAATCTCTAATGGTACATTATAAAATTGTTCAGTTGTGCAGTTGATAAGCCTAGTTACAAAGAACTTTGTTTGCACAATGTAAAAAAGGAGGATCTGCTTCTGGACGATCGAAATCTGCTTTTGGAAATCGGACTGAAAGTAAAAAGTTGAATTAAATAAGTTTATTTAGGCATATAATAATGTAGTTCGTGTTATGATATTCTACATAATTCAACTATTGTCCAAGTCTAAACACTTATTGAAAAGGCAAAAACTGTAAGAATACGAATGCTTGTAGTATCTAAAGCTATCATGAGGAACAGTTTTAACTATGAAATCAAACAAGATCACATGATGGAAAAATCAAGACAATAGGATGTATTTAAAATTAGCAGTTTTTTCATAAACTAAACTTCAATTTCAACAGTTACTTTTTGCGCTCTGGACGGAATTCATAATTTAAAATGTAACAAAAAAATATTTCAAGTCTACTGCGATAAAGAAACACATATATAAAAAATTTCAGAACGTCCAGCAGTTGTTGTCTTTTCGTATTTTTTTTCTTTGTTTGTTTTCTTTTTAATTTTTTACGAGCAGTCAGTTTTATGAAATAATGTGCAATGCATCTCGTATATATTGCCAATCGCCGATTCCTATTAAAATGTCGACACATTAAAATTTTAGAAATAATGATCTTTGAAAGATAAGTGTCAAAAACTGGATTTTCTCCACATCAACTGTCTAATTTATTAATTAAAAGAATACAGCTTAGGTAGCAACTACAAAATCAAGATCTTATGTCATACAAGATACATTACGTTACAGTAAGAATATATGTGTGTTAAACTTACATAAAAAAAAAGAAATACATTTGTTATTTTATGCTCTGAAATATATCACTTTTTACGAAACTATGTAAGCGAATGAAAATAAATTTGCTACTTGTGACTTTTTCCAGCTGTATATTCTGCGGAAGTTGATGCAAGGTGACGAACGCAATCCAAAGGCACCCCTCGGCAACAATTTCAGGCCTCCACTTCCCTTAAATCGACGAGCCCTCAGGAGCAACATAAATTTCATTCGTCAAGACGTAAGTCATCATCGATTAATCGATATGTATCGTCATCTCTGTTTACAAGAGATAAGATGCCTCCTATCTCTTTTTTTTTTATCTTTTACGGGTTCTAAAATATCCAATACAAAACTTTTCTGGTGAGGATTATTGAAGCTTTCTTTAAAGTGTTTGTTTCACGTACTTATGGAAATTTTATAGTCTTGAATTCTTTTTCCTGCACAAGTTAAAATGACATAAAATAATGCTTTTTGTGATCTTGGAAGTTTTCAATAATATTAAAGAAATAAAAGCGGTAAAAACTTTAATGTCATGCTCTGATTTGTATACAGACAAGCAAATTGTTTTGAATACAGCTACCTCCGAAGGGCAGGGGGTGGTTTTCAAAAATCATGCCATGACTTCTCAACCTCAATACTGAACTAGAAGGAATAGACGATCGTTTGCACTATTTTTCAAGTAAAGAAAACCTTTTGATATTATCTTTGAGGCTCTAATTCTCATTTTCTGAGACGATCTTGAAGTTAAAAGTAACTCAACCCACGTGCCCCTCACCGTTTGGTGAGTGACACTTGGTTAGTGTAAGGTTCCGATTGTAAAAACCACGGGTTAAATATTTTTAATTGTACTATAGATGTTTAAAGGTTTATTCTGATCGGCAAATGACACACTAGGTTACTAAACGAATAAATACCTTTGTGCTAGAAAATTAGATGAATCAATTAATCGAAGTTTTGGTGCACAAAAATTGCAAATTATGCAGACATGTGTTTTGGTGTTGCAAGGAACACCTTTTTCCTGGTTTCCTCGGATGACTTTTCATCCAAAAGCTCACACTTCTTTGAATTGAAAAAGGTGTTCCTTGTAACACCGAAACGTGTGTCTGCAGTAATTTGCAATTTTTGTGCATCAAAACGTTGGTTAGTTGGTTTATTTGACTTGGATTACTTGTTAGAAGATTTTTAGCATGCTAAAATAGCTCATGGCATGTTCAATTGCTGGTAGTGATTGTAATTAAGAGTTAGTATTAACGGACTCCTTAAAAAACTGCATGGAAGTGAAGTAATATTTTTTAATATCTTCAAAGAATAGTTTTCAAAAACGTATGTCACATGAATATAAAAGACACTCCGCTAATGATTGTGCAGAACGCCATTAATAACGTTTAGTAATTAAGTTAATTAATGAAATTATTTTTTAGAAAAGAAGCAAAAGTTTATTTCCGTATTTTTTTTTTTTTTTCAAACTTGAAAAAGAAACAATATCTTATTTTAGGAATGTTTTTTTTTATTTATTTTTTTTTTTTTTTTTTGTCTATTGAAAAAATCAACATGAAACTGTTGAGTTCACTGCTTGTTACTCATGATATAATTGATTATGTATCCCATCATGGCTTGTGGCCACAATTCACCTGCACGAGCTGCTTTAATTTCTTCTAACACATTATCTTTCAAACCATAGATTACCAATTTCTAACTGTTATTATCCGTATTATTCACTAGTACTGGTTTATTTAAAATTGTAAATAAAAATTCTAGTAATTGAAGGATATAAAGGCCTGCGTTTTCTTTTCTTTACTTCCTAACCAACAATGGTTTTATAGGGAGCAATAGGACATTCCTAAACGATTCTTAAACAGTCGTCCCAACAAAAACTATCACCGAGGTCTATTAATCTCATTTTCTACTTACGCTTTGCCGCATACAATTTCATCAAATTTCAACAGATAGTAAAATTAGCATTTGCAAGTCGAGGTATCTTCTAAGATATTTTAGCCAGAAAGATTTTAAAGGACAAAAAATTCACTTGCAGAACTTGAACTAATGGAGTCGAACAGCTTTGCAGCTGTCTACAAATGATGTCACGCTTTGATGAAAGGCGGGGGTTTAGGAAATTGTAACAGTTTATGACAAGGGGGGCAGAGGGAGTATCAAGAAGTGTGACACCATGCATTTTTAAGAGAATATGCAGATGAAAAGCAGCGTGAAATGTGACAAAGGAAGGGGAAGGGGTAAAGTGAAGTGTGAATGATATTCTGACAAAATTAGGTAGGAGGGTCAAAAAAAAAAACGGTCAAGTTTCTCGCATTGAACATTGCATAATACAGTTTTTTTTTTGAAACAGAAAACAATGTATTCCGAAATTAATTTTAAACTTCATTGTTTAAAATAGATTGATCAGTGATTGATTAATTGCTTTTTCTTGGTAATATATGATTATTCTGGAAGTCGAATATTCAGAAGAAAGTTTTGACTGCCTAAAAGGATATTATAACGATGTATACGTACGAGCATCGTACAAGCTTCTGAAATGAAACATTTATTGTCAGTGAAAAGAAATATGAATAAAAACTAAAGTACCTATAGAAAATCTTAAAAAGCAGCATCCCAAAAGCCAAGTTCTAATTGATCTTCATATTACAACAAATTTTCAATGTGAATGCAGGATATCGCAACATGTAGTTTCAAAATAAAATAAGATGAAAATACAAAAATAACAGTACATGATAACTTTCGTGATAAGAAGATTTTGTAGATGATATATTTGAATGAAAATGCGAAAATGTTATACAACAAAGATTGGCAGCAAAACAAAAGCAATTTTTTTATGCATGACCGTTTTAGACCCAGGAGTAAGCGCATGACCGTTTTAGATTCAGGATTGGGTCAGAAAAAGGGGAGAACTATGTTTAAAACGTCCCGTTTTCAAAGAAATTTAATTTCGATTCTGAGTACTCCTTGAGTAATCGGAGCCTTATATAAGCTTGCTTTATTTACTTACTTTTTTTTCAAAATTTCAATCATGAATGTAAAATTTGATTGACTTTCATGAAGATTAGATACAGTTAACACTATTAAGTAAACTTATTTTATTTGAAATATGGAAGTTTTGTCAGCTCTCATAAGAAAGTGAAATTCATTTTTTGCGAAATAAATTGATTCATTTCAATTAGGATTTTTTGGAAGTCGCTTTTAATTCTATATTATTAAACTGCATCTACCGCTGCAAAGCTTGCAGTTTAAAAATACAAAAGATCTTATCTACTCCTCCAATGTTAACATTTCATAGTTTGCTTATTTTATTTTTCTCAACTTGCAGAAGAAGTTGAAACAAAGCAGTGTAGAAGACAAGTTTTAGGATACTTTAACAGATAATACTGCTAATTGGATGCGCAGTCTTTTTAATGTAAATTTATCACATACGTTTAATGTACTGTTTCGCATAGTAGTGACCATCGTCGTTACACTCATATCATTGCATTTCTTAAAATGAATATATAGATTCCCAATTTGAAATATTTTATTGCGCAAATCTAAAAGCAAAATATATTTCATATTGTGATTTATTCTTTGAACTAAAATGTAATTTTATGAGTAATAGTTTACTGAATTGAGGCAGTTGCCAAATTCATGTTAGAGAAATTTAATAAAAATCTAAAAACATATGTTGTTTTAAGGAGGTCCGGGACACATTTTTGAAAAAAAAATTATTTAACAGTTCATAGTTTTGAAATTTTTTGCACTGATTCACCATGTATTTAATAAGCAAAATCATGACGAAAATATTAATTTTTATTTATTTTGTTTTTTTCTTTTTAAATGAGGCTGCTTTAAATTGCTAAAAATCAAAATATTCTTGGACAATTTTTAATTTTTTTTCCAAAAGCTTATGCACAAATATCTAAGCTTTAATTTTTATTCGGCGATTATTTAAAAAATATTAATTCAATAAAAATCGACAATATTTAAAGAAAAATTTCGAAAAATTCAAAAATACTTTCTTCTAAAAAATAATTTTTTTTTTTTAGAAAATGGTTTTTTTTTTTTTTTTTTTTTTTTCAAAATTGTAGAATAAAAATTCTTAAAGTAAACTGTTTGAAAAAGATACGCTCCAAATTTCTTTACTTTATCTTTATCAGTTATTGACTGATACGAGTTTGAATGCAAAAAATTGGAAAAAACTGCATCATGGGGAAAAACGCGTTTAAAAATAAGTATAATATTAGTTAAATGCATGCAACAAAAATAATTTTATCTTCCGTTCTAATTAAGATAAAAACAAGATTCAACCTTCCATTTAAGCAGAAAAAGAAACGGAAAAGTTTTGTTAATCATTGAAAAATGCAAAATGACAATTTTTGTGTGTCGGACCCCCTTAAAAGAGAATGTTCTCTTAACAAACTACATGAAAAAACTATATAATCTCTAAATGAAATATCATTTTTACTCTTTTAGGAAACCTGCTCTTACTATTTATCAGCTGAAAAATCTATGTTTCAAAACGTTTTCATTTAAACATACATAACATTGGCTACTTAAACTGAATTCAATTAAACTAACAATTTCAATCTACAGTTTTAGGTCTTAGAAGCCAGTTGACTTTTACTGAAATAGTTGTTTACGCTTTATATATATATATATATATATATATATATATATATATATATATATATATATATATATATATATATATATATATATATATATATATATATATAAAAATAAGCTGAGAAATCTCTGAGTAAAGAAACCTTTTTTTAACCGTTTAACCGCCGAACTATTGACGGATGATCAAATTTGAGTAATTTTTTGAAATTATGTCTATTTATGTCTAGTAAATACAGAAATAAAATAAAATTTCCAGAAAAAAAATTTTTACTATGATTTTCAGTGTGTTCCATTTTTGGAACATTGGCGCTTTGCATGAAGTTTTTTTTTTTCAGAGAATTTTTTTAAACTAAGAGGTTTTGAATGCGGTTTTTATCTTAGCATACTTTATTGCGGTAAAAATAATATTTTAAATTGCATTTGTGTACATATCAGAATTCAGAAAATCCAATACAGAAATATCTAATGCCCATGATATGAAAGGAAGCATTGCTGGTGAAGTCGTTTGTCGCAATGGAAACATTTCTTAGTAGTATTTTTTTGCACACCGCGCAACGTCCTTGGGATGCAGATACAATATAATGTCCGTCAGACATTCTTGATCGTTTATGTAAATGACGAGGCCCTGGATGACTTTCTACCTGTACTTTTCTTCTTAGGAGGTCAGTTGTTATTTCCCTTCGGAACTCTAAATGCTTCATCTTGACTTCGTGTAACTCACAATGAAGTAACCAACTAGCAACAACTGAAATATTCAGAGCATTACTAAAAAGATTCCACCATCATTTTTTACTCCTCAAATGAGGTCTGTAGCTCCCTAAAAGTTTATCCAAGACGTCCACACACCCCATTCCTTCATTGTATGTCTTGATAAGATGAGTTTGTGGCACATCTATCATGCATTTCTGCGCATTTGAGTAACATTTTACAGATGCAAGTTGCTCATGTGTATAACAATTAGATACTACTGTAACCACTGCATTATCCTTCCAGCTGCACATGTACACTGATCCATCAGATCGATAGTTAAAATTTCCGCGATCTTCTTTAGAAAGGGCTTTTTTGGATTTCCGTGGACAATGGCCAGTTTGGTTTTCACGAATTGTTCCTGTTGCTCGTACACTTTTTTTTGATAGCTGAGAAATTAAGTCATATGATGTAAAAAAGTTATCAAAGTATACTTCATGCTTAGACGTGTCAGTCAAAACTGATAATAGATCATTTACAACTCTGGATCCTAATTGCACATCAGGGGATCCTTCTTTTTTGTCTGAATAAATCTCCATAGAATATGGGTATCCACTTGAAGAGCACAGCATCCAAATTTTGAAGCCGAATCTTATTGGTTTTCATCTAATAAACATTTTACATGAATGCCGACCGTAGTAGGGAACCATAGATTCATCTATGCTCAATTTTTCATGAAATACACCAAATTGCTGAGGGTTTTTACACAATTCTTCGTAAATAGGGGAAACTTTTCTTAGTTTTTCATTTTGTTTTGATTCATGGTTGTCCATCAAATGAAAGTTGTTTTTTATTTTTCGAAAACGATTTTGAGGCATAACTGTTGGTACAATTGGCACAGATGTATCTTCTGCACTGCTCCAATACATATCTTCAGAAGGAACAGAATGGTACCCACTCAATAGCAACAAACCAAAAAATTGTAGGATTTCATCTCTGTCAACATCTATTCTTCCTCAGTGATATTGCCTAGTTTATCAGAGGGTAATTGGCATATATCTACATCTGACAAATCCGAATCTGACAATGTCTCTAAATAAGCCACAGCTTGTTCTACAGTAAGAAATCTTGTTGACATTTTTTAACATTTATGAACAGTTGGTATACGTCAAACAGAATTTCGTTTCGCCCGAAAACAAAGCTAGCGAATTATTGAACTGCATTTAAAATATGAAGAATAAAACGCTCACTAATATTATTTTTTATTATCGCGTGACAATGCAGCTGTCCGAGCAGGTGTGGATTCGGAGCCATATAGTCCGTCAAACAGAAGACTGTTATTATTTTCTTTGCTAACGAAACGTCATATCCTTTCAAAATATAAACTTACTTGGTTTTGCCAACATCTACATCAGAGTACATTCAAAATGAGAAAAAAAAAAAGAAACATATATTACGAAAAATGAAATTTCCCCTTGGAAGTCGAACGATTTACTTCTTGGAAATTTGACTCCCTAAAAGCGCCAATGTTCCAAAATTGGAACATGCTATTTTGAAGGGGTACACCTTTCGGAAATATCATTGTACATTTCTACAAGCATTTTAAAATCATGCATTGAAGTATTTTTCACAACTATAATAAATATCATCATATTTTCTGAAAAAGCCAATTTTTGGTAAATTTTATAAGAAAAAGTTGCAAAAAGCTAAAAAAAACACTCATCTTTGAAAAATCGCAATAAATAATTGAAAACATATAAACAATCAAGTAGGAAATCAAAAAATACTTTGAAATAAGACTAAACTGTGTTAAAAAAAACTTGTTTATTTTAACGTTATTTCTTGGGAAAATTTTCACTTAAATATGATGTTCCATTTTTGGAACATTGGCGGGTAAACGGTTAATCAGTAAATATTAAAGACACAGTTTTTGTAAGGATCAACAGAATTCCATGAAAGGATTTTTATGCACCTAAGATCACTAGTTTAATTAACCAGCTGTCAGTCTTTTCGAATTTACGAATATTTTTTCCCCAATATTTGCCATTAAAAATTGGAAAGTTCAAGTTCGTTGCGGCTTTATGAGTAATATGTCTCGTTTTTGACGCAAAAAAAAGTTTTCTCTAACTTAAGATGTTATGCATGACAGAATTCGTCATATCCTTACTTTAATCTAAAATATTTTTTATGCTAATGAAAAAAAACACTTTTTAATTATAAATTGCATTGCTTCTCTTATCTGACTTGAAGGAGTGATTTTTTCTAAAAAATTGAATATTAAATGATATTTGGGTATGTTAGTTAAGGGCATTATTTTTATTTCGTCAAACTAAAACGGTGCGGGGGGCATTTTTATATATTTTTCCTTGTTATGTACGAATTTGTTTCAGTTAAGATAAACCATTTCTGTTGTTTATTAACGATGATTTAAAATGTGTGTCTGCTTGTTTAAATGTTTTGAAGCTTCAGCATTTATCTAGGCTTGAATGAAATCAAGTAGACAAAAAATACTTAACTACTGGAAGTGATAAGAGTTAATTGATGCTACCTTTTTTTTTTAATATAAAACCGTTTAGTTGAAAAATACTAATAATTCAAAAGGAATAGATCCATTTTTAAAAGCTGATGTCTGTAACTTTTTTCTCATTTTTTGTCAATTGAAATGCTTTTATTGATTTACTTTTATGTGCAAATGTTTATGTCACTTTTTTTTAAAGGCATTCTTGTTAATTTCTTGTTTGAATAAACCGATCATTTCCTTACATCATATCGAAATTGATTAGACATTAAGTTCAAAAGGTCCTTAGTTTTTCCTCATTCGGTCTTTAAAATTAGTCAGTTTGCCTGAAAAGAGAGAAAGTATGAAAAAAATACAATACTTTGTTTCTGTTCATATCATAGCAGGGAAATCAGTTGTATTCAAGGTTTGCTCATTTCATTAAACTTAAGAACACACTAAACTAAATGACGACGAGTGAAAACAAGGTTAAATATTTTTTTAAACCTATAATCAAGAACATAACCCCTCTTTGAATCTGTCGTTGAAGGAGCATCGCCAGCTATCCTCGAACCGGTTTCTATCCGGTACGGTGCACAAACCCGATTGTCACAGAAGATACCGGGTCAAGCCTGAGCTAGGATTAAGCGCTGTCAGAAAAAGGGGAGAACTGTGTTTAAAACGTCCCGTTTTCAAAGAAATTTAATTTCGATTCTGAGTACTCTTTGAGTAACCAGAGCCTTATATAAGCTCTCTTTATTTATTTACTTTTTTTCAAAATTTCAATCATGAATTTAAAATTTGATTGACTGTCATGAAGATTAGATACAGTTAACACCATTAAGTAAACTTCTTTTATTTAAAATATGGAAGTTTTGTCAACTCTCATAAGAAAGCGAAATTCATTTTTTGCGAAATAAATTGGTCCTTAGTTTTTCCTCATTTGGTCCTTAAAATTAGTTAGTTTGCCTGAAAAGAAAGAAAGTATGAAAAAAATACAATACTCGGTTTTTGTTCATATCATAGTAAAGAAATTAGTTGTGTTCAAGGTTTGCTCATTTCATTAAACTTAAGAATACACTAAACTAAATGACGACGAGTGAAAACAAGGTTAAATATTTTTTTTAATCCTATAAGCAAGAACATAACCCCTCTTTGAATCAGTCGTTGAAGGAGAATCGCCAGCTATCCTCGAACCGGTTTCTATCCGGTACGGTGCGCAAACCCGATTGTCGCAGAAGATTTCGGGTCGAACCTAAGCTACGTAGGAAACCCAGAATAACGTTTTAACAGAATTAAACATTATCTCAAACGCCTGGCATAGCAAGAGTTCGTGGAAGATGTAACCACAGAAAACCGTGTTACACAGCATCACAAACTCCGAGAACCTTAAGAAACCGCAAAAATTAAGTTTTTCCTTTAAACATTCAACCCCAACCTTGAAATTAAAATTCATAATTTAGAAGAAATAAATTGTTTAAAAACAGTTTTATAACCTCAAAAAGAAATAAATTAATAAATACGAAAAAATAATAATAATAATAAAGAAAAAAATATTAATCAGGGAAATGCTTTTATCTTTGAACTAAATGGTAAAATCGTTCAAAAGCTAACAGAAAATTCATCAAAAAATACAGCAGATTATTACGAATCGCGAAACTCGACGAAATTATTAAAGATTTTTCAAAGACCATTTTTCATTTTACTCATAGCAGTTTTAAAAGAGCAAAGGAAACGAAACAAAATTAACGATCCAATAAGAATCTTCGACAGTTTATAACAAAGTTGAACACTTTGCTTCAAATTCAGTCACTTAAATGTGGCAAGTTTAAAAAGTTCCATTCCTTCTGCGTCCCCGTTCCGAAAATGAACACAACAGTGATTTTAATTATAAACTGTCTTGAAAAACACTTCTTATCGTTAGTTATTAATTTAGTCACGTAATCAGCTGCGCTAAGTGGATGTTTTCAACCCTCCTTCTATTTTCAATGGATTATAAATGAAATTTTGTTTCAAAAGTAGCATCTCTTTCAGAAACAAGCCTAAATATACTCGAGCAAATTAGGAATACTTTTTTAGGCATTTTCCAAACCGCTCCGATTCTCACGCAATTACTTGGCACGATTTCTAAGCTCGTTGAGACATTAGAGCTTCTTGCCATCAAAATATTTGTAAATATTTGAAGGCTTTTGTACTTATATATAGTATGGAAAGTGTAATTTAGTTTTTTCTGCTGATAAGTTTCTTAGTAATTAATAGTTCCTAAATTAATTACTACAAGACTGAAAAAAAAGTCTTTCATTTATTTAAAAAATGCATTTACAAGGTTTTATCTACTTTTGGGAGCTTTATTCATTATTTATTTTCCTGCTAAATTTTGCAAAGTAATTTTCCATACTGTGTAGTGCTTAGCTAATTATTTCAGCATTTGATTAATGTTTCCGAAATTTCAAAATTAACCAACACAATGTACTAAAATTTGTTAAGAAATTTTACTGCTCAGTTTTAGTTTATTTTCTAACGAAATAAATCATAATACTTTTGGATACATTTAAAGTTAAATTCATCATGAAGAGCTATTGCTACAAAAAAGAATAGAATAAAGAATGTTAATTAGCATTGTGCATTACAAAAATAATAATCCACACGCAATATTTTTTTCCATTGTAACAAAGAAAATTATTTCTTACATACTTCTCAATAAGATTCAGCGTTTACTGTCTCAAAATCATTATTTAATGAAAAGGAAACATTAATTATAATAATACACGTAATTAGCTAAAATGAAGAATTGTTGAACACAAAGCACGGTTTCTAAAAAAATTATGATATTTGTACAATGATAAATTTACCATTGTTTGTCTCAAAGTTGAAGTAAAAGTTACATTAGATATGAAAATTATAATCAGTTTTATGGAGCATTGCTCAATCTTGATCATATTTTGGGTGGAGTACGATCAAATGACTTTGATCGGCACTATCTATTTAGAAGGCATAATTTATCTTAAAAAGGAGTTTACCTAGAAATCAAGAGCAATATGACGCTCCATTAAAATAAAAATACTATCCCTAAAAATTCCCATTTGAATTAGGAAAAAATTCGTTTTAAAATTATTGATGGGGAAAAAAGTAACATTTTTTTAATAACGTCAACCGTTCCCTGAAAAACTCCACCAGAATAGGGACAAGAGTCCCAAATGACTCCATTAGAAAAAAAGACAGCTGTTTCAGAGAATCAACTGCAGCGAAAGAACAATAATTCCTAAATAACTTTAACAGTTCATTTGAAAACACTACTTAGAATAAGAAAAACTGTATAAGTCTTCTTTAAAATTCAGAATTAAATATAGCCTTTTTAGATCGCATGTCTGCGCAGAAAAAAATAAGCATTGAGAAAGAGAAGAAAAAATAAACATTTAAAACCATGTTCTGTCGACATAGTAAAAAAAAAAATTATAAAATATCCTTTTCTGTCGTCTGCGAAAACGAATGGTGCATAAAAAAACGAGAAGACCTGAATTTGCTTCAGATTATATACTAAGGACAGGTACGTCTTCAGTTTTAGTTAAATTAAAGCTAAAATTAAATATATCTCACGCTTTTTTTTATTCATTTATTTTAAAGTCTTCAATGTGCAGATGTGTCTCTTAAATCGTGAAGGAAAGTTTATTACCTTTTAAACTAATATCTTCGTTGTTTAAAGTCCAACGAAGATGAAGTCTTAAAAAAATAGGTATCTTTAAAAAGTTAGAATTTTACGATACCTGTCTCAACCTCCAACTCCCTGCCATTTTCAAACATTTTGTTTCCCCCGGTCATTAAGTGGTGGAGATTTTCACGGCCATTAGCGCGACAGGCAAACAAACAGACAAACGCTCATTTGTGTTTCAATTGTAGATAAGATCGCTTTTTAAATTTATGTTTCTTTTTCCGCGTAGAAGTTTTTACGTAACACAGAAAAATTAAAGTATTGTTTGAAACCAATGACTGGTGAGTGATTCAGTAATTTTGTAGTGTAAATTTCGCTCGCCTAGACCATCAAATTGACAAAACTTAAATTGGTCATTCTCCAGAAAATATAACGCTTGAGCACAATTATTTTTCAATTTTGAAAACTTTTGTTTTCTTTTTTTTTTCTTGTATTACCTACTAGAAGTAACCATAAACAATGGCCCAGCTAAGCTACAATTACTTTACTCATAAATTAAAAAAAATTAAAAATGCCTTGTTCACGGAAATAAAAAAAAGAAAAAAAAAATGTTTAAAAATCCTGGCCAATTTAATATCAATTTAGTAATAGTATTTAGTAAATTTAAGAATATACTGGCAATTTATAATTTTGGTAGAATGCCTAAGATTGATGTACTTCCCCTCCATCCTTTATTTTCACTTAAGAAATAATGACATTGATAAGGTCTGCAACGGAGGTGAGATTCACGGAGGAGAGAAATTTTCCATTAATTTAGGCCTAATGGATACATTTTTGCAGGGAAATATTATTTTTCTTCATTGCTACAATCTGCACACGTTAAGCATATGAAAACATGTTCACTTCAAGTTCACGGAGGTGACAAGTTACAATAACTACACTTAGTTTTTAAAACAAAATCTAGCTTTTTGTTTTTGGATCCCTTGTATCATGGAAAATAAAATTTGGTGTCAGTACTGTTAAGCGTTAATGAGGAATGCCATTTTGTGTTTGGGTAACGGAAATGAGAATTTATTGTGTGACATGATTCCTTATCCAACTAAAATGAACTAAAACACAATATTAAAAAATTAAATACAATTAAACTATTAATATTTGAGACACTTGTGAAAGGGATAATAAATAAATAAGTATATACTTTTAATTAAACAGGTTATTAAGCAACAGAAACTGTCACACAAGGTGTGTGAAATGCAACGGAGGTAAGAATTCACATGTTGTGAACTAAAAAATATACTAAAATTAAACTTATTATTAAAAACATGTTGGCAGGTTTAAATAGATACATTTTTGATGAAATTAAAAATCATTGTTAGATGAATTGTTCTTTAAAAGGCGTGTGACAGAAAAGTTACACTTTTTGAAGAATGACCCAAATGTGATATGTATAAAGTTAGGATTTTTTTATATAAATCTTTAACTGAACAAAAAACAAAATTTGAATTTATTACCTATTTTGTCAAGTGTATGCAACAGCATAACAGACAGGAAGCTAATTATAGCAACTGTTATTATTATTATTTTTTTTAAACTTTTTGAAGTGAAAGTACCTATGCGAGTACTCTGACATTCTGATACACAACCTTCTTGTGTGCATGGTTGCGTGTTGCCGTCATTGTGATCACTGAGTACAGCTGTTGGTTACCAACAGAGCGTCCGTTGAAACACGTGTGTGTAAAACAAACGCCTTTCGAGAATTGTCCAGTTTTCTCGTTGTTTCTACTCTATTTTCTTCATTAAACTATACAATTTTGTTCTGACTATGCCTAAGTCAGGAGCTGAAAGAACAAGAGCGTGGCGAAAAAAAAGTGCTGGTGAAGTGACAGTTCAGAATGTAGAAACTAATCGTCATGGAACAACAACTGATGCAGTTTTCTCACGGTTTTTTGAAAATTTAGAATCGAGAGCTTTTATTACTTATCTTAACTATCATAAACTGATAGTTCATCTTCTAAAAACGAAACACAGTGACATATATTATGTATATAATTTTATATAAAAAATGAATGATAAACACAATCTTTGCTATTCAAAAGTGATTGATAAATAATTAAAATGTTTTCCTGTTTGAAAAAGAATTCATTTTTATCATGTGTGTTTACGGCACAACCTGTTATTTTAGTCTTATTTTTCTATTGTTATTATTTATTAATTTTATTTTTTTCTCCATATAAAAAAGTTGAAAATGCATGAAACTTTTCATTCGAAATATTTCACAAAAATAATGTTGTTATTATTTATTAATTTTATTTTTTTCTTCGTATAGAAAAGTTGAAAATGCATGAAACTTTTAATTCGAAATATTTCACAAAAATAATGTTTAACGTTATGAATTTGAAACTTTTTTTGTGCTGACTTTGAGTGCAGGAATATGTTATTATATTAATGGTGAATATTTTATCATATTATTGCTTTTAAATTGTTGATGAAAATGCTCTTGTTGTTTTGTGGCATTACTTTTACTTTTCCGTAATTATATTCTATTTTCCAGGGAAAAGATTGTCCGAACATGCACCGGAATATGAGATATCAAGGTATGTATGATGCTTACAGAATGGAAATAGTGAGAACAGAAACTCTTGGAACTACTAATTATAATGGATCAATATTAAGATTTTTTTGTGAAATATTTTAGTAAATTCAATTTATATGCTAAACGTCTCTCAACTATTCAAGCAGATTTTTTAGTGTTAGGAATTAACTAATTA
This sequence comes from Uloborus diversus, assembly GCF_026930045.1. Classification (NCBI taxonomy): domain Eukaryota; kingdom Metazoa; phylum Arthropoda; class Arachnida; order Araneae; family Uloboridae; genus Uloborus; species Uloborus diversus. The sequence goes on along the minus strand of NC_072733.1, from coordinate 135,679,315 downwards.
CATAGCTATTCTTTCAAATGAATTGCACTTTGAAAAAGTATTATGATAAAGCCATTACTGTCCAGTTCGACATGCATTTTGAATAACAGACTCTTGGCTTTTAATTTTTATTTTTCATTTTACAGATATGAATCTCTCTCTTGAATATGTAATTAATAATAAGCTTTGAGCTTTAAGGTTTTTGTTTTTTGTTTTTTTTTCGAAATTGCATCACACGAAATTTTCGACAGTGGGATGTTGCATTTCAATTATTTACTTTGAAACGCATTAGCTCCTGACATTTAAAAAAGTTTCTTGGTTTTGTTTTTTGGTTTGATAATCAAAACTTTTCATTTAGGTTAAAATAGAACGCTAGGTTTTTTTTTTTTTTTTTGGTGAAAGTTATTTTCAATTCATTTCATTATTAAAGAAAGCAATATTGATGTCAACTGAAGTAAAAGCAATATTAAGGACTTGAGCAGAACATATGTAAGAGTAAACAAATATTGAAAACATTAATGGTTATTCTGTGTAGCAGTGCGTAGCTCTGTAGAAAAAACGTTCAAAAGTTTCTTCAAATAAGAGACGATTAACTGAAGCTGACTTTTGATGAAATGAATGCAGATTTTAGTACAAATACAAAATTATATTTAAAAAAAAAATTAACATGTCCTTGCGCATAAAAGTAAAAGAAAATATAACAACGTTAAATCACACAAATTTGTGGACGACTGCAGACACGTGTTTTGGAAATTCAAGAAATACCGTTATCAATGTAGAGAAGTGAGCTTTTGTATGTAAAGTGATCTCGTAAAAGCTCTTTACATCCATCCAAAAGCTCTCGTTTTTGCATTGAAAAAGGGTTTCCTTGTAACCTCGAAACACGTGTGTGCAGTACTCTGCAAATTTGCGCAACTTAATGTTATATTTTCTTTTACAAAAATAGATATCTTTTTAGCCTTTAGGATATTTTACCAATGCTCAAACTTTTACTGCTGGTTAGATAAGATTTTTTTAAGTGCCAACATTTTTTGAAGTCAGAGATGGGAGGATTTTTGCAAGTTTTAAAATTCGGCAAAAAATGTTATTGCAGCGGTTACGTAAATAATATATAAAAAGATTTAAAAAACAATGTAATGCATATCTTGGAGAATTATTTTTTTTTTTATTTCAGCATATGTAGTGAAAAACATTAATCATGTCTGCAGTTGTGACTAAAATTTTTAATGAAGTTCTAACATTTGAGATAAAGAACGTTTATAGTGTTACGAAAATACGTATTTTTTTTTTTCAAAGGGCAGTTTCCAAGTTTCCTTTCTGTATTACTAAAAAACGAATGGTCAACTGCCTGTTTAAGTAAAAATATGCTTTACTCTGGACTTTTAATTAACTCTATGTGTATAGGAAATTTCTTCTTAAATGACAATATTTGTGTGCCAGCTTTACGTTAAATAATTCGCTAAATAATAAGTTGTGTAATGTTGAGACACAATAATACAAACTAAATACAGAAATTATCCGCAGAGACAAAATGCAGTAAACAAACATGTATAACTGCAGTACTAAGCGCAAAAGTAGTGTATCTGCACATTTTATCAAAACTAAGCTGCGGTCACCAAGTTTTTTTTTTTTTTTATCATAATTTACCTACATGTTATGTTTTTTGGGAATTTGTGAATGGGAAGACATTTTTACTTCCTTTTACAAAAAAGGAAGTATTGTATTCATGAAAAAAAATTCTCTCAAAAATCGGGTTTAATTTCCATTTTGCTCACCCCCGAATGAATGTTGAGTTTTTCTTTCGAATCGATCACACGTGGATAAGTGACTAAAAACATATAGACACCCGAAATATCCATTTTGACCATCCCCGAGGTAATTAAAACGATTTTTCTCGTGACGTCCTTATGTACGTATGTATGTAAGTCGTATAACTCAAGACCGGTATGTCCTAGAGAGTTGAAATTCGGTACGTAGATTCCTAGTGGGGTCTAGTTGTGCACCTCCCTTTTTTGGTTGCATTCGGATGTTCCAAAGGGGTGTTTTACAGCTTTTTGTGGGGAAATCATTGTTAATTTCAATGAAAACTCCAATGTGTTATAATTTGGCAAACACTTGGCTATATATCGCCAACCTTTTGATCACCAAGTTTTGTCGCCAACTTGGCGACAAATTTTGCGACATTTTTTTGTCAAAAAATCTGGTTTTATGTTTGCATTATTTAGAGAATTGACCATTGAATCACATTAAAATGTCCAAATATTGTGAAAATTATTCTGTATAAATGGTTTTTTTGCTCCGGTTCGCAACAAACTTGGGGTAAAAATATTTAAAGTGTTTTTTTGCTTAATCCAAGGCATTACTATCATTAAACTGACGTAAAAGAAAGTTATGTGATGCACACATCAGCTCGGTTTTTTTTTTTTTTTTTAAGTGGCGGGTAAATCAAGTGTATGAAGGCGAAAAGTTTGAAGGACTATTTCTCATTTTTAACTCAGCTGCATTTGAGACTTTTGTGCCCAGCAAGGCAGATAACTACTTATACTTTACTAATCTCTATTTTTATTTCTATACAGCTAATACATGGGCTCCTCCAACACCTTGATCAGCACAAGTATCTTCACAATATCATTTATTCTGCTACAAAACTGAAGCTCGTGACGCGGTGCTTTTAAAAGGAAGAACTCACGCCTCAGTTGAAAATTTTCTGTCTGTCTCTGCACACGGTTCAAAATGCAGGACTGTCAAGGAATTAATGCATCTGAATTTCTATGGGTGTTATTGAAGATTCGTGAAGAAATTTTTATACGATGTCTTGTGGTCATTGCTGAAAATTTATTATCTTTCATAATCAATCGGAAACATTTGATGTCTTTTTCTAAATCAAAGTGTTTTGTTGGTGTTTTATTTTCAAGTGTGACGTTTGGACTTTTCACTTGAAGCCAATGTGTGGTTTTAGGCTTCCATATGCTGCGAGTTACTGCAGTATAGCACATGAACTAAAACCTTCATCAAATATGATGAAAATGTGTGACTGTAGGGTTAATATGTTCATAGTTATAATGTGAATCAAATTGCAACTAAAAATACTAAATCTAAAGTTATTTGTTTTATACAAGTCTATGTCATATAATTTCAAGTGTTTTCTTAAATTTCTGCCCGATTTCCGCATGTGCCTTAGTATCAATCCATTATAGGCAAGAGCAAGCTGCAATTTACAAAACTTTGACTTTAATTTAATCAAATCGTGGTAGCTTCATCATTTTACCAGAGATTATATCTAATTTATTAAGCCTAAGAGTGTCAAAAGTCAAAGAATCTAAAAGGTTTTAACAGTTTTCTTTTCAAGGCAGTGACATTACAAGACGGTGCATGCGGAGTTATCATGAGGAATTTAAGAATTTAAATACTGTTCAAACCTGTGTAAAATACTACACGTGCACTTATATTTTCGTCCAAGTATATTGTTTTTTTTAACTTATTTATCATTCATACAGAAAAAATGAATTAATGCAAACGGCGATGCAAAATGCGGCGAATGCAACGGCAAATGCAAAATGCGACGGCGAATTAATGCAAACATGTATACAATTTACAAACTCAATGAATTTGCTTACTAGTGCCATTTCTGAAGTTATACAATCTTCATCACACAAACCTTATTGTATTCAAATCCCGACTATGGCGCCAGAAAAGTACTTATTTTACGTATTTCAATATCTTCCAACATTTTTGAAACCGGTATATTTGCTTTAGTTTCCTAAAAAATGATAAATACCCTTACCATCGAAGAAAAGCGCTGAAGGAAAAATACATACAAATCATCTGAGTTGAAAAATGTCTTGAAGCGATCGTTTTTTTTTTTTTTTAAAACTTTTTGCTAGAGTATGCGACATCATTTATGCTGTTTACATACACAAAATGATTACGTACGGTTGCCATATATTGGAACAATGCAAAAATTGCGTTTTTGCTTGATACGGAAAGAACAAGAGTGATACATGGTAAATACATTTTCATTATCGTTGAATCAAGATGTCTAGACAACTTTTTGGAGGAGAAAAGTAAAACCGATTGCTTAATAGATAAAGGGATTGAATAGCTTGAAATTTTTGAAAAACTTGTATTTTATTCGTTTCTCTTAACTAAATGGAAAAGATACATCTTATAAGCTTAAACAAATCATCGCACACGCTAATTCTATAGCTAAAATGCATTAAGAAAATTATTATAAAGGTTTACATAGTCCATTAGTTATTATTCATTACTGGTTACTAGTCTTAAAAAAAGAAATAATTGTTTTACTGAATAGGAACTGAATGCATTTGTAAGTAAGAAAAATGACAAATATCTTTCATTCATGACAGATTTTTTTTTAAAATAAAAACCCATAAAAGTATTTAATAATAAAAGTCAAAGCGGGTGCTTGCTAGCTAGAAGAAAGAATTTGGAGGGTTTCCAAAACTGGCAAACGGTTTAACTGCTTATATAATAAAGTAATGATAAACATCGTTATATCATCGTACAAGTAATGCAAAATAGAAGAAGCTGTTTCAAATCAGAATTGGGATACAAATTAAAATGTTTAAAAGTATTATAAATATTTTAGTAAAACTTGATATGCCCATTGCATATTTTTACACAAACAAAGAAATCGTATGTTACAGAACGTAATTGTATAGAATGTTAAAAAAATAAAAATATGTTTCATATGTTCACTGTAAATTTCAAAATGTTACAATGCAAATTAGGAATAATAAAATTTTGAAATTACAATAAAAATTCTTGGGCAAAATTATTGGTAATACAAAGTATTGCATTTAACATAAATTTAACTTGATATAACAAATTTATTTAATCGTAGAGCGATTGAAATGAAAATTTGTCTATATGTCTATTTATATTATTATCTGTGCAATATCTGAAAAGTAGACATAAAATTGCAGCACATTTTTAATTAAACATCAAAATTAAGTTTCGGATTTAATTTTCTAGCAAAATCAGTTATTATGTAATCACAAGATAAGATGATTCCTTGCTTACAGATAAATAGAGTCGTTATAAATGAAAGCAAAACAGGTATTTGTAAAACAAAAAGTACTTTACGAAAAATTTGGAAAAGTCGCATCAAAAGACGCCTTCATAAATTTAGGGTATATGACACAATAGTCTCTTATTCTACAGTAATTGGAAAATATCATAATCGCGTCATAAATGACGAATATAATATCAGTACATTAAGAGCCGAAATTCGAGAAAAATTAATGAAGTTTAAGAAAAATTTATTGATGGAGCGTTCACATAATTGAAACTAAAAAAAAACAGTAAAATAAAAGGGTTATGATATAAAAACATGTAAAAATTTACAAATTTTTATCTAAACAATACTCTTAATACAAAATCTTCTTTGTCTTAAACATATCACCAGATTTTCAATTTTACTTATGTATAAAATAATTTGAACCGCTGAAAAAGGAAACATTTAAGCAGCAAAACTGAAATGAAATAAATAGAGTTTAGTGTGCAGAAGTGACGCAAAGTTATTACGAGTTTAATGAACGTACGCAACTCAATTATGAGCACACAAATTACCTTTAAGTTTATTTATACAGTAGACCCTCGTTTTACGCGGGTTTATTTTACGCGGTTTAAGATTTGACACCTTTATTTTATTTTACTCGGATTAGTTTCGGTTTTACGCGGAAGCGGCAATGCAAACATAAAATTTTCCCCTCTTTTCAGAATCCAAACTCCTAAAGATTGCAGATTACGCGTAATCAACTGCATTTAGGCGTGCTAAAAATCGAACTTGGGCCACTGGAGAAATTTTATACGATTGGTTCCAGAACTCTTTCTAGAAGTAAAATTATTAAACTCACACAGTTCAGAACTAACTGGAAGAAGAGCTTTTAGGACTGACAAAGGAGGCCAAAACCAACGAGGATACCGACGTCGGTGACGCACAACCGAAAACGTTCACATTGACAATTGTGAGCCATTCCTAGACAATAGAAATGATATATCCAGTAAGTTACCGCCCAATTAGCCAGGGCTAAGGCAGAAATACATGAAATACACCGCCAGTTCAGTCATTTCCAGCCGAAGACTGCAGTTTCGTGCATTTTAGCAATCATCAGCCCGGCATAGGAAAGTGACTGAGCTGGAGATGGAAAACTTCTTAAGGAAGCCAAGAGTTCCAAACAAACTGGTAGCTAATATAGAATTAGCTCAGACCAGACGAGTTTCATGTATTTCTGCCTTAGCCCTGGCTAATGGGCCCCTGGTAACCTACTGAATATACCATGTTTTGGCTTCAATGTTCGAGTCAAACCGAACCATTGTTTCGGTCACTCGTCTGGTCTGAGCTAATTCAATATTAGCTACCAGTTTGTTTGGCACTCTTGGCTTCCTTAAGAGGTTTTCCATCTCCAGCTCAGTCACTTTCCTATGCCGGGTTGATGAGTGCTAAAAAGCACGAAACTGCAGTCCTCGGCTGGAAATGACTGAGCTGGCGGTGTATTTCATGTAATTGAAATGATATTTCTGATTTGTTAGTGAAGGAAGATTCTATCATGGAAATGACGCTAGTGATCATGGAAGGCTTAATACTCTGCAAAGAATTACAGAGAAAAATTCTTAATGACTGCCAAAAGACTATCATATCCAGCTCCTCTTTATAAACAGGACACGAAATTAATTTGTTTTCTTTATGCATGTTGTGCATAGAAATCGATATATGAACACATTAAACTTATTTTGCAATTAGTCATCACTAGGATGAAGTATTTTGTTGTCTACGGAACCAAACCTATGTTTTAACACTAGTATTAGGTCTCAACTTACGGTTTCGATTTACGCGGCATTTCCGTGGAACGTAACCCCCGAGTAAAACGAGGGTCTACTATAACTATTTTCGCTTCTTATTTTTCATCATCGCAGTTCGAAAAGAAATGACATTGTTTTTTATATGGTACTGCCATCTATGTACAAAAAATTGAATCTGTAATTCTGGGAAGTATAAAACACTTTTAATACTAAGTTTAGTTTAAAAAATGTAATTTAACCATGAATTGTATCCTGCAGAGTCATATGCATGGATTACGTTTGAATCGTCATTTTATTTTTTTTTTAACTAGAACATACTTCAGTAAAGTTAGTAGCGAAATTATTAAGTAACGAAACAAAAATCGTCATGAATTGAAATTATCACAATATATTTTTAATTCATTTTTCATTTTTATATCCAGAACTTACGCAGCAAAGTTTTAATAAAAAGATGAGTTTGTAAATATAAAGTTTAACATTTGATAGCAACAAAGTGAAATATATCCTTCTGACTTTTTTTTTTGCGAATTTTTGATAAATTTCATTAAAATGGAAGTTTAATGTATGAACACAGGGATAACTTACAAATTAGGCATAAATTTACAATTTATACCTCAAATTTTAAGCAAGTTTATACAATAAAATTGCTGTAAGTATCAACATATCGTGTCGCGAAATTCTTTTGCTGACTCCTGCAAAATTATTTTAAGTTGCTATTCACTCTTAGAGTTTTGTATGTTTGAAGGAAAATATTTATAGAACATGGACTGAATTAACCCTACACTAAAAACTAGATCTTATATTAAGATAATAGAATAAGCATAAATGAGGTACTCTTTTTAGCAATTAAAAAGTCAACAGTATTAAAGTCAAAAACATATTTATGATTCAACATTATCTCATTTGTACTAAAATTATATCAAATGTGCATATCTCAGACAAATAAAGAGCAGTGTAGAGGTATAGAAATAATTAATCATAAAAAGAAGCTATACTCATGTTAAATGAAATGCACATATATCATTACGACACTGTATTCAAATTTTTTATTGATATCTTATATATGTGATTAAATGATTTTGAGTGTGTGATTTATAAATGAATGCAATGTGATTTATCGAAAACATGAGGTAGCTATGAAAATCTTTGATGTTAAAAAGTGTCAAATATCAGTGTACAGCTATGGATTCTAAATTTATTGAAAAAGAAGTTGTCGTAAAATAAAAGTACTTTCATAAGTTTTTCTTGCTTATTTTCCTGTATCACACCAGATTCATTGACATGTTTCACATTCGTCACGGTTTTATTTCATTTTTTTTATAATAGCATTATCCTGTATTAGGAGCACCACAAGGCATCTATTGATACGGTACTTAGGTCATCGTAACAGCCCCACTAGAGGATGCAAAAATACATGGAAAAATAAGGTTCTCCTAGATAACGAAACACCCCTCAATATTTTTAGACTTGTGGATAGTAATATACTGGAAGAATTTTAGCTTCCTATTTCGACTGAAAGGGGGGGCTCAACCCCTTCCCCCAAACTTAGTTATGGGGAGTGGGATTAAAAAAATACATTGAACTGAAAAAATAATGCTACGTATTGTAATAGACACTAGTAATATGTATATTTATTGCAAAAATATAATTATTTGCAAAAAATACAGCTGGGAAAGTTTTTTCCTAAATGTGTGGCATTTTCTATGCTACGGCTTATGTTAAATTAAGGGGTCATTGAGCACCCTCTTAAAAATTGAGTAAGAAGCTAAAACTTTTACAGTATAACACTATTAGTAAGTCTAAAAAAAATAGGGGGTGTCTGGACTCTAGCTGAAAAAAAAAAGGTTTTCTTGAACCACCCTAAGCCCCACGTTCACGATTGCCCGGAACTTAAATTTTTGGGAAGGCTGAAATTCTCAATTTGTCGAATGGAACTCCAAATTTTGCCACATGCCGATAATTTTACCGAATGGAACTTCAATTTTGCTATATGGAACTCCAAATTTCGCCGAATGATACTCTAAATTTTGCCAAGTCGTCAAACAAAATTTGTCAAATAAAGAAATTATTTGAACTAACAGTGTGGCACCCCTGCCCACGTTATTCTTGTGGATGAAATTAGTCAAAAGCAAAGCATAACAGAAAACATTCTACCCCCTCCCCCTTTTTAAATCTGTTCGTATTACACTGGAGGCAAAAAAAAATCAAACGATCATATTTTCTACTAAAGGAAACATATAATATTTATATCTATTTTCTAAACCAGATGCATGACGCTAAACAGTGAATTTCAATCAAATATGAAATTTCTCCTTCCGGAGAAACGTTTTAACCCGTAGCCAGTAAAGTGGAGTATCTAACACTCAAGAATAATTGAACACTTGCATTCAAGCGTTTTGTAATATTTACATATCTAGTTTGAAATGTATCTCATTTTTGGTATTATTTCAGTTTTATTTTTATAATTATAAATAATACAAAAATCACATTGGAAAAATTTCGAACTTCAATTTTCGAAATTTTGTCCAGTATACTGGAAATATAAAATCTTGTTCAATACACCACACACATAAATGGAAAAAATACCCCTTTAGTTGAGTTTTAAACTCTCAATCGTTGCTTACGGTTCAAACGGTTCTCGTTTTCAGTTTTAAGCATCAAAGGTGCACATGCAAAATTCCGACAGTACGGTTTAACATTCAGAAACTGCAGTTTCGTCTTTGATATGGACTCATCAGTCTGGAGTAGTCAAACACCGAAACAAAAAGTTGTTTCGTCCATATGTTTCATGAATAAGCAAAAAAATATAATTGTGCCCAAATCATATTGGTTAAAGTAGTAGGGCAATTTCACGGGAACCTGACTAACATTCACAGAGCAAAACGATAAGTATTTTGAAACATACTAACATTTTGAACAAACTAAAATTATGACTTTATATTTATTACAAAAATAAACAAAAATGAAAAACAAAATAACTCTTTCTTGCAATAAACAAGCTATTGACACAATCTTAACATAAAAAGTTCCAAAAATTACTACTGACATGGAACTGAGGCATAGGATTATGGGGGATAAAAAGTAGCTCTATGAGTTGCTTTAACTAGAAATACCTTTTTCTCACCTCTTAAATGTAATAAATTCGTTTTGAACAAAACTTATTTTCTCAATCGGATTTTTACTTTTTTTTTTTTTTTTAAATCTAAAAACTCTTTTATACTGTGGTTTTTAAGAAACAAAAAATAATTTATCTCCGTTTTTACTTCCTTTTACAAAAAAGGAAGTATTGTATTCGCGAAAAAAATTTCACTCAAAAATCGTCCTTAATTTCCATTTTGCTCACCCCCGAATGAATGTGGAGTTTATTTTTCAACGCGATCACACGTGGATATATGCCTAGGAACGTACAGACACCTGAAATATCCATTTTGACGATCCCCGAGTTAATTACAACGAGTGTTCTCGTGACGTCTGTATTTACGTATGTATGTGCGTATGTGTGTATGTATGTCTCTCAAGTGTGTATGTATGTCTCTCATAGCTCAAGAACGGTGTGTCCTAGAAAATTGATATTTGGTACGTAGACTCCTAGTGGGGTCTAGTTGTGCACCTCCCTTTTTGGTTGCATTCGGATGCTCCAAACGGGGTCTTTTGCCCCTTTTTGAGGGGAAATCATTGTTCATTTCGATGTAAACTCAAGTGGTGTTATAATTTGGCGGACACTTGGCGATATATCGCCAGTCTTTTGGTCGCCAAGTTTTGTCGCCAACTCGTTGACAAATTTGGCGATTTTAATTTTTTTTTTTTTTTTTTTTTTTTTTTAATCTGGTTTCAATTTGGCCACTGTTAGTGATATTTAAAGAGTAAACTATTGAATTACATTAAAACTGCCAATAATGAGACAATGACATTAAATTGGAGTAAAAGGAAGTCGAGCTGATGTGTGCATCACATGCTTTTTTTTTTTTCAAATTCTTTGTGATTTAACCCTTTTTAAATGTCATCACAACAAAAATAAAAGTTCATTTTTCATAGTTTATCAGATCGATTACTGAATAACACAGAAAAAGTAAGGACAATTATGATGAGCTTGCGTACAAAAAGATTGCTGTGAGGAACCTAATGAGTGTTTGCACTAGAGATCGGAAGACCCCAAGTTCGATGCCTGCAGATCATAAGGGCACATTGCGTACACGCGGGGTACGCATACATAAAATATGTAAGCTCTAAGTCCTCTTTTTCGTTCATTGATCAGTTACTACGGGTCCGTTTCTCAATTTTAATTTAATCGAACGAATTCATCCGGGTTTTTTTTTTTTTTTAACAGTCTAAATGTGAATTGTTTGTTTCTTTTTCACCAAAAGCAGGGAGAAAAGAGTTTAACATGATATCTTGCTTACATTGTTTGATGACGTATTAAGGAAGTTATGACGCTTCCACAAAAAAAAATATATCATTTGATAAATAGAATATATTATCTGATCCGTGTGAAGCATTCGCGCTCGATAACCTTTTCCTTTGTTCTTTTAAAAAATACTCTTCGGTTTAATGAGTAAAAAGCTCAATTTTTGTTTGAGTAGTAAGCTTTTATTTATACTAAAGGTCAAAAAACACGGTTAATAAGACAATATACATCTCAACGTAGAAGAAAAATTATTGAGTGAATATCAGGAAAAGTGCTAACTTAATTCCCAGAAAACATTTCCCAAACACTTCCAATTAACAAACTTTTTTTTTATTAAATGAACTTTGCCTCATATTCTACTCGTGATACAATTTCCGAGTTTTATATTAATCTATGTCACTGGAACTCTTTTTATTGCTTCAAAATCAGATCGGCAGAGTGTCCAACTTTCGAATTACGATCTTCAAAAAATCCTGTGCATTATAAAACATTGCAGCAAAAACAAATACCAAAGGAAATAATGTGTTTTATGTTCATCTATGAGGATCGACTCTTGTGTTTTTATTTAGAAAAACTGAATTTACATAGGCAAGTAAAAGCAATTATTGCTTATCCCAAGTTTTCAAGTCATGTCGGTTCCGTAGACTTCCAAAATGGTTATTTCTAGACAAAATATTTATTTGGCGCTTCTTTCTACCCTAACATTATACTTTATCGTTCATTTCAGGTGCTAAACACATAGTGCTTGGATTTTAAAAGCCAACAAGTTTTAAAAAAGCGAAGAGTGTTTCCGCTTTTAATTAAAACACCTTATGTGTTGCACGCTAAATGCTTGCTTTAAAAATGCATTAAAGGCGAGTCACCAGGAGAGAGACTCAAACCGTGAACAATTTGGTTGAAAACCCACACTCTCTACCGACTAAGTTGTCCGGTTGTCCGGTTCATTCGGTTTTTTCAACTGTAATTTTTAAAAAGTAGGCAATATTTGAGCCGTCTCTTTATTTTTCGTCGAAAGCGAGGAAAACAAAATTAAAATACAAAGAAGAAATACAAAAAAAATTGTAAAACTCAGTAAGTTGTTAAATTTTATTACCATGTTTAAATTAGTGTATGTTAAAACAAATTCTTATGTATTCTATAAAAGGAATTAAAGTGTGTTAAGTTAAATATACAGGCGGTTCTGAATCTTATGTTTTAAATTTTCATATTTCATCTCGACTTGGTAAAAAAATAAAAATAAATGAATAAAAAAACAGAAAAATATTCCTTTATCTCGTTTTTGACAAATCCTCGTTTTGACACTGTTACGCGATTTTTTTTTTTTTTTTTTTTTTTTTTTTGAGGAAACCGGGAAAGGCATTTAATTGAACAAACACAGCAGCTGTGGAAAAGTGGAAAATTGATTTCTTTGAAACAAAATAACAGGGAACTCTTTCATTGCATTATTTGACTTCTTGCATGCATTAAATCATGCATCCTTCAAACAATAAAAAATAATTTATGTATGAATGACAAGGTACGCGTATTTGCTATGTATTTCATATATATATATTCTATTTCTCGTAATTTTTAGACCCCGTTTACTTGATGTCTTAAATGCATCAAATAATTTGACTAAATTTTTATCTTAAGTATACATCAAAAAATATCTTATCAAAACTATTCAAAATTATTCCTTTTAAAAATTCCTGCTTTATGTGACGTTTTTGGTGCGAAAGTCAAAATCAGCTTTGTATTCTTAAGTTTTTCACATTTTTTTTATTATTCCTTTCCTTCTTTCTTTCTTTTTTTAATGCTCTGTGTGGAAAACATTCTATGCCTTTTCCAGTTAATTATTTTTTGCTAAAGTGTTTCACACTATATTTTCCAAATAATATATTTAGATATCCTGCGTAAAAAAAAAAAAAAAAAAATCGTTTTCATCTAGTAGTTACAATTTTTAGTAACAGCATTATTATTACCTTGGTAATTCATAACTTCAGATTACAACATTCCATTTTGGTTTCTGATAGTCAAAAGGAAAAAAAAACTACTTTTGGTGTGTCTACACAGTATGTTGTTTCCACTAAAATTCAATTCTGAAAATTTTCGTTTTCATCTATTAGCTACTATTATTAGTAACAGTTTTATTACTGCCTTGGTAAAACTTAACTTCAGATTAGTGCATTCCATTTCAGTTTCTGAGATTCAGAAACAAATCAAAAACGCTACTTTTAGGTGTCTATACAATATGTTGTTTCAAAAGTTGATTAGTTGCCATGGGTTTCAAACCGGGACCTTAAACTACACCACTCGTATTAAAGGGTGCTTTTTTTAGAATTATAGAACTTTAAGTCGGGAACACTGTTTGATCTGTGGGCCAATTTGATAGTTGTCACTTGTTTTGTGTTTAGTTTGGTTTGCCATTTCATCATGAATAGACAACAGGACGGTGCAACATGCCACGCAGTGCGTGTCACAGTTGATTTATTGAAAGAAATTTTCTTTGAAAGAAGAATTTCACTTAATGGACCCGTGAATTGGCCTGCAAGATCACGCAATTTAACTAAGCTGGACTATTTTTTTTGTGGGGCTGTGTGAAGTTTTAGGTCTACACCAATAAGCCACAGACGATTGATGCCTTGGACGAGAACATTCGCCACATATCACTCACATACGGCCCCCATTGCTGCAAAAAGGGATAGAAAACTGGACTTCCCGATTAGACTTTCTCCAAGGCAGTTGCGGTGGTCATATACCAGAAATCACATTTAAATAAAAATGGCAAAGAATCATCTTTCGAATAAAGCCAAATTCGGGCCGAATTCGTGGCATTATTTAACGGTGTTTTATTTGAACCCAAAGTTCGATACCTCTAAAAAACACCCTTTACAACTACAGCTCTGTCCGAAAGTTGTTGACCAGTCGCGAACTAAGTTATTGGCCTCTGAACTTGGCCATTTTAAAAATCATCATCGGCTTTGAGAACGTTTACCTTTAAAGTCAAGAGAAACGAAAGCTATTTTATATTTTTTCTTAGTACTGTACTGTAATGATTAGTTGATCATATACTTATTTCCGAGGGTTACTCGCGGCTTCAGCGGATATCCGGGCCTAAACAAGGCAAAAAAAAGTAAAAAGAGTAGCCGTTTCAATTGACCTTTGCCCTCAAAGCCATGAGTGAACTACCAAAATATTGATGCTAGCATGTATCTAGTATCAAGTAGTATCCTTATTTAAAAGAATCGGCTTGGTTAAGTCATTGCTTTTGAAGCAAAGCAAACATATATTTAGATCTTTTTCCTCACCACCTTAAACTTTGACCTCCACTCGAGAGCCAACAAGTCAAATTAGAGAGGGAAGAAGCTTCACTTTTTCTTATCACAATACTAGAAAAATATCCTGAAAGTTTCTGGAAAATTGAAGGTGTCAACTATCAGGCCCCCCTTCACTTTAGTCCAGCTTTTAAAAAAATACTCTTAATAGTCTTTTTTTTTTAACTGATTTGTTTGTCCTTGAGTAGGGGTCAAAGTTTAAGGTCGTGAAAAAAAATGAGCTAAATATGTGATTGCTTTGCTTCAAAAGCAATGACTAAACCAAGCCAATTCTTTTAAATAAGGATACTACTTGATACTAGGTACGTGCCAGTATAAATATTTTGGTGGATCACTCATGGTTTTGAAGGCAAAGGTCAATTGAAACTGCTACTTTTTAAACTTTTTTTGGCTTGTGCCCGGATATCTGCTAAAGCCGTGAGTAACCCTCGGAAATAAGTATATGATAAACTACTCACCACAGTATAGTACTAAGAAAAATATAAAATAGCTTTCGTTTCTTTTGACTTTAGTAGTTAAACGGTCTCAAAGTCGATGATTTTTTTAAAATGCCCAAGTTTAAAGGTCAATAACTTCAATCGCAACGGGTCAAAAACTTTGGGACACAGCTGTACTTATAGTCCGAGTGGTGTAGTATAAGTTCCAGGCTAGAAACACATGACAACTAATGAACTTTTTTAATCACGATGTCTCAAAGTTCATAATTTGAAACAAAAATAATCACAGTTTTAAGTCAATTATTCTAAAATGCCTGAGTCAATAACTTTGAGCAAGAGCTGTAATTACGTTCCAAGTGGTGTAGTTTTAGACTCATGTAAGAAAACCATGAGATCTAATTATCTTACTTAATTAAACGATCTCAAATATGATTATTTCAGTATAAAAAGAGTTTTTTCACGAGTTAAAATGCTTGTTACTCAAAATCTTATGAGCTCAAACTAATATAAATACAAGAACGAATCAACAACATAATGTACTTTAAGCTCCCAAAATTTCATTCTTCCAGTGTAATAAAATTTTCTGTAACCTTGACCACAACATGGCAATTCTCACAAATCTGATCTGCCATTTTGGAGCACTATATTTTGGAGATCCTTGATACTCACGGTTTGGATCTCGAAAGCTGAAAATTTGCATAGAATAGCTTCAAAGACATCTCTATACCTCTATAAAATTTCATCCCAATCGGGGATGATCGAGCAGGGACAATTTGAAAAAAATAGGTCAGTTGACGTGGAATCACCCTGATAATTCACATGCATCTTTTGTTATTTTTGACTTAATAATGTTTATAAATCAATGCTATAGGAAGAGGATCGCAATCAGGTAAGAGATTGAGTTCATAATCATACACACTATTTTTCATACACACTACTTAGTAATATTTTTTTATAAATAAACAAATTTATTAAACAAGGCTCATAAGTAAAAACATAAATATAACGTCAAAAAGAAAAAAAAACACAGATTTGTTAGACATTAACAAAAAATGCAGGTGAAATGTGCATAATGGTGATTCTGCGTCAACTGACCTTATTTTTCCAACTGTCCCCGCTCGATCATCCCCAATTGGGATGAAATTTTTTAGAGGTATAGAGATGTTTTTGAAGCTATCCTATACAAATTTTCAGCTTTCGAGATCCAAATCCTGAGTATCAAGGAGCTCCAAAATATAGTGCTCCAAAATGGCGGATCGGATTTGTGAGAAGATTTGCCATGTTGTGGTCAAGGTTACAGAAAATTTTATTACACTGGAAGCATGAAATTTTGGGAGCTTAAAGTATATTAGGCTGTTGATTCGTTCTAGAATTTCTGTAAGTTTGAGTTCATAAGATTTTGAGTAGCAAGCATTGTAACTCGTGAAAAAACGCTCTTTTATACTGAAATCATCATTTTTGAGATCGTTTAATTAAGTAAGATGATTAGATCTCATGGTTTTCTGACATGAGTCTTAAACTACACCACATGGAGCATAATTACAGCTCTTGCTCAAAGTTATTGACTCAGGCGTTTTAGAGTAATTGACCTAAAACTGTGATTCTTTTTATTTCAAATTATGAACTTTGAGACCGCGTAATTCAAAAAAATCATTAGTTGCCATGGGTGGACCTTAAACTACACTACTCGGACTATAACTACAGCTGTGTCCCAAAGTTGTTGACATGTTGCGATTAAAGTTATTGACCCCTAAACTTGGGCATTTTAAAAAAAATCATCGACTTTGAGACCGTTTAACTACTAAAGTCAAGAGAAATGAAAGCTATTTTATATTTTTCTTAGTACTATACTGTGGTGAGTAGTTAATCATATACCTATTTCCGAGGTTTACTCACGGCTTTAGCAGATATCCGGGCCAAAACAAAGCAAAATGTAGCAGTTTCAATTGACTTTTGCCCTCAAAGCCATAAGTGAGTCATCAAAGTATTTATGCTAACATGTACCTAGTATCAAGTAGTATCCACATTTGAAAGAATTGGCTTGGTTCACTTATTGCTTTTAAAGCAAAGCAATCATATATTTAGTTCTTTTCTTTTCACGACCTTAAATTTTGACCCTTACTCGAGGACAAACAAATCAGTTGTTTAGCAAAAGAAACTTTACTTTTTCTTATCATAGTACCACTAACACATCCTAAAATTTTTACGAAAATTGAAGACATCAACTATCAAAATTGTCCAACTTCAAAAAAAAAATGACTCTTAAGCATTTTAAAAGCCATTGAAGTATAATGACGCAGTATTTGGTTGGTTCATCTTTATCAAGCATCAATGAAATATTAAAGTAGCATTCTCAAAGATTCAACATACCTGCATTCTGCCGTGGACGGATAAAGGGCAGTAACTGCTGATTTTTCAATTTTTATTTATATATATATATATATATATATATATATATATATATATATTACATTTTTGTCATTTAATGCACGTTAGCATTATTGTACAAGCTTGCTTATTGGATTTCCACTGAAAAAAAAGCCTAATTCCAATGTTTCCCTATAGTCAGTATCGAATCCAAAACGCGTTTCTTCAAATATCTCGATAACTCATCTCTGCAAATACTGCCGTATACCTGCCCACAGCAGTATTACACTGTTGAAAAAAAAAATACTGAAATTTTACGGTCGAAGTTACTGGCATCCATGTTACCAGTAACTTTTACCGTAAAATCCGATTTTACTGTAAAATTTTACGGTAGAATATACGAGAGTTTAAAAACGCAAAATGCGAGCAGCAGATTCGATCTCGGGACCTTTGGATTTGCAGGCGGCTTCGCTGCCCGCCATACGAGTTGGGACACATCGAGTGAGTGGAAATACGGTGTTATGTGCTTCGAACTAAAAGCCACGTGGTGTATCTATTGGCGCTGCAATCGTTTATTTATTTTTTTTTTCGGTTCAATATCCTGTATTTTTTTCTGTACTGTAAATACTACTCCATTTTACAGTACTATTTACCATGAAAGTTTCCTGAATTTTTAACAGTTTACATTTGCTATGTAGCATGAGTGAATATATGTTTTAAAAATTTATACTCTGATCTTGCTTCACCTGGAAACAATACATATACGTGTGTTACGCTTGCTGCGTAGTATGAGCGAATATATATATTTTTAAAGACTATACTCCGACCATGTTTTACCTGGAAAACTGGTTAACTGCCAGTGAAGACGAATCCTACTTAATTTGTCTTGCAGCGGAAGAAGGAAAATAGTTAAGAGATTTAGATGCATTTGTCTGCGTTTATTTGAATGAGACACGAATTACTTTGCTCGCACTCCTGGAAGTAGATGAACCGTAAAGTGGGACTACTTGAGCCTCCAAGGGCAGTTTGAACCCATGAGAAAAAAGTGTTTAAATTCCATCCTGCTCCTATAAAACTCAATGAATAGACTTAAAAAACTTTCTCCATGACATGTAGCAGTACTAGGTATAGGCTGGTGCATGAAACAAAAATTCCGCTATTCCCGCCTTTTTCTAATTGAAATTATGATTGCAAGTTGTTTAAACAGTTGTTTTTAGTGTCTGCAAACTTTTACATGTAAGTTCATGGAATCATCTGATATCATCAAGGTAAAGATAGTTTTATATTTGCATTCTATTTCTTAATAAAATAACAGTGTTTCAAGGTTATAGCTATATAATTAGCAAAACAACTATTATAAGTTAGTAAAAAAGCACTGGTTGCCTTAAAATAAGGCTACTTGAACCCAGCTTTCAAGCAGCCCCATACTACGTTTCATCACTAAATTATGTTAAGTAAGGTTTGCAATAAAGAGATTAGTTACTATTTATACCCGTTTTTTTGCAAATCTGGGGATAAAATGAGTTTGAAAGTAAAAGAGAACCCCTTGAAGTAGGAAATGATGCGAATTATTAAGAGGCAAAATTACAATTGTGTCAAGATTCAACTAATTCCGAAGAAATGCCCTAGAGAGAGGCATCAGCCCATTTTGACTTAAGTATATCAACTCAAATGAAATTGAAAGATCGTTTACAAAACAAGCCTGGGCATCCTGTAGTATTTAGTAGCGAGGAGGAGCAGGTACTAAATAATATCAGAGAAAATAAATCCACCCAAGCCACTAAATTGAGGAGTTTTCATTCTTTCTAATGTTTAAATAATGAACATTTCAATTGGTTTTAGCTGTAGTTAGATTGCTTCTATTTGAAAAATTATGTTTGCCTAAAAATATGTTTTTATGTATAAGTTGATTTTATATTAATTTATATAAATAATTTGCAATTAATATAAATAGTTTGTTCTTAGAATGTACGTTTTGAGTTTTCTTTCAAAATCATTGGTTCTTCTTGTTACCACCACCTGTTTTACACCTTTTTCGAATGGATTTGCTGATTGGGACCAAGTAGCAACAGCGCAGGGATCCTTGAACCCATATTTTTAAAAATAGAAAAAAAACATATAAAGAGTTAAAATTGTTGTTTAAAAAAGGCTTCAGGTGGTAGCAGAACGTCTGAAAAGTGACAAAAACAAGGTTATCAGTTCACATTATGGGTTTAACCAACAATTCAGTGTAAAACTCGCAAAAAATATGCAACTTCGGGTCCAAGTAGCCCCACTTTACGGTACCCGTTCCAACCCACGAAACGCATGCTTGACTTTTCACTAAATCGAACGAAAAGCTACTTATGCAAATTAAATGGTTGTAAAAATTACTTTAAAACTGATCATTGTTCAAAAGTTTAAAAAAATAGACTTTCACATTAAAATGAACCAATTTAAGCGATTTCTTCAAACTGACCTATTTGGCTTTTTTTGCTATTGACCCAATAAAATATGTTTTTTATTCTTTTTATGGTAATTTTTTTTCTCTAAAAGAAATCATTCAATCTCGATTGCGAAACTTTTTTTAAAAGACTTTCAGATACTTTGCGTGAAGAATAATTTGTGAAATGCACTCGAATAAAAACGAATTGATGCTTGCATCATTCCTGCTCCATAACATTTCTCGTTTTTCTATACGTGTAATTACCCTACAGAAATTATTGAAATCGTAAGTATCGAACTTTCTCATGAGGTAGAACTACATCCAATTATTTATTACATGAGAGGAAAATAATTGCACTGTCCGGGAAGCAAGATAATTATTGATCCCTTTTATGCTTTTATGTATCCCCAATAATATTTCGCATTTCCGATCCAAAAGCGATTTAAGTGGACTGGATTTAAGTTACGAGCTTCGCATTTTGAGCAATAGGTGGACCACAGATCTGCAATAATTCTTCAAAGCCCGATATTAACACAAATGATGAACGGACCATTTAAGTTCTTTTAAATAGGTATTTAGTTCAAAACTTTGTAATGCCATGCATTTCATGCACTCTCTGGTTTATACTGAGAGTAAGTGACTGAAACTAGCAACCAGTAGATCCACTAATCAAAGGCTATCAGATTATTCAGTTACGGCTCATGCAAATAGCAAATTATCCATTTATATGAAGTATTAATTAGAATAGCGAAAAGAGATTCTCTTTAGTTTTGTTTAAGTATACTATTTTGCTATGTTTATTCCGTAACTAGTGAGATAATTATTTTACCTGGATGGTGAGAAGAAGTTTATGAAACTCCTACATTATATTTGTCTTGAGTAAAAAAATGTAAGAAAGTTTACAATGATTTTTTAAATATTTATTTATGTAAACATAACTAAAACTACCTAAAGCGAGATACATATGAATATAAAGCCATATATGAAGAATGTAGCTGAAAAAGTGGGTATCTTCAATTTTTCTCAAATGCATTTTTTGTCATAGATATTGCAATACGCTGGTTTGCCAACAACCTGAGATAGTCAGAGAATTTTAAAATGGTCACCTAAGTAGATCAAACACACAGAACAGGAAAATTTATTGTAACTCATATCTTTTAAAGCAACAAATATGTGAACTTTTCTAAACTTTTTTTTTTAGGTACTTACATTTGCAGTCATACGCCTCATATGTAATCATTTTAAAAAGTTTAAAAGTCCAGTTCTTTTAGGAAGACTCTCCACTACACTTCTTTAAGATTAAAATTAACTCCTTAAAGAAAGCACATCTCACTATGCTTACTAAACTTTAAATTTGTTCTTCAACCACCATTATTAATTTAATATTTCTGTTTTGAATTTTTGACTTTCAAAAAAACCAAGGAGGCCAATAAGCTCTGCTGCTAAGTTAACTCGTTTGTTATCATTTTATTACATTTTTTTTTACAAAATAGTTCGGTAACACAACTAATTGCACAGTCCAATAACTTTGAAGCTACTATATGGGAGTTACTTCTGAATGTTTATTTGAGAATGCTGAAATTTCTCGTCCTACATTCAAATGTTTTATGTAGTTTAACAAGCTACAAAAATCTTCAAATGTTTTATTTACTAAACTACAGAAATCTTCAAATGTTTTATGTAGAACCCACCTCACCACTTGCGTCAAAGATTAAATTATGAGTATGGCACTTTAAAGAAAAAAGAGAAATTTGGAATCATAGTTACCCTAAATGACTGTACTTTGTACGTAAATTGAAATTCAGAAATCAAACACTTTTATTATTAAAAATGTAACACATTTTGAAATTTCATGTTAGGGGAGACTGGGGATACTTGATCCCCACTTTAGTTTTCTTTTTTTTTTCTCTGCTGCAAATTAGTAGTTTAAAAAAAAGTACGTGAACAAAGGTATTTTTTTCTTCTATCTGACAGTATTTTTTTTAGTTGAAATTAAACAGATTGTTTTGGTAAAATATTTTTTTTTCAAAAATTTCATAAAGGGATCATGTATCCCCACATCAAGGGATACATGATCCCTTCATGGGGGATACTTGATCCCACTGAGAAAATACATAGACTTTTCATTACATCTGTAATTTATTGATGGATTTTAATTTCTATATAATGTTTCTAAAAAAAACACCATTTCTAATTTTCTTTATTAAATTATAATAAAGTGAATACAAAATAACATGGTTTCAAATTTCACTAAACATTAGTAAAAAAGGTACACAACTTTCATGAACTTATGATGCTTTTGATCAGTTATTTATTATCCAATACAGTTGTGAACAAAATACTATATTTTATAAATAAAACTAACATTTTTTTAAAAGTAGCGTAATAAAGCTAAAATTACAACAAATAAAAAAAAATAGGATGACAAGTACGAAAATCATCTTATTTGCTTCTTGTCTTGCAATAATAAAATTAAGAGTTTCATCAATTGAATTAATTTTTAAGAAGAGGGAAGAAGAATGTAAGCAACAG
This sequence comes from Uloborus diversus, assembly GCF_026930045.1. Taxonomy (NCBI): domain Eukaryota; kingdom Metazoa; phylum Arthropoda; class Arachnida; order Araneae; family Uloboridae; genus Uloborus; species Uloborus diversus. The sequence continues at coordinate 135,657,031 of NC_072733.1, read as the reverse complement.
TGTATTTATAAAAAAGAAAGTCTAGCTAATATGTTTTCAAAACCTGAAAAGTCAAATGCAAATAATTCGTTTGTTGTAGTTTTTTAATTTCCACTCAACCCAACTGGATGTGTGTAGCACAACATATTTTGTCAATTTTTCAGGAAAAATAGATTGATTAAGCAAATTACCTTTTCGCTTCAGAAAATTTATTTCAAACTCTAGAAATCCAACTTTGCATTTTATTTGCTAATGGGTCTACATAATGGGCAACTCACTTTTTTGTTGTAACTCTAACTATAGCAAAATATTTTTTTTCTTTCAAACGAAGATTTGACATCTATTTCAACTTGTTCAAGCTCATTTGGCTGATCAAAACATAAATCATCAGTAGTTAGTTTATGTTTGGATGTTTGAGGTGTTATGTGAGTTACAAGTGCGAACTGACGAAATTGTTTAGCATATTTACTGTAGTGATTGTTAAATCTGTCACTCAAACTATGATAAAGTTTTATCATGTTAACATGGTTTTGAATGTTTAAAGTTAATGTCAACTAAGTAAACATCATTTATATTGTTTTCATTGTGTTTATATTGTTATATGGATATTTGATCTTTGGGATCATGTATCCCTCTAAACGAAGGAATCAAGTATCTCTAATATGCGATTTTAACAAACATACTTATTCTATTATTAACAATCAGTGGCAATTTACTAAAAATATGTCTTCATTATTAAAGACTTTCTAGGGTCTGGTGGGGGGAAGTGGTCAATGGGGTAAAGTGGTCAATGGGGTAAAGTGGTCATACGTGAAATAAATAGCTATAGCTTGGGAACAAATCTTCGAATGAATGTGAAATTTTTATTTTAGGGTAGGACAGTTAGAAACTACATTTTGAATGCACAAGTTTATAACTGGCAAAATTTTATTTGGTTAAAAAAAATTTGTGAATATGAAAAATTTAAAAATCGAAACATCTTTTTTAACTTCCCTGGGAAATTTTGTTTGTTAGAATTATGAACAGATTGACTGCACAGGAAGCTTCCTACATGTCATAAGAACTCTTACTCATTAGCAGTAAGCTGAATCTATTTTAGATAATTTTTTAGAACAGTTTAAGTAAGATGGGGTAAAGCGGTCATAATATTAGGCATAAAACGAATACTGTTCTTCTGATGTCAATTAATCTTTTAGCATAAAGCAGATATAAATTAAACATTAATTTCGCTTAATATGCATTGTTTTTACAGTAAACGGGGTTAAATATACGAGTATATGCGAATGCATGCACATATACACTCGTGTCGGCAAGTATATAGACGTATTCCCATAAATGCACCGATAAATACGTATGTAGGTATCTGCAAACATTTTTTATCCATACAGATATACATTCGACTATACACGTATATGCTCGCTCATACTCGTATGTATACGAACACATATGCTCAGGTAGAAACGTATATACGCGTACATTTTCGAGTAGACACTTTCATACAAGCAATATGATATACAAGTGTACAGGTTGAGTTTAAACTCTTGAGCAATTAATAAAAGTTGTTATAGAGGAGGATAAGAAGCGAGAATCATTAGGAACATATAATCACAACACAATGCTGACGCACTACATGCACGAAAAGCAGAAACTGATGGATGCATAACAGGTCACAAATATATATATTGCACAAAGACAATTTTACACAACATTTTAGGTCTTAAGAAAGTTTTAAAGCGATTGATGAAATTCGCTGCCTGCAGTCGTAATAAATGCGTCTTAATCACAAAGCACTCTCTGTTGCAATTACGAGGCACTTTGAAAGACTTTCATCATTCGCTGCGTCTTTGTTGCAATGCGTGTATTAGAGTTACTACAGGCCGTAGCGTTTAACAACTGCTCTAAATATTTCTTAAAAACTAAAATGTTGAGTAAAGTCATCTTTGTGTAACAAATTTGTGACCTGCTTTGCATCCATTAGTTTTTGACTTTGTGTGCATGTAGCGCGTCAGCATGTTCCTTATGATTCTTTACTTCTTATCCTCCCCTCTCACATCCCTTAGATTTTTGCTCAAGAGCTTGGATTCAAGCTGTAAGCATACATGTATATAGCGTATATACTCACGTATACATACATGTACTAGTGTATACACGTAAATAAACGTATATACGTCTATACAGCTATATAATCGTGTTTACACGTAAACATACGTATATACTCGTGTACCCACGCATACACTCCTGTGAGTAATCATGTATACATGCTTATAAACTCATAAATGCATGTATATACTTGAGTAGGCACGTCCATGCATGTATCTGAAGTATACATGTATCTACTCATAAATGCATGTATATACTTGAGTAGGCACGTCCATGCATGTATCTGAAGTATACATGTATCTACTCATATATGAACGCTTTTACACATGTTTACACGACACGTATATACTCGTGTATACTCGAATATACTTGTGCATATACTTGTAACTATAAAAATTAACCGAAATATAGAAATATTAGAGTTATTTGTTACGGTTTTGCATTTATTTTAAACTATGACCACTTTACCCCATGCTATGACCACTTTCCCGCACCCCATGGGGTAAAGTGGTCATAAGTACATAGGGAAATGAAATTGTTATAAAACTGCTTAAATCAATATTTTTTCCCCTAAAATCGAATGTACCGTGTTCTTTAATAATGCAATGTAAAATAACAGCACAAAAAGTTAAAGTGTTTAAAGAATTTATTGTATTTTTTATCCACCTCTCTAATTTGAAAACCTACGATTTTATGACCACTTTACCACACCAGACCCTATACTTTAACATTACACTTCGGAATCTTTTTTAAGTTGTATTTTACGGATAATGTAAACTTCGGAATACTTTCCTAAAAAAAAGTTTCCCATGACTTAATGATTTTTGTACATTTTTGGCTATAGGATCATGTATCCCTAGGGATCAAGTATCCCTAGTCTCCCCTACATGCTTTTCAGTACACGTTTTCGTCACTACATGACGAAGATACTGAAAATCGAAACATATTCGAATACTTATTGAGAAAAAAAGTACAGTAATACCCACCTAGAGCGGGAACTAGCATGTTAACAGTTTTGTCCGTAAAAAAAGAGGGGTGCCCGCAAAACAGGTTTCTTTTCTTTTCTTTTCTTGCGTACTCATTTTATTTTATTTTGTTATTTTCAATCTCAACAGAAGTAGTAAACCTTTTTATACTGGTATAAACTTTACTGGTATAAACTGTGTTTAGTCTAATATCTTACTATAGTTAATAAAAACATGTTTGATAGATGTTGCGGCAACTCAGTCCTACTAGAAACAGCGCCTGCATACTTTGTTAGTAATTTGAAATTGAAGGAGGCAGCAGCGAGAGGGAAGAGAGGTAGAAAAGAAAAAGCTATATAGCGGAATAATCATTTTCTTCTTTTTTTTTTCTGGTTTTATTTTTTCGATCACTTATTTTTAACGATTTGGTATTTTATTGCAAAGAAATTTAATGTTAAGTCGAAAAAGCAATATTGCACAAAAAAAATAAAAACCAAAACTACTAACTAATGTTTAGATTAATTAAGTTCCGTAACTACTAGTCGAATTTGCATTATAGGTATATTGTTCAATGTTTATTTATTTTACTCTCAAAATTTGATGTTTAATTATTGAACGGATAGCCTGCAATTATGTATATATCAATGTAATTGACTTTCAAAATAACATTCGTGTCAGTATTTTAGTGCGCCTGTATGAGAAAAGTTTCTAATACATGAGACATAATGACATAGTTTCGGAGAATTTAAAAACTATCCGTATAAGAGGGGCGTCATTAGGAGAGCTTATACTGTAAGTACCTTTTTAGTGATTTCAGAAGAACTAATTACAATTGGATAATAATACTTGCTTCGCATATGAGCAACTTTCAATGATATTTATAAAATAAATAATTTATTTCACCAAATAAACTATCACATGATTTTTATATACCATTTCGCTTGTTTAAAAGTAATTTAAACCCAAGTAAAAATTAGTTGATTTCGCTTCGACAAAATCTTCGCCAATACAAACTTTGCATTTTTTTTTTTTTTTTTTTACACTTAACATGTAAGTAACTGCTTATTTCGTTGCCAACTATAGAAATTCAGATTAACAACTGCAACTATGCATTGTGAAGGAAGATTTCCCTATTTATTTTGTAGTGCTGGGCAATGAATGAAAAACAATTTACACTTATCCTTGCCAGAAAAAACCTTTCGATAAAAATCTTATCCTTTAATGGTAGTACTCAATTTTTAAACATAAAAAGCCGTTAGCATTTTATCGGTAGCTCTTAAAGCAGATTAATGTGTTTTACATTTATCGGACTAAAAAACTGCACATTTTAATTGCAAATGGTTAGCTTAACCATTTTTTTTTTTCAGTCTCACATAGCTATCATTTTAAATGCACGCATTAATCCAAACCACTATTTTTTCAGTTATCGAACAAAGAAATCTTTTAATTACAAGTATTAAACTGGATCAGCATTTTTTGCTATTTATCAAACTAAGATTTCGTTCTTGTTTCAAGTACAATTTGTAAATTAAATCAGCATGTCTCAAATTTATCAGACTAAGAAAGATTGAGCATTTTGATCACCAAGTTTTAAGCTGAATAAATGCTTTATGTTTATCGACCTACGAAAGATGTTTTATTCTCCACTTCCAACTCTTTTAGAGATACTCTTATTATGTCACATTTTTAGTTTAATTTTCTATTTTTTTATGAAACAATTAAGTCAATAACGCATCTGTAAAAGTAAACGGAACTGGTTTTTTTTTAATTTGAAAGAATTCGAAATATTTTAATTTGCTACACTGTTGCGATGAAGGAAAAGGAAGCTTGTCGCGTTTGTAACGCTATTGAAGATTAACCCGTCACTGATGAAGTGATTTTTAGTGCCACAAAACTGAGTGAATCGGATCTCTTTTAGACTTTGAACATAAGAAAGAGTTTTTGTAAGATTTTTTTTCTTTAATTATTATTTTTGAGCTATAAACTTTGGTCTTTTTTTGTTCCTCAGCAAAAACAAAAGGCTTTGAGGGATTTTATTTTAATATATAATTTTAACGGTTTTCTAATTCAACTCTTTCTGCGGGTAGAATCATAGCACAAGTTAAAATCTTAATTTGCAGCTATTTAACTTTAATATAGCTAATGAAGGACAATTTTTATATTTATTCAAGTTTAGTATTAGAATAGAAGTAATGTATCTGAGAGATGCGCTATACTGTTCAAGTAAGTCTGTGTTACATTTGATTTCCTATGTTTTTACGGAAAGATTTTATTACAGTAGAGCACCGTTTAAATTTATTTCTGTGGGTCATCCCTAAATAAAACGAATAATATTTAAGTATAAAATAATAAAATAACGTGTAAATCTTGTGAAACAAAAGCTAAAGTAAACAGGAGCACGTATCACTCAGATACAAACATCGGATGTAAAGATTGCTACTGATGCTAAAAATAATTCATTGGTGGCTAAAAATGAGTCTAAGAGACGGAAAGTATATTAAAAGTCAGACGTTCGTAGCTCTATGTAGCGTAAAGCTATAAAACGAAATTACCTCTTATACGCGCCCGCTGAAAGACTAAATGTAAAAGTCAAATGATCCTACCCTGTAAAAAAATTGTGTAACCTTACAACATAAAATCTGTGGCAGCTTAGCTGAGTCCACTGCTGTGGAGTAACTTAACTGATATAACTGATGTAAAGTTGCACATCGCTTGTGGAAGGTTACACCATTTTAATGTAACTATAGCGTAACATCTCATTAATTTCTGCATAAGATTATACCAGTACTTTTTGTATAATTGCAGAGAAATTGCTTGTAAGGTTACACATTACCAAAAATTAAGCTTTCATCTGACTTTCTTGAACGATTTATCAAGTTCATGCTTGCTAACCCCCAACCAATATACATCAATTATTTATTTATTTCAATATACAATTAAGACATTTTTATTGTACTAAGAAAGGAAATGATCTGAGTGGTGTCCGAATCCAGAACGTGAATCTCAGACAGGTCGCAAAGTAAGAGCTTTTACGCTCGGCAACCAAGGAGGATATTCGTTTCGATAGTAAGAGTACATGCTCTGCGCCGATTATGATTTTATTGCATGCGCTTTGAATTCTACAGAAACCATAGTGATAAGTTCCTCCAACAATTTGAGTTTTTAAAACAATGATGTTACTCACTTTAGAACTCGTGTAACATTACACCCATAAGCATTAAGTATCCCAACCATGTTTTGGGGAAGATTAGTTACTGGTTAGAATCTTTCTTTAATGTGCAAAGGTCTGGAGTTTCCGTATTACAGTTGAGCTCGCGTAATGGAACAGCTAATTTGCAGCGAAAAATGTCCTGATTTTCGGGATATTTTATTATCCAAAAACAAAATTACAAACTACAATGGTTTAGCACACTGAAAACTTAGGCAAAGGTAGAGTGAGGGACATTTTCTTTTAGCTGATACTCCAATAAGACTGTATCTGAAGCTGTGAAAATAAATTGTATAGTAGAGTTAAGTCATAATGCATAATGCATTTTCTCGAAAAAGCTTTCAAATTTTTTAGTGCAGCATAGTAATTCAGTAAGAAAGTACTGACTTCAAAACTGCAATTGAAGATAACTGTGAAGAAGACTCAAACAAATTCCTGACTTTTTAGTAGTTATTATATATTGTGTGGTGTACAAAAGAAACCTAAGTGTTCGTTCCATTTTTTCAAACCCGAACAGCAAATTATTTAGCACTAATGTAAGCAGTACAATATATAAAGCATAAAACTATATTGGTTTCATTTTCCAAAGTTTATTTGTTACGTAAGTGATATTAAATAAAAACATATAGTTAAGATTAATCCAAGAGGATGGGTGGGGGATTTATTTTAACCCTTTGTGGCACAAACTTTTTTTTAACTGTCATCAGGTAAAATTCAGTTGAAGCCACTGTGTCAGTTAGCTGAATAGAAATGGAAACCTGGGTGTTCTCAAATGAAGTCCTTTGCCTCATTTGGTAAATAATATTTTTGTTTTTAGCAAAAAAAAAAAAAAAAAACTTCAAAAAATAACTTCCATACAACACAAACAACTGCACATTTTAACAGCAGTTAGCAAATCAAGATATGATATCCCGTTTTGCAGGTTGTAAAAGGTTGTCGAACAACTCTTTAGAGCACAAATTTGCAAATTACTTGCAAATGCATGCTTTCAATTAAAAGGGATCCTGAACACATGTCTGCATTTAGTTTATTAATTTTCCAATGGCATTACCTTACATTGAGAAGGGGATTCCTTGCAATCTCGAAGCACGTGTATACAATTAATTTGCAGATTTGTGCATTGTAACGTTATTAGATTATTTTTCACAGTTCAGAAGAAATAATTTACTTTATTTTATCATCGTTGTTGCTACGTTTCCTCCAATATTTCCAAATAAAGCTAACATTTGTGAAATATTTAAACACAATACAGCTTATAGACTTTATTTTGTTTGATATTGTTTCACGTTTCATAAAATCAAATAAAATTATTCTTTTTGCTCCTCAAAAATATTAAACTTATGAGCTTTAAGATGTATGGCCAATTCAAGTTTTTGATGGTTAAAATAAATTATTTGCTGCCTATTGTCCGAAATGAAACTTAAGTACTAAAACTTGTTTTGTGTAGTTTCATTTTTACACAAAGCTTTGAGAAATATAGCTTCAAAAACATAGCAAAAACCTAATAACTTAATTTAATAATGTAATTTCAGTGGTTTTGTATTTCACTATGATAGTGATCCATAAGATTTCGCATTTTTTAATCATTGATCAACATTCTTTAAATGATTGTCCCCGATTTCATTCGTAGAATCTCAACAAAACCAAAAATAAAGAAAACAATCAAAGCAAGAGTACTAGTTACTACAGAAAAATTTATCGAAACAATATAAAGGATACCCAAACCCAAATCAAAGTTGTCAAATAAATAATTCCCAGAAATCTTTTAACAAAGTAATAAACTACATGAAATGGTACGGGAAATACCGCAAACCAGATAGTATATTTTATGAATATATTGAAGAAGTCCGAAACTATCATACCTACATATTTCAGCAGAAAACAAGCAGCAGGAAATCCAATTTATAGAATAGCCGATATAACAAGTGTTATAGTAAATCAAACGACAGTAGGGAAGATTCCTTGTCTAATCTAATAATCCCTAATGCATTGCTAAACATCGTCCCGTTGCATTGTACCTTGAAAGAATGAAACTACGTCATTATGAGAACATTGTTTGAGTATGTCGTATTAAATACAGCAACTATTAAATACCATGTAAGTAAACCGCACTAATGAATTTTGAGAACGACTTTTTTCTTCAATCCTCATTATAAGGAATTAATGATAATATTTTCCAGACTCAAGAAAAAATTTAAATGTTCTTTTAGTTTTTCACGTGATTTTATAAAATGTATTTCAATGCTTTTTTTCTCTTCAAACTAAACTTATTCCAAGAAATTTTTATTGTTGAAACTTTCACTGGCATGATTAGATCCATGTTTCATGATTTAAAAAACATATGCATTTCACATTTTTTTTTTTTTTTTTTTTTACCGAAACTACCCCTAATACCAAGTTGTAGGTAGGTAAAATGAGAGTTTTTGAGTTTGACAGAGGACCGAATTTAAATAAAAGAAAAAAAAAGAGTGTCCCGTCAACGTGTAGAAAGAGTAGTTTTAAGACACAAAATTTAAATTTAGAACTCTTATTTTTTTTCCCTTAATTAAAAAAAAAAAGCTTATGCGAATTTCTGGGCATCAAAGGACCTCTGTACCAAATTTGTAATAGATCCTACTTAAACAGTGGATTTTTTAAGGAAATTATACACACACACGCGCATACATCCATTTTTATACATAAAAGGATAAGAGTTGAAAATTTATTTTACATAGGTGTTCAAAGATTGATAGAATTGTTTTTTAAATTTGTGCTTACTTAGACAATGTATATAGAATACAAACAAACTCTTGCTAAAACAAAAAGTTGTAATATGTGTATTTTACAGCTTTGGCCTAAAAATTACATATTTGCAACTTTTCTTGATCAGGTAAATATCTTAGTAGGAATACATCTGAATTTAATATAGTGAATATATTTTTGTCACTTAGTAACTACAACAGCTATTCGCCTAAACTTCAAGGTATACGAGCAATTACACTTAGGTTTCAATGATCAAATGCAAAATGCGTGCAATTTTAAATGAAATTGTTTTAAAACTGTAAAAGTTATTGATGATTGTATTTATATATGCATATGATTTTACAATATCTTAATGTTACACGTTACGATTAGAAAATGCATTTTCAGTTAAAAGACTTAGATACTTAAAAACTTTTATTTGATAAAATTATTCCTGTTCCTTAAAATGACATGAATTTCCGAGACCATTTTTTAGTTTTGTCCCGATAGAACTTGTAAGTAAAATAATAACTTCTAAAACCTTGACAATTAACGTTCTATTAACAATAACGGTTCTATATTTTGCTGTTTGTCCGTTTGGCTGTAGATATCACTTTGGTGAAAAATATCCGTTTAACATTTTAAACAGATGTTTCATTAGACTGCAATTTTCTGCTTAATGTTACTCACTACGCAGTAGGTAGTTTAGTATTAAAAAGACAAACAAGATGTACCGCAAATCAATTAATTTTTTGTGAGAGAAAGATTCCGACTTCATTCCATACGAACAGAATAGTTTAAAATAAATAGAGAAAATTATTTTTTCCTTCTTCACGAAACGTTTTGGGTCTCCGTGACTGAGCGGTAGAAAGCGCTAGTTCTGACAGCTGCCTGAGCGCATTAAAAGAGCTTGTGGAGTCCAAGGCCCAACAGTTCTTGGGGTGTTTCATCCTTCTGTAAATTCCATTTTGGACTGCATAATTTGTGCCACGTAGTACTCGCTGTGTAGCAGGGTGAAATATTTTTTTTACTTAATATTTCTGAAACTGGTTTGCCATAATGTCACACGTGACTGTTCTTTCATGCCTGTTTTTCCAAGAAGAAGGGTGTCTCGAACATATCAATCAATTGGAAATAATGGATAAATATGTTGAATAAGATCTTTCTAGAATCACAAACATAAAGTTAAATATTTTCGTTTATATTATTACCAAAGATTTGAACGAAAAACAGTTTTTAGCTCAGCAAATAGTTTTCTTTAAAATCTATTTTCAGAACAATTTCAGAAATGAAATACTGACACATTTACTCTTACTTATATAAGACTCCTTTTCTATCATATTTTTACTCTGTTTGTCAAGCCTATCTTGCTTAAATCTCTCAAAAATCAATGCGGTTACATTTCAGGGGGTAAATTTAAAAAAAAATTATTGTAATGCCTTGACGTCTTAAAATTTGGGCGTATTAATTTAGATTAAAAAGGATAACAAATCAAAAAAGTCAATTTTCCATCGATATTTTCTTGGGTTTAACCGTAACGTCTTTTGAGTGACTCAAATGGTATGTGAAATAAAACCAAACACATAACCAAATACCATAGTAAAATCATACTCTAAAAGCGGGGAAAAAAATATGCACTAATAAAATATATATTTTTCTCTCGTGTTTTCGCATAGTAAAAAAAAAATAGTTAATAAGATCGCAAAATGATTTGTGAGGCAAATGTTCAAAGTTGTTCACAAAATTCAGCGCAATCGATCGTGTTCCAAAAACATTTTCTGGCAATTCAACAGAAACATAGATGGTCAAATTGTATCTTGTGTTTTATTTAGTAGATATTTCTTACTTGTCAAATATGCTCCGCAGTTTTGTGCTTTTTTTTTTCCTTGCAGATGTCCTGCAAAAACTCTTACTCATCATGAACATTGTATGTGCAATTGCTGTTTGTCATAAATGCTTTTTAAATTTATTATATTTTATTAGACATTTTTGTTAGCTCTGCAGGATTTGCTAATATGGTTGATTCGGTAAACAAAGTGCCTGCCAGAAAATGAAACAAGTGACTTGGACCTTTTACACTCTAATCTACAAAGCAAACATGCTGAAGATATTTTTTAAATAGTACAGTTCACATTTACGTTATGTATACTTTTTACCTTTCGTTATACTTTTTTTTGTGTTCCCTTAATTTTTATTTAACTCTCTTGTAACCAAATTATGAAAACATTAGAAAAAAAAAATAGATTGTTTAGATTTAATGTAAATAAAATGCTAGTGTAAATCAAACAAGTTCTCTTTTCTACTTTTTGCAAGTCCTATGTGAGGTCCAATTTCTTAAGTTTCAATATTTTTGAAAATCTATTTTGTTTGAACTACTTTAATAACATTCACATAATTTGTAAAATAAAAGTATTTTTAAAACAGTGACATTGAACAAAAACGGTTTGTTCGTGAATATTTCGACTCCAAAATGTCACTATTTGAAATAGGAACCTCATATGACGCAGTGAGAAGCAAAGGGATGTAAGTGACAAAATTAAAAATTTGGAGATAACCAGTACAAATGGTAGGTGAACCTCTTCACTGTCTTAGGGCAACATACAGTACTAGTTGTTCTGTGCTGTTGTACAGCATGATTTAGAAAAAAATTGTAATAAAAGCCTCCGTAGGATCTGAAATTTAAACACGATTTACTCGAAACTTTAAATAGTCCACTTACATCCCTTTGCTTCTCACTGCCTCATATGAAGTTCAGAGTAAAGAGAGAGTTAAAAAAATGCAAAAACTGAGGTTTTTTATCACAACTCTCAGTTTTTAAAAGCTCATTCAGGAGGATTGTGTTGGCAGTATTCATATAAATCATCATCATGTTAATGTCATAGTATTTGAGGCTGATGATGAACTAGCTTTAAAAAATTCAGTCTTAAATGTATGTTTTAACGAGAGCTAGCTATTCGTTCCTTGGCAAGACTAATAAAATTAACACTATAAATACACAGTGATCACTAATTTATCATACAATATGTGTGTATTTAAAATTGTTTCATATCAAATCACTATCACAATTGCTATTTTAAAATTCGCTTTCGCATGTCAGCAAATATGGTAACGGCTTTAAGTTTCATTCGTCTGCAGAAAGTGCTATAGGATTCCAAACCCATCGTGTTTTATTTGTATTAATATTTATTTAAACCACCACGACTTATCCCAAAAATATCTCTTTTTCTAACGAAATATACTATTGTTCAATTTTTATCATTAACAAAAATATATTTTGCTCTATATAAATGGTTTATTTTTAATCATACCATCCTTAAAAGAGTGAATATTTATGTATCATCAAATGCTACGTACACCATATAATAACAGAATTTCGACCTGTGGAACTTTCTCATTAAAATATCCAGCTATTTAGTTAAAAATCTGTCTACTTTTTTAACAAACAGCTAGCCTTCCTTATTACTCTTCGAAAACATTGTATAGAAAGAGGGCTAATTTCACTGTTCCTAAATTGATTAAAATGAAGGAACGCGTTGTGAAAGCTTCAAAATATTGGTTTTCCTCTCTCGGGGGATTGATTTAATTACCATCAGCTTCAACATGAAGTTAGAAGATCAGTAGGTTAAGTCATTTTTAAAATTATTCATTAGGAATATCCTTATCACGTTGAAGGTTTTAATGCAAATGAAAATGCTTTAAAATTATTTATGAACGGAATTCTTGGGAAATAAATCTATTTTTGTAATTACTGAAAGGAGCTTACATTTTCAAATAGCAGCAGGTAAGTACTACATTCAGCGAAAATAAATTTAGTTGATGAAAATAAATTATTTTATAGCTATTCACGTACACAATTCTAGGAAAATAAATTTATGTTTACTCAAAATCCCTTCATTAATATTATAAATGCTATTCGTATATACAGATGCTTTTATAATGTCCAAGTAAAGAGATTAAGATTTCATCTTTGTTAATATACTTCAAATACATATGTTTAGCCAGTAGCCACTAAAACATACATATACGTAATTACTTAAATTTGAATGGGATGTATACTTTGTATAAAAAGAAAGACACACGTTAATGCTATAAGAAAATGCTGCAAAATAACTGAAGAAAAAAAAACGGACAACAAAGCCAAGAAAGGAAAGCACTGTGGTATAATTTTATAGAATACAGAGGAAATAGTGATAAAAATTATGCCCTAAAACAAAAATTTAAACTGTCTTGAAAGTCACATCGCAACATTATTCGGGCAAGATAGAACGCATAAGATTGACGTTTTCTTTGACTCTCTTTTGATAGATAGAAAAGGTTTTCAACCAGGGGGCACGCTTCCTAGGGAGCGCAGAAGAATTTCAATGGGAGAGTGAATTTTTATTGACAAATACAATGAAAAAGTAACACTAACCACAATTCTCTCAATTTTGGGTTGACTTGAAAAAAAATGTCAACGTTATCGTCTTATTTCAAGGTGCAGTTTTTATCCACATATCTCTGCAAATCCAGATTTTTAGTATTTGTATGCATTAAGTTAAGGTGTCCAGCAAGTCTGTACATTGAGCTTGATTTGCGGTGGACTTCGTCTCAGATGCGTCCTAATACTCGAAAACTTGGCAAGAGCGAAAAGTGGCAATCTTTTCCATTGATGTTGTAAAAATGACTGCTATTACATGCCAACCTCACCTAGATTTAAATTGATTTGTATTTAATTATTGGATTTCATGTGCTCTTTTTGTAATGTGTTCGTATTTTTTAAAGTTATGACTAGTAATATTAAATTTTGTGTACGGACTTATCTACACACTCAAACCAGTTTTTGAGCGGTCTTTTTTTTTTTTTTTTTTGGTGCGGAAAATGAAATTTTCAATCATATTCGGACTCAATTGACAAAGTTATTTGTAAAACGAACATTTTTTATGTCACTTTTTATTCGGTTTCAACCGCACAAAACCTTGTATGAGTATTTTGATTTTACAACAAGCTTCCGTGTTGAATTTCGATTCACTGTATCTACTACTAGTATTAACCACATATGGTACTGTTAATTATTTATAGAGTATATTAAAGTTAAACATACAACTTAGAAGTATTGTAGATTTACCAAATAGATCATTTTAATAACATTTAAGATACACGATCAGATTTTATAGAAATCAAATAAACTTGTTATATCTTCACTCGTATATGGAACTATTTTTTTTAGTTACTCTAACCATTTCATACTGCTTCTCTAAAACTCCGTTCTTTTCTCCTTGACTGAATTTTCTCAGAATATGTAAATAAATGAAGAAGTAAGAATATTTATAAAGACACGCATGTACCTAGACATATTGGCGGAACTTCTAATGTTTTGAGACATAAAAGTAAAATTTAAAAAAAATATAAAGAAAGAAAGAAATCGATACAACGTCAAGGGACGGGAAGAGTTTTTTAAACAAATGCGAAAACTCATAAATATTCGCTCACTGACATCGGCCATTAATCACTGATGCAAAGAAACTGTTTAAATGTCTCTGTCAGCATTAGGGAAATGATCTAATGCTTTAATGGTTTTAGCGGCAAAGAAAGCGCTACTTCATTATACAAAAGAGAATATCAGCTCTAATGTAAAAATTAAAGCTCAATCAATTTACACCACATTCATCTGTCATGCTTACTAAATTAGTCGTCATACATAATCTATTACTGGAGATTAATTCATGTTTCAAAATTTAACGCGAGAATAATTTTCTTGAGAAACAAAACAATGAAAGGAAATGTAATAATAATTTACTTTCTACTTTTCTTTAAAGCAAATGTCTTTTTATAAAAATATATTTTTCCTTTTTATAAAATAATGGTATTCTTTTATTTGTAGAGTTTTATGTTGTTTCATTTTGTCCTAGAATAAAAAGGAATGCGGAAAAGATAGTTTTATTGTGTTTTTAATGCAGTTTTAGAGATAAATTATAATTTATTATTTATATTCCTAACTAAATTGCTTTCTGTTAATTATTTTGTGCCTTTGATAGCTGCTGAAACATACCTGATCATACAAAAAGTAGTCTTCAATTCACTTGTAAACATAGTATTAATTACAATTGCAGTTTAAGTAGTACTTAGTAGTAAGCACAATTTAATTTATTGTTTTTATTGTCTTGCTTGAATGTCTTTAGCAGTTAAAAAAGTGCTACTAAATTACGAAAGTTTTCAACATCAGAATCACATAGCTTAATTTCTATAGTATATTAAAGATTAAATTACTCAATATGTGCACCGGGTTTCTTTGGTCATTATTTTGAGTTACTAATATTTTACTTCCTTTTACAAAAAAGGAAGTATTGTATTCGCGAAAAAATTTTCACTCAAAAATCGCCCTTAATTTCCATTTTGCTCACCCCCAAATGAATGTTGAGTTTTTTTTTCGATTCGACCACATGAGGAAAAGTGCCTAAGAATGTATAGACACGCGAAATATCCATTTTGACCATCACCGAGGTAATTACAACGACTTTTCTCGTGACGTCTGTATGTATGTGCGTATGTGTGTATGTGCGTATGTGCGTATGTGCGTATGTATCTCGCATAACTCAAAAATGGTATGTCCTAGAAAGTTGAAATTTGGTACATAGACTCGTAGTGGGGTCTAGTTGTGCACCTCCCCTTTTGGTTGCTTTCGGATGTTCCTAAGGGGGTCTTTTGCACCTTTTTGGGGGGAAATCATTGTTAATATCAATGCAAACTTAAGTGGTGTTATAATTTGGTAAACACTTGGTGACGTACCGCCAAGCTTTTGGTCGCCAAGTTTTTTCGCCAACTTGGCGACGATTTTTTTTTTCTTCTAAGAGCGAACATCCGGATCTGATTAGCTATTTGGCCTATAAAACCCTCCTTAGGGCCCTCTAGTTTCTGGGGCCCTCGAAAATATTAGACTATGTAGAGAATTATACCAAAATATGACTTCGTTTTTTTTTACTTCCTTTTACAAAAAAGGAAGTATTGTATTCGCAACAAAATTTTTACTCAAAAATCGACCTTAATTTCCATTTTACTCACTCTTGAATGAATATTGAGATTTTAGTTAAAACGAGTTTTCTCGTGACGTCTGTATGTACGTTAGTATGTATGTGCGTATTTATGTCGCATAACTCAAGAACGGTATGTCCTAGAAAGTTGAAATTTGGTACGGAGACTCCTAGTGGAGTCTAGTTGTGCACCTCCCTTTTTGGTAGCATTCGGGTGTTTCTAAAGGGATCTTTTGACCCTTTTGGGGGGGGGAATCATTGCTAATTTCGGTGTAAACTCATGCGGTGTTATAATTTGGTGGACATTTGGCGATATATCGCCTGTCTTCTTCGCCAAAAAACTTGGCGATTTTTTTTTTAATTTTTCTATTTGGCCACTGTTGGTGAAAGAGAGGGTAAACTATTGAATCACATTAAAATTGCCAGTAATGGGGAAATGACATTAAATTGGAGTAAAAGGAAGTCATGTGATTCACACATCAGCTCGTTTGTAAACAAAATAGGAAACTTGGCATTTGAGCATTAGGTCATGTTTTGTTTTCATCATTTTTCTGCAGAAAGGTAAAATTAAACTTAAATTCTTCATAGGAGAAAATATTTCTTTTCGTAGCTTTTCCGTGACTTATGCTGATACAAATACATACGAAGTAATATATAAATGTTTCAAGAAATAGTTATGATTTGAAAAGCTGAAACAAAGAAATCCGGACTCAAATAAATGAATACCTTCTTTTGAAGTATTATATCTTAGGAGCACCAAATAAGGCCAAAGGACATTTAAAGTTAATGGCCTAATATCTCGGTCTTTTATGATTCACTTGGCTCCAACTATTGCGCAGTTAGAATGGTGCAACTATTGCACTCTTAAAAAATAGGAAAAAAAAACTCCAACTGAGAATTTAAGTTACAATTATATTTGTCAACAGTTTTACAAAGGAATGTGATTTGGCCTTATTAGGAACATGAGTTCCTAATAAAGTCAACTCTGAGCAAGGGTGGGAACCCATGCAAAATTGAAGACAATAAAAATTCGCTAAAAAGTGACATCAAACTGTAAATAATAGAAAACTTCTTTACTGTCCATGAAAACATATGGAACAACATTTTATAAACTGAAAAACATTTTCAAAAACTCCATTTTTACTTCAATGGAATGGAGTAAGAGAAATTGCCACATTCTGGGCACTGATGATTCACTATTTTCTGGGGAGGGGGGGTTGGAGGGGTGAGGGGTCAATCCTGCACACAGTTCGTGCACATAAGTTCAACACGTGATCATATCCTTCACCCGATACTCTGGTGTTCTAATAAGGTAAACCATAGCCTTGCTGTGCTACGATCCATTTTTCAAGTTATGAAGTCACAGAAAAAATGACGGTTGACAATGACATTTTTCTTTTCGATTTCGTTTTATAAGTTAATCATAGAGAACAATAAAGATGTTTGTAATACTAGCAAACCAAAATGAACAATGTTAGAAACAAAACTTACTGTAAAATAGTATCAATTAGTTCTGGCAAGACTCTTGAGTGATGTAACTTTTGCTAAATCGTTGCCTGGTGAGTAAAAATGCTTCCTGCTAACGTTATATCATCAGTTTGGCTTTTTGAAGACGATGAAGTCACGAGCTAGCGAATTTGCGTAATATTACTTCAAAAAAAGGTGGGCATCCCTTTTTGGTATACATGGACGCATTCGGCGCACCCACCTTAGTCAGTAAAAATTCGAATTACCTTTACTGCAAATACTACCTATCAAACTTAAATCATCTTCGTTTGCGTCGTCAAATATTGTCAAATATTAGCAACGCAATAAAAAATGAATACTGCCAAACATCTAAGGAAGCCGGAAGGAGCTCTTCTGTGTAATTTTTTCAATGAATCTTTCTGAGTAGCATCTGAACACCCACTAGAAAATAATCAGCTTATTTTGAATTCACCAATAGGAGTTTTATGTGATTTACATTCATAGCACGATTATTAACTGGGAATGCAAGTAAAACTTTTATCTCTTTATACTTTAACAGCATATTTCTTACTACTGACCAAATGATAACGAAAAATTTTGGTACTTTGGAATTAATGTTTCTCATGAATGTACTAAAACGATAAAAAATTTAAAACTGTTTTAATACCTACCGTAAACGAAGTAGCAAATATTTACGTTATTTGAAATCTCAGATTCAAATGGCATTAAATATGCACTAGTATCTGGATCAATTTTATGGAAACACAAAAGCAGTTTTATAAAATTATCGTTAAATATTTAAATAAAAATTCTGAAACTTGTTTTCAGGCAAACAAATGCTGCAAATGAATTGAGTT
The DNA here is from genome assembly GCF_026930045.1 of Uloborus diversus. NCBI lineage: Eukaryota > Metazoa > Arthropoda > Arachnida > Araneae > Uloboridae > Uloborus > Uloborus diversus. The sequence goes on along the minus strand of NC_072733.1, from coordinate 135,638,727 downwards.
TGTTATTTAAACCGTTGAATCGAATGGATAAATACAGTAACAATAGTTATTGTTTCAAAGCATTTTTTATTAAAATTTGTGAAATTTAAGAATTAATTTCATTCTCAAAAGCTGTGGGAAAAGGAGTTTCATGATATTTATATTTGAGGAAAGACAGGAAAAATGACCAAGCAGAAATTAAATCATTATTTGCAGGAAACTTGATAACATCAAAATTAATAGTTTAACATTTCAATTTGCGGTTATGTGTTGCCCGTAACGGCCTGTAGGCTCGCCTTTATAATAGTGTATGTATAGTAATATTTTCTTTAAAATCTACATAACTTCGGTAGCGTTAAAAAAAGTCCCTGTATCTCGAACAGTATAGTAAACAATATTTTTGTGAAAGAATATGAAACGTAAGGTTAAAATAATGATTGCATACACTCATACACGCAAGTCCCTTGTTTTGACTCGTCATTTTCGGCACTTTATTTGGCGAGATATCACTAAGTTGTTATCAAACGCTCGCTAACACATTATTTCTATTTCAGTACTCTACTTCAGTAAAGTACTTCTGTTTTAAGTTGAAAATTTCCTTCATCGGGTCAAAAGAAGTATTACTTCTAAATTTATGAATTAAGAATTGTAATAAGGTGTTAAGGGGTCTAAGGACCCTTAACCTTCAAAATTTTCGACTTTCTGGAAAAAATATATGTTATGCATATTTTAATTCTGAACAATTTGATACCTTATTTTTTACCATACGCCAAAAACTTTTCAAGTTATTGTAAAAATGCGTAAACTTTCCCCGTAGAGATTTATGTTAACAGCAGCTGTTTAAGCCTCTTTTTCTCAGGTGCCGGTTTCCTCGGTTTTCTCGTTTTGCGCGCATAATATCTCAGAAAGTTTCTTATATATTTCCGTAAAACTTTTCATACTTGTTTGTCTGGTTTATATTTATGACCTGAACCTAAATTTGTTTAATTTTTTTTTAATTATTTATTTATTTTTTTTTTTTTTTTTGGAATTTTACAAGTCATAATCAAAATTTTCCAAAATTTTGGGCAAAAATATATATATTTTTTAATATTACCTTTCATTCTTAGTTAAAATTTAGGTTCAGTTCAGATCATAAATATATACCAGAAAAACACGTATAAAAAGTTTTACGGAAATATATAAGAAACTTTCTGAGATATCATGCGCGCAAAACGAGAAAACCGAAGAAACCCGTACCTGAGAAAAAGAGGCTTAAACAGCTGCTATTAACATAAATCTCTATGGGGAAAGTTAACGCATTTTTACGATAACTTGAAAAGTTTTTGGCGTATGGTAAAAAATAAGGTATCAAATTGTTCAGAATCAAATTATGCATAACATATATTTTTTTCCAGAAAGTCGAAAATTTTGAAGGTTAAGGGTCCTTAGACCCCTTAAAAAAAAGAAGTGTAATATTTCAAAGCCAAGTAAAATCACTTAATAAGTAATAAATCAAAAACCCTTACTATAAACGAAATAAAATCAAAATTTTACTTACATTAATTAATACATTACATTGACAAAATTAATTAGTTAACTTGCATTACTAGTTAATGTAAATAAACTTGCACTGGTGTAAGAAATTAAAAGAATTTTCAGATATGGTCAATTATCTTCAGAACTACTGGGCCGATTTTAATGAAATTTAGTAGGTACATGCATCGAAACAATGCAAAACAAATAACCGTCCAAGATTTAAAACACAAACGCATGATCATAAATAACTCATTAGAGTTAGATGGTATGAAACAGCGTTTGCAAAATTGAGCAACAAAATAGGTTAATGGGGGTATGGCCTCCTCTAACAAACCTATAGACCTTGCAGCGTGACTCCATACTTGAAATGAAGTAGTTTATGGGATCCTGGGGTAATTGTTTCCACTCGTTCAACAACGCTGTTCTCAGACTATAGATGGTCCCCGGAGAGGTTGTTGCGAGTTGCTATTGCTCTCCCAAGAGCCTCCCAGACATGCTCTATAGGACTGGAGTCTAGCAGCCTGGAGATCTGCTTGGCTAAACCCTCCAGTGAATATAGTCCCCTTCAAGAAATTCGTCGACCAGAAGAGCTCTATGTAGTCTTGCGTTAACATCCATTAAAATTACCGCAGGACTAACAGTACCTCTCAAGAGGTCAGCATAGGGCTCCAAGACCACATCTCTATTCCTTGCAACTGTCAAAGAGCCTCTCTCAAAGATATGGAGGGGTGTGCGGCCACCCAACATGATGCCTGTTCAGACCGTCAAACCACCACCGTCATAATGGTCGATTTTGCGCATATTGGAGGGTAGGTAGTTGGTTCCTGCTTCTATCCAGTGAACGTAGGACAATAATAGTCGGTTAAGCTGAACCGGGAGCCACTACCTGCCCTCCAATTACCGCGAAATCGACCATAATGGATGAGGAGGTTTGACGGTCTGGGCAGGCATCATGTTGAATGGCTGCACGCACCTCCATGTCTTTGAGAGAGGCTCTGTTACAGTTGTGAGGTATAGGGATGTGATCTTGGAGCCCTACGCTCACCTCTTGAGGAGCGCTGTTAGCCCTGAGTTAATTTTAACGGATGTTTACACAAGATCACATAGTGTGTGTTCTTCTGGTCGACGAATTTCCTGAATGGAAGGATATATTCACAGGATAGATTGGCCAAGCAGATCTCTAGACTCCAATCCTACAGAGCATGTTTGAGACACTCTCGGGAGGGCAATAGCAACTCGCAATCGCTCTACAGCCTGAGTATAGCGCTGTTGAACGAGTGGAAAAAATTGCCCCAGGATCCCATAAGGAGTCACACTGCGAGACTTATTTTTTTGTTCAATTTTGCAACAGCTGTTTTATACCATCCGACTATAACGAGCTTTTTTTATGACTACGCGTGTGTATTTTAAATTTTAAATGGCTGTTTGGTTTTATTGTTTCAATGTCTGTACATTCCAAATTTCATTGAAATTGGTCCAGTAGTTCTGAAAATAATTGAACAAACCTGAAAATTCTCTTAATTTCTTACAACAGTGTAGTTGAATTACATTAACATAATTGTATTTAATTACATTTACAATTTAGTTATAACACAATAAAACATATGAGAAAAAATGGTAAAATTGAATTGTTTACAGAAACCATATGCAGCATTGAAAAAGAGTTTTGAAAGCAAAAAAAAAATCCGTCTCAGCTTCAAAAAAAAATGGCATGTTGAAAAGTACGTACAAATTAAGTAACAGATTATAAAACACGTTTTTTTTTCTGAAATTTAACATTTTAGAACAAACTTTACGATAGTGATTAACATTTACATTTTTATCACTTTAAAAAAACAAACTCCCGTTAAAACTTACTGTAAAAAACAGACGACATTTAAGTAGTAAAATACTTAAACTGAACTCAAGTTTTTCGTTAGTATTTTTTATCACGCTTATTTGTTGCACAGACAATAAAAAAATAAGCTAAGAATTTATTTAAAAAATCACGTTCTACTAATTTAAAAAAGCTTTAAAATCTTGTCATTATTACTCCTGTTCTCTTTAATTTAGAATCTTTGATTTTCGTCACAAAGAAAAAACTACATCTTACATTAAATGAAAAAAGATCAAATAGGCTTTGTGCTACAATATGATTAAATGGAAAAAACAACGTAAATAAAGCACAAATTAACACTCAAATACATAAAACAGCTATTTCAAGGCTACAATGGAGCCTCAATTCTCCCTCGTAAGTTCTCCCTCGACTTTCTGGTTGCGTGTTGAGTTTTGTGCACTGATGAAGAGGTTTCATTGTTAGCCTTGAAATAGTTATTTGCTGCATTTCTGTGTTAAGTTGTGCTTCATTTACGTTGTTTTTTTTTTTTTTTTTTTTTTCAATTTAATCATACCTCTTACATTATTTATTTATTTATTTATTTTTATTTTAATGGAATAAATTACTTTTTTTACCTATAAAAGGATAACCAATAACATTATAATTTTATCATTACATTCTTTTCCCATCAAAATAATTAGACAAAAACTAAAATTCATCGTGTTAAAAACTTAAATTTTCCCCTTTTTTCCCCTCCTAAACAGGTTGGCTTCTGGGTGACGCACAGCATTGTGGTTCTATGTAACATTTTTTTTAATGAATCATACACAGTTTTTGCTCTTTTTTTTATAAAGTATTTACACTTACATATAAAACTGGATTTACAATGCAGAGATCTTGTTTTTCATCTGCGTGGTTTTTACACCAAACATCTCTCCAAAAAAAGGTTTTTACGAGTTTTAATAAAGTTTAATCTATGATTTAAATATATACCTGAAACGTAATTACTACGAAATAACGAACTTTGCTTCAACCTCTGTAATATTTTTATCTTGGGTATGATACAAAAAGTTTTTGTTCAAAAAATGCTTGCGTTTGTTCTGGCCAACAACTTTTAGTTAAAACACATTTTAGCATTTGATTGTAATTCTCTAACGCGTTCCCGATGGTAAAACTTTAAACTCAATCATAATGTTGTGATATTATGCACTATATGACCAAAAGTATTGGGACACTTTCAAAAATTCACATTTTTACGGATTTTATGAGAAATAAAAGAACAATTGCTCTGTAAATTTGGTCACATAAAACGTATACACCAGGCGCCATTTTCCAACAAAAATTAAGTCTATTATTCATTTAGGGGACGAACAACAAATTGAAGAAACAAAAAAAGGTTTTCGATCATTTTTCATAGTAAATAGATGGGAATAAGCTATAAATTTCAGAAATAAGTAAAAAACTTATCTAGAATTCATTTTATATTTGCGTGAAAGTATCTCATATACCCATGGAGATATTAGCATTTCTTTCCAAAATGCAAAAATATTTTGAAGGTTTTCGGCTCATATCACGCAGAGTTTTCCATCAAACGTTACTTAACTTTCAGAATATTTGATAAAATATTCGAGAAACATAATAACAAAATTTAAAGTTAAAATATGAAAAATTTAATGAAATATGAATGTTTAAAGCAATTTAATTTTTCACTGCGCATGCGCGAAAGACAGCAATTTATAACTTTCATAATCGGAAACCCAAAGATATCATCCGACACCTCATAAAAAAATTTCACCTCAATATCTTGAAAAATGATCAAAAACCTTTTTTTGTCGTTTCCTTAATTTGTTGCTGGTCCCCTAAATGAATATCAGACTTAATTGTTATTGGAAAATGACAGCTAGAGTATACTTTTTATGTAAAAAAATTACAGAGCAATTGGTCTTATTTCACGAGAAATCTGTAAAAATGTGAATTTTTGAAATTGTCCCAATACTTTTGGTCATAAAGTGTATTTCAAAAAATCTAATTCAAATTCCAATCAGTTCAAAAATATTTAACTTAGAGAAAGAAAAAAAGGGCAATTCCACGAAAATGTCAAACTGAGCATCAAAATTTCAATATTAACAAAACTATAATAATTGTATAACATTTAAAAGTTTGAAATATATAATTTTAAAGTGCAGCAAACTAAATTTTAATTTATAATTTTTCGTGTTGAAAATAAGCCGTAAAAAATGCCTACATCTTTTCCTGATTTTTTGGGGAAAATTTGACATGTAGTAATCAAATTTGTTTTCTGAAACAAATTCTAAATTAGAGGTAAAAAGGTTAGTGTATTTTCTTGCACTCATAATACAAATTTATACTGGAAGCTTATATCAAGAAATATCTTTATAGGTTTCGTTCAGAAACAATCTTAAAATCAGTTTATAAAAATATCAGTCAGTTACCATAAAAAAACAGCTTTTTCCCCTCAGCATGAAAATTATTGGTGGAAATATTTTCAAAATTCATATTCTCTGCTACATCAGAAGTAGGGTCAGGTGGGGTGGAAAGAGTATAAAAACAGGTATTTTGGAAATGATTATCCAACTATTCAAGTTTGATACTCAACAATTAAAAAACCTGAACTGAGTTTTTATATTTGAACAATACACTTCACATATCCATAGTTATTAGTACTGAAATAATTTAGTGAAAATTTAGTGAAAAAGCTATTATTTCAAAGTTTGTTTTTATACCCATTCTACCTCATGGGTGGGGTGAAATGGGTAGTATCGTTTTAAATTAAATTTTAAGGTGAAAACATGAATTTATTTATTTATTTTACAAAAATATATTAATATAAGGGTGAAAATCTATTGTACAATGTAGTCTGTAATTTCACTGCAATTAAAAGTATAATGTCCACGATTATTGAGGATTGGTTGACTTAAGTTTTGATGATCTGTTCTTCTTCAATCTCCATTTTCGCAGTATTGGGGAAGGTGAAAAAAATTCCCATCAAAGACTTCTTGAACATATTTACAACATAATTACAAGTTTATAAAGATTCTAGAACCTAAGCAATAAAATACTTTTTAAATTTCTTAACACTATACTCAACTAACACCCAATCTCCAGCAGATATTGTACTTGGTTATAAGCTTAGTGGAATGGGAGTTTGATCAGACTGGTTTTCAATTTATTTAGTCAGCTCCGGCATTGTCTAGTGGTTGCACGGTATGACTCGTATCGTAGGCAAATGATAATTTCATTATTAATAGCATGCTTTACAGTTTCTTAGGTCAGCTGTCTTGCATGTCTTTTCAGATGCCTTGCGAAAAGTTTGAACCGTTCTTTAATGATTGTGTCTTCCATCCAACCAGATTTAGTGCAACCATAAACAACTCCATAACATAAGGATTTCAGAATAAAAACTTTTAGATAAAATGAACAACTTACTTCAGAGAATAACTTTTAATGAGAAAAGATGTTAATTCCACTGCCTATGTCATTAAACCTAATATTATACCCATTCCAACCCACTTTAAAAAATTTAACATATTTCTTATAATCTATGGAATTTTTCTTTTCTGATTTTTTCAGTTGACAAAGGACTTCCTTTAATGAAAAAAAAAACAGCAATAGAATGCTATCTAAATTCAAACAAAATCCTGAAAACAAAGTTTCAACGATATCACTCGAAAGATTAATTCGTTAATTAATAAACTACCCATTCCACCCCACCTGACCCTATTTAAATGCTGAATAAGTAGAATTGGAAGTTTACATCCGGAACACCGAAAATTCCTTGGTAAGTGACTGTCACACTTGATACGGTAACTAACTGACATTCTGTTAAATTTTAAAATGGCTGCAATGTATTCAATTTAATACTCCTGAAAAAAGAATTATTTTGTATTTAGGCCTTTAAGTGATATCAAACAACCCAACTCTCTTAATTTTTATGAATGGTAACATATTTTGTTGATTTTATTCATTATTCATTCTTACATAATTTAGTAATGCTTGAGCCTAAATTTGAAAAATAATTGCCAAATAATCGAAAAATACATTAATTCAAAACAAAAGAGGAAAGCATTTTACAGTCAGTACAACCAAATGACAAATGTACAGTATCACAACTTTCACAAGGAGGAATAAAATTCCGAAATATGGGAAGTGACTGCCAGTAAAGAACATTTCTATGGAGTTTCTTGTGATCTACAACATTTTGTAGAAAGAGTGATAGATGGTAATAGGGGAAAGGCTAAGGTGAAATTCTTGATAAAAGGACTTGTTCAATCATATGAGTGGCTAAGATGATGTAGAAGAAATAGAAATGGTTTACTTTTTATAGCTCAATAATTTTACAATTATGTGATCTATTTTTAAATATTGAAGAAAAAGAAAATATTTTCAAATTCTGTAGCAATTAAAAAAATATGAGGGGGAAAGAGAAAAAGATAGAAAAAAATAAAATCTATAGAAAAAAATAAAATCTTATTTTAATTGCTTTTTTTACGTAGAGTTTTATTTACAAATTTTAAGGCTGTTATACATTCGGTCAAACACATTTAGAGATGATACAAAAAATACTATCGAAGGAAGTGCTGCAGAGTTGCAATCGTCTACAGTTTTTGTCATTTCATATGCTACAGCTAGGGTACACTGAGGGGGTAAACTAATTTAACAAAATACTAGGTAGTACAAAATTGTTATTTTGATGTTGAAAATCAATCTTTGTATACGTTTTGTATCGCCCTTGCTTTTAAACGTCATAATTAGCATATAAAAACCATATTTTGTAGTAATTTTCTAAATGGTCAAATTTTTGGGGGGGTCCTCATATGCTGAGGGTCCCCTGGTCTACCCCTAAATGCAAAGAAAGCTCTGATTTTGTGTATACTTATCTGTATGTTTACTGGGTAATTCTGAATTTTTTATGTTATTATGTATGGGAAATTTACAAATGTCAGTATATTGGCCCACGAAGCTATTTTAATTACTCTAATTTTGTTATTTTAGTATTATTTTTGAAATCTAATTCCCTATGCCGGAAGGTTATTCATTTTTCTTTGATCCCAATTGAAATTTACGAATAATTCCTTTTGCTTTCCGAGGATAATATTTTATTGAACCTATATTACTTTTTCCGCAGGTTGCGCAGGTTATGTCAATCGGTTACCATGCTTTTAACATTTTTTTTTTAAATCATCTAAAACACATTTTAAAAATTCAATTATACCATTAAATTCAGCTTGAAGAAATCAATAAATTAGGAGAAAATGGTTTATTTAATAGATATTTCGTGTTGCATGTTTGTAATATCAGTCAGTTGCCAATCTGTCAGTGAATTTCTAACTTTTCGTAAATACTGCAAATCTTGATTTTAGCAATACACTGGTCACCGAGTATATGAATCCCATTTGTTCTAAACAGTTTTGATTCCATAAAGTGGCTGTTTCAATAAAGCGGCTAGTTCAATAAAGCTGGATTTTGTTTTGATTCATTAAAGTGGTTGATTCAATTTTTCACCTAACCGGAGTCCGCTGTATCAAATCTAACAAATGTATTTTCAGTGCTTGCTTTTAATTCAACTTATTTATTTGTTAAACTGCTTAATTTTAAGCATTTGCATTAGCATATTTTGAAAATTTCAGAAATGTCAGTCAGTTACCGGGATGTCAGTCAATTACCGGGATGTCAGTCAGTTACCGGGATGTCAGTCAGTTACCGGGATGTCAGTCACTTACTATGCAGTTCTAATTACTGTAATTCTTTATTGTAGCAATATTTTCCGACTCAAATGTCATAAGCCAAAAGTTTATTCATTGTTCTTTGATCCTGATTTGAATTTAATAAAAATTAAATTTACTTTCAGAAAAATCTCTTATTGAATCAGTATTACTTTTCATATAGGTTGCATTCATGGTTGTCAGTTACCATGCTTTTAACAATTTTTCTAAAATTAACCAATATATATTTCGGAAATTTAACTATACCATAGAATTCAGCTTAAAAAGCACAATAAGCGAGGAGAAAATATCTTTTTAAAAGTTATTATTTTGTGGTTTATGTTTCAAAATACTTATTGTTTTGATCTGTGAATGTCAGTCAGTTACCTGTGGAATTGCCCAGAATATACACACCCAAACCTCTTTTTGTGCGGTGGATAGGGACCGCATGAAAAAAGTTCATTTGTTTTCCAAAAACCTTCTTCCGTTTTATGAATATTATCGTCGATTGAGTCCAAATCTGATTGAAAATTTCATATACACCGCACAAAAAAAAAAAAAAAAAAATAATAGTAATAATCCTACAAAAAAAAAAAATCGCACAAAAAGAGGTTTGGATGTCCTTTTTTTATTAAAAAAAATGTTTCCAATGAAATATTTTCTATTTTGCTATAAAAATACTTTTTATCAAACATATGCATGAATGAATGAATAAATAATTAAAATAATGAACGAATAAAAAAAGAATTAATTAATAATTGCAGGATAAAAGTAAGTTAATAAATGAATAAAATTTTGAAGATGAATAGGAGAATAAGTGAATGAGTGAATGAACAAATGAATCAATAAATGAAGAGTGAAGTACTGCAATTTTTAAAATCACTTGTATTACTATTTATGTTGATCTTTGAACTTATTTATTTCTGAAATAAACTGTATGTTTAAGACATCAGTTTAAATATTGCTAAATAGGTGACGCTGCAAACTGAAAATATTTCACTATTTCACTTTACCCCACATTCCTCTATATGTTTAGATTTTCATGAGAGCATTTATAAATCTTTCTCACTTATAAAGGTAAAAACTTTTTATCTAATGCTACAGGACTTAACGTTTTTCAACGCTTTAAAGTGTGATAAAGTAGAAAAGATTACATACATTGTTTCATTTCAGAATTACAGAATAACTCAAAGCGTTTACGTCAAATATGTTTTGAAAAATGTACGCTTCAAACAGATTCCTAGAGCGGTTGTATGTTTCGCTACAGATTGCCTAGAACTGTAAAGAAAAGCTTTACGTCTGCACTCCTCATTTTCATGGATTCGAATAAAACGCATTTTCATTGGTTGGCCCAGACAGACTGAAAGGGGTGTTTACCATACTGCTTGAACCAAAATCTTTGAAAACAGACTGTACGACAAAACAGGGTCTCGATCACTGGCATAAACAAAAAATTAAAACAATTTTTTTTCGACACTATAAGAAACACTTCAAATCAAGGTGCAGGGCTTAATTTGTGTAAATTGCACAAGCAGATTTTTATACTATTGAGTCAAAATGCTTAGTATCATGGAAGAGAATTTAGCTTTTTTTTTTTTTTTCAAAACAAGCGTTCATTTATTTGTTCGTCTACTCTCCAACAAAAATTATTATAATAGAAGTAATTTTTAATAGTAATTTTCATTAATTTTACCGTAAATGGGCTCAAAAAGAAAGCTAAAACTGTACAAAGCATTAACGTTTCAATAGTTTCAATCTCCTTCATTTCAGAAACTTAAACAATTTTCTAATTTCTATTTTTTGGAAACTCTAACTTAATAGTTTCAAACAATTCTCAGCCTTGCGTTGATTTTGTCGCTAAACAAATGACCGTTTCCAAAAACATCTAAGCCGTGAAAAAACTGCATTGCTGGAAAAAATACTGCACTGTCATTGTCTCAAAACAGCAGTATCTCTAGCGGAAGAAATTTCCTTGAAGAAAGATACAAAAAGTCAAAATCCAGAGAAACGAGCCTCTAGCATGACATTTTTATAACATAAGCAGATAAACTTAAAGTGGTCTCGGTGAAGAAACCATAATTTTTACGAAACACAAACCAAGTGAAAATAAAAAGAGGAAACTCTAGCTTCTCACATTTTATTAGTTCACTTCGCTTCTTGACCTTTCCTTCAACAACTGAGAAATTTATCACGTCGATCATCCTTTTTTTTTCTTCCGGTATTCGATAAAAAAAAATGTTCTTTGTTATATATAAAATCGAGTCGAAGCAGATTTTTTTTCCGTTCCGAAGTGGTTCCAAATCAGCAGTAGGATGCTAAAGTCTGTTTATTTGAAAAAAACTGAGATATCAGCTCTGTAAAATTGTTTTCGGAAGTCGTATACATTTTCTTTATACTGATTTAGTTGCCTTTCTCTGGATTGAAGTTTTCTCTCCCGTTTTATCAAGAATTTTTTTTTATCTTCTTGAAGGAATACCTGAATTTATGCGACTTCTAATATAGAGAATTAGTAGTTTTAGTAACTGTTACTACCTATAACTAACCCGATTTTTTTTAGAAGAAAAGGCGTCTCCTTTTTTTTCTTCTTCTTGATTCTCACTTCGCATTTTAAGGTTTTTATAATAATTTCCCAAAGGGACGGTTTTTTTTTTTTTTTTTTTTTGGCAGTCTGTATTTTTATTACAGGTATAAGCATAGAAAAAAAACTCAAGCATAGATAAACTATAAAAATGATTTTACTACTTCTGTAAAACTTAAATGTGCATAACAACTGATTCAAAACTTCAGAATTAATTTAAAGAGGTATACTTAGGCTCAAGACTACTTCCGTGTTTACATCGAGCTCTATCAGGAAGTTTATTTCCCTATATTCATCCCTATATCTTATTTCTTTCCATTTCTTAGTTTTTCGTTTTGGTTGAACATTTTGTATCAGTTTTCAGGAAAAAAATATCTGAGCAGTCAGTGATGTTCAAGAGAAGTTATAAAACATAAAAATAAATGTGAGTATACTGGAATTAAACTGAAGCAACATAAACGTGATGTACGATTTAAGACCAAAGAACTATTATCAAACACAAGCAAATAACTCGTAGTTTGTGAAATCGATGCACAAATATGAAGTATTTATGTGTGCAAAAGACTGTCGCAATTATTATAAAATATTTTAACACTCTTAAAAATATATTAATGTACATATTGATCAGGACAAAATGAATTTTAAAAATGCGTTATCAATTAAAATATTAAAATAAATAGTTTTATTCGGAACAAAAATAGTCAAATAATATCAATAACATGAAAATGAAATATTTTAAAATTATTAAAATTGTTTAACACCAAAGTTAGCGATTAACAAAATTATTATCGAGGTCTAACACAGCGATGCGTATTGTAAAATAACAATTTAGAAAATTGGGTATTGTTATGTTTTTTATATATATATATATATATATATATATATATATATATATTAAGAATTATTTCAGTTGCCTTAAATATATCTTTACTTTTTATCATGACTGAAAATGAAAATATGTTGTCGTGTCCGTAATAAACTGCTAAGGAAAGATTGGTGCAATTGCCTAGAAAGGTTGGACTTCTTCACTAACAGATTAGACAGCACAAGAAAGATTTGTAGCACATAAAGAGGAAATAATACCCAGGGCACAGGCGGGAATCGAACCCGCAACTTCCGGCATATGAAGAGAAGCTTCTACCATAGAGCCGCGGAGGCCCCAAATGAAAATATGTTTATATTAATAATATACTATTGAGGGAAAGTTTTCTTTTCTTTAACTGATTCCGAATCGTTTGTTTGTAAGTAAGATTTTTTTAAGTTATAGAAACTCAAAAATAGTGGTTTTGAAATACCAATACCGATGCTCAAATTTGAGACATTCCGGGAAGATAAATTAGACCAGAAGTTTTGCTGCTTAAATGAAGTAACACTTTAAAAAAAATGTCAACATTTTAAGAACTTTTTACTATAAAAGTAAGGAATTTATTCAAACGAAGTTTGCCGTACTGTGAAATCAGATGTCCTAAAAAATTCAAAAACTAATGAATGCACAGGCAGTAGTTGCTTTCTCTGAATCATTTCGCATTCCAACAAACGAAATGAAAACGATGCAAAAATGAGCTTAGTAATTTCATAAATGTATTAAGATCTTTTTAAGATGGATAATTTCTGAGGTAGAGATAACATGCTGTCTGGCTTCTTTCAAAAAGTAAGAAGCACTAGTTCATAAAAGGCAAATTATCGAGAAAATGAAAGGCTATTTTGCGTAGCATTATTAGCTAGGTCTTTTCGTAAAAGACCTGAAAGAAATGAGCATTATATTAGAGAACTGATGTCACTGAGATTCTGAGAATTCCTTCTTATTACACCAGAAATAATGCACATTCTTTGCATACCGTTCTTTGCTAGTTAATGAAATGGTTTATACTCTGAAAATAATGCTATTAAATTTGTAAACAAAAGTTTGTATAAACAAACAATTGTATGAACTTTATGAGCTATATTAGGAGACTTTAAGACTTAAGTCAAAACTTTGAAATGTTGAATTGGTTTGGTAACTGTTAATGACTTTTAATTATGCATGCAATTGTTTTTTGAGCAATCACGATTGCTAATTGTTTTTACTTGACCGTCCTTGATATTTGGTTCCTTTTTCAACCGCACCGTCCTCTGCAGGAGCGACTCCTTCCGGTAGCCGCTTCTCCCGGTCGGTGGCTTCCATGTCCTACACACACGCACGCTCATACACGTACACACTCACACACCTACACACATACGCCAACGTACATTCACACAGGTCTACGCACACACACAAGCCTACACATACACTTACACAACTGTACACACGTAACCGCCCAAGAGGAGGGACAGGAGCCGTTTCTAGAAACAAGTGAGTAGGGCAGTAACCAATAACTAGGGTCCTGTCGCAACTCGTTATTGCGAAAAACATAATTTGAATTTAAAATTTCAGTATTCAAATTAATTATAACTTTTTTTTGTAAACCTATATTAATTTTTTTTAATTAAATATGTGACGAATCGTTATCGCTTTTCCGGATTTCTTTTCAAAACTGAATTATAAATATCACCGGTAGCCGACAGTGTGTGACATGCTACATATCGTCGCCTCAGAGCAACACTAAGGCATCTACTCCCAGGAATAACACTAAGATATCCTACTGCTGTTCTGTGGCGGCGATATAGACTCTGCAGTTTATTACGTAAAAATATATGGAGATATATTCACTTTGTAACTGTTGTGCTCATAGTTGGCGCAATAGTGGCCTGATCGGTAAGGCGTCGGACTCGCAACCGAAAGGTCCCGGGTTCGATGCCAGCCGTTCTAAGATCTTCCGTGTTCGTTAATGGTGACTGGGACATGTTAAATTTGTCGTCGTCAGAAAGTCCTCCGAGTGAATGAATACCTCTGGGGGTATTAGACCAGGGACTGCTCGGTCTCATCCAACCGGTTTAACCACAAACAGTGGTAGGTACCGGAGACCCTGGAGTGTAATAGGCCCAATAATTGTTTCTATATACAAGCGTCCCTCGTAAAACACGGTTTCGACGAAAACCTGCGAAATGGAAAAAGTTAGTACATTCTGTAGAAAGGATATTAGTGAAAGATTCTGTTTACGAAGTAGAAAGTTGTGCTTGAATTGTTTGAAACCACACAACCAATCGAAAAAAGGATAAGTCAGGGTTCAATGTCTTAGGTATCAAAACGCAGTCCCATGACAAGGGCGAAAAAAATACTTTATTTTTTTTCAGTAAAACCTAACACTGATAAAGAAAATGACTAAATAGCTTCAGTTTTTAATTAGCAGTAAGCCCTATGATTTTAGTTTAGCCTATAAAATGTTCTTTAATCAATTATTTTAGATTTTTTTAATTTTAAAGTATTCTAAGAGAAATAAAACATTTAAATTTGGTTAAATATATATTTTACTTACTCCTGGTATCAGTTTTAATACGCGAAAACTGGCCCCGTGTTCGGGGCAAGTTTACGCAACCGATTTGAACTGAAAAAACATTCTTTTTACAGTTAAAAACACAAGCTGAGCAACAATTGAATGAACAAATTTTGATTTCATTAACTGCTTCATAAAACCGCAATGTTTAACATTTCTTACGTTACAACATAAAAATTAGAAAATTCATTGAGAAAAAAAAACTCGTAAGCGTGCCCCGTTCTACCTTACCTCATGTAGGTAGGTATGTAAACAAAAGTTTTCCGGATTTTTATCAAAATTAGAATTCATAGGTCAAAAATTTAGTTTAAGAGTTTGAACTCAGAAAGTTCTAACCCCGGAATCCTGAGTTTCACATAATGGTCAATATTTTTATCCCCCCCCCCCATATATTGCAGTATAATTAATTTTTTAAACGTGAAATACTTAGAAATATTTTTGATTAAAAGTGTCAAAACAAGCTAAAAACATTCAGATAATTTTGTTTTGTTTTTTTCTTACACAAGCTGAAATAAATGTTTTTGTTGAGTCATTCATTATAAATTAATATAATTTTCTTTTTGAGAAGCTGTTTAACGAAATGTTCAACATTTGTTTTAAATTGGGTTTTTTTACAAAACTGCATTTATCCTTCAATTACAGAATCGTCATTTTCAGTAAAGAGAAATGTCAAAAATGAGAAAAATGGGGAACAGTGCTTACTAAAACATCGCCAGCGGTTTACAGGAGTATTAAAGCTTAACTAAATCGGAATTTCAATATTGGTATACCACAGAGTTATATGCATGGTTAAGAGAAAATGAATAGGTATTCCAGTGAAAAGTTTGAGTAGTTGCGAGAATTTTGTTCAATTAAACTGTTAAGTGTTCGCCTGAAGATTTAAAGAGTGACAGAATTATAGATTTATGATTATGACCTTGTCAGTTATGTCGCCGGGCCCCTTCCGCCCCCCAAAAAAAGAAGAAAAAGAAAGGAAAAGGGAGAAAAGAAGAAAAAAGGGGGAAAGAAGAAGAAAAGGGGGGTAAAGAAAACATTCAAAATTGCTTACTAGAAAACAATTAACTCTATTTTAAGTGCTACAACAGTAAATACCAAAAGAGTAAATTTAACTTAATCTTTATTCTTATTAGGAGTTTTTCCCCCTTTTCCTTTCTTCCTTTCTTTTTTTTTCTTTCTTTCCTTCTTTTCTTTCTTTTTTTGTGTCAGTGTCGCCGAGCCCCCCCCCCCCCCCAAGGCCCGAGTCCCTAGTTTCCTACTAGGCTGACATGGCCTCTCGTCGGGCCAGATCATTCATAAAATGTACTGAAATACATGCAGAATCTAAATCATATATTTGAGGAAGGAAGATTTAATAAAAAAACATATTTTTATATCAATAATTTTCGGAACGACTTAAATCACTATTGACAAGACGACTCTACTGGCCAAGGTATTGGAAGTATGAGGAAATTAAATTGCAACAGTTTTTCAAGAATCCCCTCCCCAAACTAATCCAAAAAAGTCTTTGAAGCATCCCTAAACAACACAAAAGTTACCCAAAACAATAATTACAGTTTGTCACCAGGAAACGCCGAAAGAAGTGTATCAAAACATCGCTGATTTCATGTCAGTAAAAGAGTAGCTGCAGTGATGAAAACCAGAGGCGGCTTAACAACATATTGAATGTTTTTCGGATCAATTGCACTGATTTATTACTTTTTTTCGTTCAGAAGGACTTGCTGCTTTACTTCATTTTGTTTTGGGGGATAACGGTTCCTTACAGCTTGTGCATATTTTTCATAGTATTTTTATAAAATGAAATAGTTATATTTATTAACTAGCTTAGCCACAGCTTGGTTTTAATTAATTTTAGAATACTAACACAAAACAATATTAGTTGAATCCCAAAAAAGAAATATTTTGGTTTTATTTAATTATTCTTGAAAAATGTTAAGACAAACACACCAGTAGTGGCCAGTGCTTCGGTAGTGGCCACTTCAAGGTTTATATTTGAAAAAATAGGATTCCAGGTTTCCCAAAGGATTCAAACGTGCAGGAGATAATACCTCCTGCACGTTAGATGCACTTTTGAATCTATTGGAAGACCTGGAATCCTAGTTTCTCAAATATAAACCCTGAAGTGGCCACTACTGAAGCACTGGTCAAGTGGTCACTACTGGTGTGTTTACCTTACTACATTTTTTTTAACTTGCAATACTTTTGTCTAAGAATATATTTATTTTAAACAAAATGTTAAACAATTTGAAACAGTACACCAATCAAGTGAATACATAGACCTAAAATAAAGATAAATAAAATGCAAACCGTATGAAAATTAATCGAATTTAAGTAATATTAACATAATGTAAAAAAAAAGCAGTTTAGAACTGAGACTTTTCTAGTTATCGGCGGTCGTTCACTTCTGAAATATGATATCAAATAATCTTGCAATCATATATCACTGATTTTCCAGTAACGCTTGATAGGAACATGGATGACACAAATTAAAAAAAGAACTGCTTCACATTTTTGATAAATATATTGAAAATTCATATAGAAGAAGAATTTAAAAAAGTAATTAACTCATTTCAACAACACTTAAAAGTGAAACTCCAGAAAAGATTTAACAATGAAAGTACTTTTTCCGCAGCACAATCTTCTATAAAGAAAAAAATATATATTTTGACTTAAAATGGCATTCCTAATGTAATTGCAGCCTTTAGAATTAATTTAAGAATTCCATGCTCCGATTTTAAAAATGAAGGAATGCTTTGAAAGTTAGTATTAATTAAAACTGAAATGCGACTGACAATGCTTTAAAGCAGAAATAGCGCCTTCGATTACATAACTATTGAAAAGAACGTTGTATAGCGTTTTTTATTCCTCTGGGAAAATGTAATAATTTTGTAATTTCCGTCAATTCCAGAAATTAATGCTCAAAAAATTCAGTTGTTTCCGAGATACGTATTTATATGCCTATATGTTTCACATTTATACGCTATTTTAGTTATAAGCTTTGATTTACCTCAAAATTTCTTTAAAAGTTTCTGGATTGTACAAGCTTCGTCAGGACATTCGTTTTCAATTGAAATGACGTACAAGTACTGAGGTGAGTCATAAGTTTAGAATTTTTTGATGTATAGGAGTTTTTACCAAGTGTGTTAAGGTGTGCTCATGCGAGTGAAGTACGAGAGATTAACAATAAAAAAGCCGGCTTTAAAGGCTTAATTATTACAGAATATTATTGAGTTCTGATGCGAGGTATGCAAAATGGGCATCTTAATAAAAAAATTTCGAAAACAAAATAGAACCGACTTCAAAATTGCTCTAAAAAGTGAAAAATAATTTTATTCTTTAAACACCATCGATAATGCTTTTAAACATAATTTTTGAAGTTGGCGCAAAAACAAAACGTAAAATCCAGTGTAACCACTCTTCGTTCATATTTTTTTTCAGAAAAGCATCCAAAGTTACGAACGAAACATTTATATCGCTATTCAAATATGCTGTCATCAATGCATAATGTATGTGATAGTGAAGAAACTGGTCCTGGTTAAATTTATAGTTGTATTTGAGTTATGGCTGTGAATGATTTTATCTATCGTTTTTGCGCCAACTTCAAAAATTATGTTTAAAAGCATTATTGATGGTGTTTAAAGAATAAAATTATTTTTCACTTTTTAGAGCAATTTTGAAGTCGGTTCTATTTTTTTTCAAAATTTTTTTATTTCATTCTTTTTAGTGTAAATGTAGATATTTCAGAAATAATAAGAAGTTACCATCACGAAACTTCACATTTTTTTCTTAAAAATGCTCCATACTAAAAAAAAAACTATTGACACGCGTTAAACTTTAAGCGATTGGCACTAAAAACTTATCTTTGTTCCTCTCAGGAAATCATGCGTAGTTAATTTAATTATAACCATTTAAGTATTACGTTTTTCCTAACTAATTTACATTCCATAGCATCTAAGTTGCCCAGGATGCAATCCTGTATTTTCTTACTTAGCCCCGATCATATGTTATCGGCATAGATGATAACGATAAAAATACTACTGAGTAGTTGAGTCAAACCTAATGGTAGCATTGTGAAGGCTAAGAAGATCCTAATCACTGCATCACCTCGCTTCCAGGTTAGGTTTACCCCTACTATGGAGCAATAGCACTGAAGAAAGGAAGATTTTGATAATTCACATAAGGTTACTATAAATCAGAGGGTTACTAAAATAAAATTATTTACGCCAAAAATGAGACGACAGCGCCAGATTCCACATTATCGAAATATCCCATGAAGAAATTTGATGCTTGCTTTAGAGAAGCCTTCATTCAAAATTATCATTACAATTACTATTAATGTTACTGTTATATGGCACCAAACTTTTATAACAATGAGTTTCATATTGTCGCGTAGATGAAGATAGCGAAGACAATGTGAAAGCCAAATGAAGCGAATGCTCGTTAGTCTCAACTCGAGATCTTTATTCAGAACCACGAATGAACGTTACATCTCCTTATATACAACTTGAGAAAGTGCTGGAACTTTCCAGACTTGGAAAGATACAGAAATTAATAGAACATTCGAGAAAATACGGGAAACAGTAGAAACGAAATTTTAGTAAAATTCACTTTGTCCTAGTCGGGATTTGAACCCGGGTCGCTCGTGTGGGAGGCGAGAATTCTACCACTGAGCCACCGTTATCCACGGATAAAAAGTGCGAACTTCGCTACAATATCATTTTAATCATTTAATAGGGAAATTGCATAAAATTTACTGTTTTTTGCCCATAACTTTTTTTCTAAAGAACAAATATGGTCAAACAAAGTAATAAAAAAAGAATCATCAAAATCGGTTCCCTAGGTGAGACGCTATGAGTGGACAAAAAAAAAACATACATACGGTATGAATTGATAACCGCCTCCTTTTTGAAGTCGGTTAAAAATGATCATTCAAATTAAGTTGATTAGAGAACTTTGCAATAACGCACAGAAAGCAAAGCGAAAGATATGCTGTGCTAAAAGTGCCTCAGTGGTCCATATACTGTAACTAGATGGTTATTATAACATTAATTATTATGATAGTTATAATTGACATCAAAGTTATCATAACGGTTTTATTGTGATCGTTTTGCTTGAAAGATGGCTTTAGATGACAAAACAGTGATCTGTACTTTGAGTACTAGGTTTTAAAAGATAAAACTGCATTACTAAAGAAATATGTAGTTTATTTCAAAACTTATGATTTTCATAGGATTGATTACCTTGTTCAGACCTCAGTTTTTTGGGAAAGCGGGGGGGGGGGGGGGACATCTGCTTTTCCCAGTACATTAGCGTGTTGAGAAAAATCTGGGTTATGAGATTTTTCCAAAATTATCCTGCTTATCATTTTAAACATTGCTAAACTCTTAATATGAGCTATCTGTCTGTATAAAAGTATTATATAATAACATACTGAATATTTCGTATACTGCGCGAATTCATGGAATCTAAAAATATTAAAGAGTTAATTATGATGGGAGTTTTTTTCTTTAAAATATTGTTTCATTAACCATGCATTACTTTGAAAGTAAAACGCATAAAAGTTAATAATATTCTACCTGAAAGAAGACAGTCCAACTAACTTTAAACCTAAAAGTAGCAAAACAGGATAAAAATCATAAGAACTTTTTTTACTCATTACATTTTACTGTTATTTCCATCTTCCTTGTTTGGTTAAACTGAACTAAAATTTAGTAATAGTTGGTTAAGTGAACTTAAGTAAGTGGAATTAAGCCGGGATGTAAGTACGAAGCTTTGAATTTTTATTCAAAGCAGGTTGAAGTTCAATCCTATGGTAAGTTTTCGTTGTTTTCTTTTTTCTTTTCTTAATCGCCCTCCATGATACTATTACCTCCAAATCGGATTGTGAGTATTTCCTATTATTTTGACTCCCCCCCCCTCCCTAGTTATATCTACATTTTTAATTTTGATACTTATACCCCTTTGCTTTTTGGCGTTTCATTTTTACGTCTGGCTCTAGGAATATTTTTTTAGTCATTACTTGTACATCAAACCATAACATCAGTGCAAATTACTGTTTAAAATAGGTCCTTTTTAATGATTTACATGCCTACTCAAATACCTGTTACGTAAAAAAAGTATTCAAAATTTTCAAATTTATCTTTGTAAACTGGGACAGCAAGATCATAAATAACTTTCGCAAAACGAATAAATATAATCCACGATTCATTCTACAATAGTATTTACTGATTATTTAATTCACCACAACAACATTCAGGGAATGCACCACAATAGAACCCATATAAAAGAAGTAATATATTTTGTTTTCATATAATACTGGAACATCGTAACCCAATCCATTTATTAGAAGTATAGTCCAGTATTTATTAGAATAAGTTTATTTAGTTGTTGTAGTTGACATATTTGCTTAAGGTAAGCTATAAACTATGTGACCGGAGCTTTTTACCATGTTTGTTTCTTTTCACGTAGAGCAAGAAGCCACTATATTGGCAGATAGGAGGTCACTTTTTTCGTCCCCAGCCAAGATTGAAGTAAAAGACAACTATGGAGTATTCTCTATGTGCCAAAAACGTATCTATGAAGACAAACATGGAGAAATATGGGTGCGTTGCCCTCAATGCGGCTCGTGGAAACACAAAACGTGCTCTGGAACGAAGAACAAAAAAAATCATTTGTGACGTTTCTTGGAGGCTTGAAAAATCAATTTACAGTTCTTAGTTAAATATTTTGTAATAAAAGTTTACAATCATCATGTTTAAAAATCAACGTACAGTTGTTAGTTAAATATTTTGTTCTAAAAGTGTACAAAATCGTGATGTTTTCTAAAAAAACAATTCTTAATCTGTATCTATTAGTATTATATGGGTTTTAAAACATTCTTGCCTCTTTTACAAGGTGTAGTGGAAGGGGAAGAAAAATTGGATAACTATTTGAAATTCTGATGAAAGTGAGTTTAAAGTGAGTTCATTCTTTAAAAGTTGTTTTTTTCTTTTTGGCGGAAAACAAAAAGTATTTTCATGCATTTAAGCTTAAATACCATGTCTAGGCTTAGTTAGTGGTGCAATATAATTTAATTTGAATTAGTTGATCGTAACATAAGCTATTCAGAGTCCAAAAATCTTAGGGGGGGGGGCGAAATATGTCGCCTTTACTTTCTTGTATTAGTACAAATGAAAAATTTACATTACAATATGTCCTCAAATTTTATCTGATTTATATAATCAGATTCAATCTGATATTATATAATTATCAAAAATATCAATTATATAACTTTCAAGCATCATAATAGTGTAAATAAAGTGTTCGCCTGGAGCGGCCTTGGGGCTTCTTAAACAAAGATTTAAAAATAAGTACTGCACTATTTCTTCCTAATTTTACTATTCAAATCTTTTAATATATAAAATTATTTGATTTTTAATAATTTTAGGCTTTAGATCTAGAACTCCTCCAATTTCGTTGCTCTGGGCACATGCCCCATGTGTCCATGCCTTAATCTGACCCGGCGCATAAGTTATGATATTTTTTATTGTTTTCTTAATTTAAAGATTGCTTTGTTTACTGTAAATAGCATTGTAAAAAGCATTGTAAAATAAGCCAGGATATTTACTTCTTCAACTTGAATATTTTCTTACCTATTTTAGATAATCAATTGTCTGGAAGGGGATAGTCTAGTGATTAGGATATCGGATATGGAATCATAGGAAAAAGAAATAAAAGCAATTTTGGTTTTATTTAAAACTTCCAAATGAAATCATCCTAAAAACTCTCGCAGTCTGCATAGGCGGCTCGTGCGGGGGGGCAGGGGGGGCGACCGCCCCTCCACTTTTAAAAGTGGAGGGACCTTGCCCCCCCCCCCCCCCCCCCCCCCCCCCACTTTTCAAAGCTCAAAATTAACGATCGACGAAAAGTGACTTTTTTCATTTTTTTACTTTAGGAAAGCGAAAAACTACATTTGAATAATTTCAGATAAACCAGCTAAACGACCGATATACCATCCTTCTTAGCTTCCTATCCTCTACTTTTGCATTCACAGTTTTAAAATACTTCTATAATTCCAAAAGCAATCACGTGAATTAACTTCAACTCGGCGGTTCTCAACTTGTGCAATGCTCTCCTCGAGGGGACGGGGGAGGGACGTTATTGTGCCACTTGTTGAAAAGCGTCAAATGTGTTCGGATTACAAAGTTCTTTTTTTTTTTTTTTTTGTATGACTTTTCTGTGTAGAAAATGGTGCGTACGACAGAGAGAGATTCCAAATGAACAGAGCAAAATAAGATAACGTAGTAAAACGAAGTTTTTCATTTTTAGTACAAAGTATTTGACAATTTCTCCAGCCCTTTTAGCTAATGCAATTCAGGTTAGAAAATTTATCAAACTGCACAGATACACGGATTAATCGGAAACCAGCGACATTTTTCTGATTATTTGTAATCGGCAGATTTTACCCATTAATTGGTTGACACATCATTTTTTATTTTAAATTAATTAAAGCAAGAAATTATGCTGAATGAGTTTAAAAAACAATTAATACATGTATTTTTCCTTAAATAAGATGATTTGTAGCAATAAATAAATTCATAAAAATAAAAATATACAGAATTTAAAACAAGTTTCTTAGTTTATTTTTTTAAAAATAGTTTACTGAAATATTTTGCATTAAAGAAAATGTGACTGTGATTAGTTCTCCCCCTCCCCGTCCCCCAAGCGATTGATGGAAAACTACAATACAATCTCTCTCCTTTTTTTTTTCAGTTATTACATTCAAAGTTTATACATACAATTACAACGTACATTTAACAATTTTCCAATTTAGTACCTTTTTATTCAACCAAAACTTTGTATTATTAAAAAATTTTTGACTTCATAAAATTTAGTAAATATGCTTTAAGTTTTTTCACAAAAATTAACGGTAAAGACATTTTAATTTATTTAATTGATCTGTACATATGTGCATGGAAGGCTGCACACGTCTCTTGTGTTAGTACTTTTCGTCCTATCTAACCTACGGTGTAGATCTTTTTAAGATTGCTTTATAATTTTTACAATAATTAAACGTTCGTTGTTAAATGGCTACTAATAATAAAAGAAATCGATTCTAAATTTAAAATACCTGCTAATCATGGACTACTAAACAAATATTTGAATTTTCTTGTCCAATTAACAGAATGAAATTTTATGAACAATGATAAGAAACATTGCGCACAGTTTGAGTAAAATTTCGAAATATTATTTGCAAAAAAATATGAAAATAATAAAAAATAAACTATCACTCTCATGAATGAACTAATAATAACCAATTTTGAAAAGTTGAAATTTCAAAAATAAATAAATGAATATGTGGTGATTGAGTTACTGTACATTTTAATAAATCAACTGTTGTCTATTACCGATAAATCCACAAAAGGTCAGTTTGCATATATCGGTGCCTCCCCACTAAGGAACTTAGTCTAAAATATGACAAATAATACATTTTTTAATAAATTAGTTCCTATTTCCATATTACCTATAATCTAAAATTTTAATTGATTTTTGACATTAATATTACACCTTTATTTCATACTTATTGTGTTTTGTGTCAAGATAGTCCATTGGAAAAAAAACGGGCAGGTCCACCAAGCATTTTTGAAATTCTTATTTGGTCTGAAGTCCCTATCTTCATAAAAACAGGTGAAGTGTTCGGAAATTTTTTTTTAGTCTGGAGTTTGATGTGCTAATGGCGCCACTCATTCACTCCTTTCTCATACGGCAATAGCGGTGCTAGCTTTTACGAGGCTCTGGGCATTAGGAGTCAATCATGGAGACTATACGCTAAGGAGATAAATCTCCGCTTCCGAATCGTGGCAACAAAATTTCACTTTTCTAGAGGGCGCTGCTGCCACATTTTAGACTATTTCCAAGAGAACGTAGGTGATTTTAGTGTAAATTTGAAAATTTAATTTCCGCCAGGAAAAATTGAAAACGGTGAAAATAAAAATTAAGCTTTGGCATATGATAACTATGCATACTGAAGATTAATATATCATGCCTGAGAAAGCCGTTAAAAGCTTATATATTTAGAGAGAAATGTTTCTTTAATGCATCAATGGATCTGTGTCGTCTGCTACGCATTTGCATATCGTACGGCTTCGTCAGAGCACCTTTAAAAGAACCTTTCGCGTGATTTCTTTTTTTGTTGAGACACTAGAAAAAAAAACTACTGCTTATTTATTTGCAGGAATTAAAACATAATCGTCTTCTGGGGCTGTTATGAATTTTAAGAGGAAAACCGAGAAAAATAAGCAATGAGCAGCGATTAAGTGGACAGTTGATTCCTCGCAAAACTAAGCATAACTCGCTGATATGTTTTACCCCCCCTTTCATTTATGAATGACGTCGCCGAGATTTTAATCTATTAATTTATATTTTGACTCTATTTATTTTCCGTTCAATCTTTTTATTTTTTTTTTCGTTTCATTTTAATGAAATAAAGGCTGTGATATTAATATCACACATAAAAACCATGATAAAATCTAACAAAGTAAATGCATAATTTATACTTATTGAATAATAAGGATCGAGCTCCCCCCCCCCTCCTCCTGTTTTTAAGTATAGCTTTCTGCAGTTTTAAAATTGTTTGAAAAATAATAATCTGGCTACTAAAATAAAATTCATATTTCTAGTTTCCAATCCTCTAGTTTTGATTCAATTTCATTTCACGTCAGTTGCGAATCCGGGGGGAGGGGGGGAGATGTATTCTCCTTTAAGTGACTAAGGTTAACCTAATAAAGGGAGTTATGTTTTGAAATATTTTTTCTACACCTCCTAGTTCTCAAAATTGACACCTTTGACCAAGGGCTATCCCAGGGTAACATATGGAAGGGGGTCATGTCTTTCATTTACGCAATCAGGGGGCATTTTGATTGTCCCTCTTTCCCAGAAATTGGAAACAATTTAATTATGCATTTGTGTATGAATTTTGCTGTTATTCTCTATGATAGTCCCCCCCCCCTTTGAAGTATTCTGTAAGACTGGCCTAAAGGAGGCATTTTTCTAAAATTCAATCTTCTAATTATGTTTGGTAGACGGGGTTCTGTGTAATACCAAACTTATGCGAAAGAAATATTTTTCTTGTGTGAAGTCGGTGAAAAAGGGAGAGGTGGTCACAAGGGGCGGGGGGGGGCGCTGCCATTGAAGTATTTAGAGTGGGTTTCTGATCTCTTTTTTTTGGGGGGGGGGGACTCTCGTTTTGGAATGGGGGCAGTGGCGGATGGGGCAACATGAACCGGCCCTGGCATTTACAGGTCAGCCGGCCCCCTTAAGACTTGCTCCTTGAAGAGGAGACGCTCCCACCGTCCTTAAGTTTTTTTTTTTTTTTTTCAGATATAAAAGATACAGCGGATACATCTTCTAGTTTTAGTAGGGAGTTAATTCTAGAATTTGAGTATTCAAATTAGGAGAACTGCGTTTACGAATGTGGAGAAAAAGAATGAATAATACGAACACCTGCATGGTAAAAATTAATATTCTTGCTGATGATGGGGGGAGGGGGGTTCAGGGGCACTCCCCCGGAAAATTTTCAAAATTATAGCTTCAAAAACGCATTGTTAAACTTTTTAAATGATCTTGGGCGATGTTTGCGGGAGGGGGTATTTGGAGAATTCCCCCAAAGCTTTTTCAAAATTAGAGCTCCAAAACGTATGCGTAAGCATTGTTTTGAAACACTAGGGGGGAGAAGGGCGTTCAGGAATTCTTTCAGGGCAAAATTTCTCAATTGAAGTTCCCAAAGCGCCAATTTAGGTGACAATTGACGATCTTTGGGGGGGAGGGCTATGTTTTTTGAAATTGAAGTTCTTCAAAAAGTTTGTTACCTATCAATTGCTCCCCCCCCCCTCTCCTAAAGTCAGTATCTGAAGGTCTTATGTGCAATAACGATTGATGAGGAACTTCTCACGCGATATCGCGTGAAAAGAGAACGTATAATTTTGATGAACGTCTTTAAACTATCTTTGACAATGTTAATGAGAGCAAAGATCCGGTGTCCTCCCCTCCCCTCATGGAATTTTTTTCAATTAGTTGTCTTAAAAATGCATTCTAGGTGATCTTAGGTAATGTTTGGGAGAGAAGAGGCTCGAAGGTGCTCTCCAGGAATTTTTTCGTAATTGAAATCTAAAGAAAGGGATTGTAGGTCTTCTTTGATAACGTAAAGGGGACCAACAATTCTGAGAAACCGAAGCTTAAAAAACGTTTTTTCATCGACTTTCAATGACGTGAGGGCGAAGAATTTTCGGGACATATTTTGGAATTGAATCCCATAAAACGAAATTTGAGAGGACCTTTAGTGATGCTGGCGAGCGTGTAGGGAACAAAATATTTTCTAAGTTAGCTTTTAAAACGCAGTTTTTGTCCATCTTCGGTAATGTTAGTGGGTGAAGCTGTTCGGGGACATTCATTCGGTAATTTTTCGAAAGTTGAATTCTAAAACGCAGTCGTAGATGATATTCGCTGATGTTACCAAGGGTTCAGGGGCTCTTCTCAGAAATCTTTCCGGGATTGAAGCCCTAAAAAAGAAATTTCACACCACCTTTGGTGATACAAGAGGGAGGAGATATTCGATGACCTCTGAAAAATTTCTTAATTGTAGTCCTAAAAAGTAAATTTTAAATGATCCTTAAAGATGGGGTGGAGGCACTTCTGCAGGATTTGGGTGATCACTCTCCTGGAAGCTTTTCGAATTTGAAGTCCTAAATACGAATTGTAAGCCATCTTTGATAACGATAGGCGATATGAGATGGGACTGGGTTCCGATTTAGAAACTTCCCCTGCACTCTTTCAAAATAGAAGTTTTAAACACGTTTCTAATCTACCTTGGAGGTGTAAAATGAAGGGTAAGGCTAAAGGATGTCTCTGCCTTCCGCATTCTTTGCTAAGTCTCTATCTTTTTATTAAATTATTGATACAAATGTTATGGAAAAACCTCCCCCCAGTATATCTTTTCCGAGATCATTTTAGTTCTTTGGTTTTTTTCATAGTGAAATTTTCAATTACCAACCTGATGTTTGAAGTTGTTTGAAAATAAAGAGTTTGAGATTCATTAAAATATTTTTTAACATTTTGGACTGATGTGGTACTTTTCAGGGACACCAGATCTTCTTCCAACTTAATTTTACTTTAAATATCCTCCAGCTAGAATATCTTAATAAAGTTTTATTTTACTTTCGTTTTATACATTCAAACACTTAGTATTCATTACGTTGCAATGTTTTAAATCTCCCTTATTGCATTTTAACTTTTTTTCTATTTAAAACATGCTGCGACGGCCCCTATAAAACCGCCATTATTATCCAGCTATTCATTCATTGTATTAAATTAAAATTTGTCATAGGTTTTTACTATGTACTGAATACTTTTTTGGTTGATTTTTGTTTTTTTTTTTTTTTAATTTGTCCGAATGTCTCAAAAAATTTCAGCTGCCTTTAGTTAGGTAAATTATAATAAAGAACCGTGGATGTTCCTAGATAATATTTAAAGGTTTAATATTCAAGGGTTGCATTTTCTTTCAAAATTTTGTTGAGAAAATATTTTTTGTCACGGGAATTCCACTTGGTATTTTGTTACTTCTATTTAATTTTTTTAAATATTGAGAAGGTTTTCTTTTTTTTTTACTTTGTTCATCCCTAAATTAAAACTGGCAGCCACGGTTCTACGCTACCCCTGGAGGCGGCCCTGCCTTTACGTGTTCATTGTCCCCTACAGACTATTATTACAGGCAGCTGTTAGGGCCTTAGAAGGTCCTGGACAGTTATGCAACAAAGTTATCTTATCGGCCGACCGATGAATTTACAGACACACAGTAAAGCATCTTATTGCTCACAGCAGAGCATTTTTTAAGGAATTTTTACTAGGTGACACAAGTTTACCATAAGAGTAAAAATAATTGAGAAGGTTACAGCCTTTTTCTCAACAAATGTATGCATAATCGTCGCCTCAAAGTGGTATTTCTGTAAGTAATGACGATCTTTGGTTATGTTAGGATTGAAGAGGTTCGGTGTCGCTCACCTGTCTATTTTTCGAACTTGTAGCTCTAAGAATGCAGATTTAGGCGATCTTTTTGATGATGTTAGAGTGAGGAGAGATTTGAGGGTCCATATCCCAGGAAATTTTTCTTTATTTGTAATCTTAAATGCATTCTAACTGTCTTTCGTAATATTATGCGCTCAGGTGCGACTCCCTCTCCACGCCCGTTTTTCGAAATTGAAACGTTCAAAACACAAACATTATGTCCAATAATGTTCAGAGGAGGGTGGTTCGGGGGTTGTCCGGCGGATTTTTTTCTGCAATTGTAGTGCTAAAAACGGAGTTCAATGCGCTCTTTTTGTGATGTGACGTGGAGAAGTGATTCTAGGGCCCGCAACAAGAAATTTTTCTAATTTGCAGTCTTAAAAATGCATTCTACTTGTCTTTGATAATGGTAGGGGAGAAGAGGTTTGGAGCACTCCCTCGGAAATTGTAGCTCTAAAAAATAAAAGATTAAAAAACTGAAACCCGACTACGGCAAAAAAAAAACCTAAAAAAGATAAGAAACAAGGTAGGTGCTGTTTAATATCATCGTCCTATTGAGTAAAACCAATAATTTGATAGGTTAGATATTCCTATTTATTTAGTTCTATTGAAATCCTCTGTCACTTTCACATTAATAACATTATAATTCAATTCAAATGCCGTTGTCGTGCGTTCTCAACTATACAGTTCTACTATACCGCACGACTACGATATTTGAATTGAACTATAATGTTATTAATGCGAAAGTGACAGAGGATTTCAATAGAACTAAATAAATAGGAATATCTAACCTATTAAATTACTGGTTTTACTCAATAGGACGATGATATTAAACAGCACCTACCTTGTTTCTTATCTTTTAGGTTTTTTTTGCCGTAATCGGGATTCAGTTTTTTAATCTTTTATTTTATTTAAATATTTTCCGTTTTAATCTAAGATGGAAAAAAATAATAGCGTGAGTAATTTACGGTAAGCATTTTAGTTTGATATGCAAGAATGGTAAACTTAATTTATTGCTATTTACATGAAGCTGATAGAAAATTTAAACAACAAAAGATTGATTTTACTTAATAAGACTATAATAGTAATCAATACCAAACTTGTTTCTTACCCTTTGTTCCCTTAGTCGGGTTATAAATAAATTTATTTAAAACCCACGCTAAAAAAATCCTTTAAAATCGAGTTTTACAAGGTAAAATCAACTCCTCCTATTGTTGAAGTCGATTGATTGCGTACGTTACTTGGGCCATAATACCGAATCAATTGACACCTTATTCATGAAAGTCGGATAAATAGTTTAGGTGCTACAGTGGAACATACACAAATACAAAGACTGCTAATTTTTTTAAAAAGCAAATAAATCGTCTCATGCTACATTTGAAGTCGGTTAAAATATAGCCTATGTTACTCGGACTATAATAGGGAATCGATTGACATCTTATTTATCAAAATCGGATGAATAGTTTAGGCACTACGGTGGATAATACGTAAATACAAAAACATACATAGACTGCTAAAATTATAACCCTTCCTTTTGGCTTCGCCGTAGCCGGGTGAAAAACAGAAAAATGTTCTGCCAAAAGCCAGTAATGTTTCTGAAACGGTTCTTGAAACTTTTTAAAGAATTGGGAAATCTCTGTTAAAGTCAGCCATGTCTCGGGAACCTTCGAGAAGAATGTGGTAGGTGGGTTTTAATTAATTAATTAGAACCTCGTCGCTCCACCAACAGAGCTCCAGAAGCATTAAAGCAGACACGACAGAACTGCAAGTAAGGACTAAGCATACTCCTGGCAAAGCTGAAGCGATCCTTGACTAATTCGCTCTTACCGATACATTAGTCAGTCTGGACAGACAGTAATCATGGTCAAGTCGACACACTTAATAAACAAGCTCAGTCAGTCTTTAAACTGGTAGCGAAAAAATATTTTTCACAGCAGTGAAAAGTCTGCATTCGTGTAGGTTTTGGCAATTCAGGAAACTGTTTGACAAATATACTCGATTTTCTCAGGAAGTGGATGAAAACCTACGAAGTCCCGAAACGTTCCACTGAAATAGCCAGTAACTTCGACCTTTTTTTTACAGTGTAGTCATCCAAGTTTCGTGGGTGATTTTCGTATCGTTCGAAGATATTTTTAAAAGATTCAGGACTGTAAGTGTCAAATGTAACCTATGTTAGCCGGGTTACAATTAAAAAACAAAATAGGATGAATAGTTTTGACGCTGCGGTGAAACAACCGTAAATACAAACATACATAGACTGCTAAAATCATAACCCTTTCTTTTGACTTTGCCGTAGTCGGGTAAAAACGAATAATACAATAGCTTGAGCACTATATACTTGCAAGCAAGCATCTTAGTTTGAAACACATGAAAGATAAATTAAATTACAGTGTTACTACATAAAACTGGTAGACAACTTAGATTATAAAAGATTGATCTTACTTAATAAGAATATAATAATAATCAACACCTAAATTGTTCTTTACCTAATGATGTTTTTTCCGTAGAATGGTTACAGATTTTGTTATATTTATTTAAAACCCGTGCTAAAAAGAGAAAGGAATGAAATTGGTTAAAATCAGGATGTATAAGGTTAAATCAAGTTTTCCTATTACTGAAGTCGGCAAAAATATAGCCTATGTTACCCGGTGTGCCGATCGGCGCTTTTTCCCCTTCGATTCTTGAAGACAAAATGTATGAAAACCGCTAGATGGCAGTGCGGTCGAGGTGCACGTTCAATTTCGCGGTGTTTACATTAGTAGACGCGGGATTTTGTTACAATTTAGTTCCGCGTTTCTCTTTTTTACTTTTATTTCGTGAATATTTCATGAAACAGCGTTTAAGGCTTTTAATGGAGGCATCAAAGTTGAACATTAGAAGAAATAAAGCTTCATCTTGTTTCGTGCCAGGGTGCAAAAGTGGGTACAAAAGATGCAAAGAAAAAGTTTCGCTTTTTAAAGCTCCAGCAGATGAAGAAAAACTAAAGAAGTGAAACTCGTTAATTCCCAAGTTAGATAAAGTTTTTGATAAATATTGCTCAATTTGTGCTCTGCATTTCGAAAAACATTTTATTGAAACGTATTATAAGCATATTATAAATGGTGAGGAAAACCTCGAGGAAAACCTTTTTTGAAAGATGAGACTTTCAGCTTTATTATTAGTAGAGAAATAAGAGATGCGCTGTTATTGAATACTTAGGGGCCATTCATTAATTACGTAAGGATGATTTTGGCAATTTTTGACCCCCCCCCCCATGTAAGGGTACGTAAGATTTTTCACCCCCCCCCCCCCCCCCCATTCTTATGTAAGATTCCATTTCGTTTTTCAAAATGATAAAATAACAAATCTTGGAATCGTTACATCACTGGAATCGTTATGAAATTCACATTATTAAATTAAACATTTTGCGTAAAGAAATAGTTACAGAAAAGAATCTAAACTGAATGTTTTTTCGACTTTTTTTTTTTTTTTTTTTGATGTAATATTAATTACAAATAAAACATGCCGTACGCAATGCGACTCCTTTATTATATTTTACACTATAAATTCTTTATAAAACAAATAAAAAAACATCTTATCCCAACACGTTTCTTACCTTCCAGACGCAAATGGAACATAATCTCTGCCAAATCACTTGACCGCGCAATTTCTAATGTGAAATACCGACTTGGAAAATATTATGTAAGAATGAGTTTGACCCTCCCCCCAAGTAAGGGTACGTAGAGGCTTTTCCAACCCCCTCCCCCTCGGGACCCTTACGTATTTAATGAATGGGCCCTTATAGTCTACTATTTTCATTGAAGATAAATAAATTAGCATAAGGTAATTTTATATGCTTCAAAAAATAAACGAACACCCATTTTGCGCAGAAATAAGTTCAATCCGAAAAACGGGGCTTTTAAACTGCGAAATCAGCATGCAATCGCTGATTTAAAACGAGTCTGATTGAGAAGCATAACGTACTCCTCGAGTGCAGCGCCACCTGGATTTTCCTCAGATCTGACCTCACTTTTTCCCCGTCGATCGGCACACTACTCTTTCTAGGCACTATACCCGGGTCTCAATTACGAAACGAATGACACCTTATTTATCAAAATCGGCCAATTTTGAACGATGCTGGCGAAAAGGAGAGGTGGGGGACCCTCCCCTGGAAACTTTTACAAGTTTTTTTTTTAAACTCAGACGATCTTTGGTAATATTAACAAGAGGAGTGGTTTGGAAGATCCCATATTAAAAAGGGAATGAAGAATAATTACATAGACTAGCATATAAAGCCAGTTTTGTTACTATTTCTAAAACATTTATGATCAGGGCCGGATTTAGACTTAACGGGGCCTTAAATTATTTCAGGTATGGGGCCCTTTTTGTAATCCGGACCACTTTGTCGGTGGCGAAAGAGGAAATGCTAAAGTTTTTTTTTTTTTTTTTTTAATGACTATTATTACTTTTTTTGCTCTATATTTGCCTTTTCCCCTGAGACACATAAAGTTATGCATTATTTTCTTTCTTCCTTCCTTTCTTTCTTTCTTTTTTTGTGTGTTTTTTTTTTATGTGTGTTTGCCTGCCTTTTTGGATTTCCCTTAAGAAGGGGAATAGCATCAAGAGAACGATGCAGGGCTCCCAATTTAGGGGTTCCGGTGGTTCCCCTAGAGGGAATTTTGGAAAAATAAATATATAGTAAAGTTCTGCAGTAAGCCATATAAAGGAAGATTGGAATCAAAAATATTCGGGGGAAAAGTAGGCAAACAAAACTTTTTTAAATTATGTACTCTTGCAAGTTGAGATAATACACAGTAAAATTTTTTTAGGGATCGACACATCGATGAGGCAGTCGACAGAGAGATAGAGCGAGCGAGGAGAAAGGATAATGCATTGTTACTTGCGCTCATGGACTTTCGATACAGCTAGTTTTTAATCACCTCTGCAACCCATCTACAAATTTCTTTAAAAGAAATAGGGTACACAATTAGAAAATGGTAGCAAGAGAGTAACATACTGCCCATTTGAACAATTCATAATTTATACTCTTAGTAAGGAATAAAATTGAAGCATACTTTGACGAACATACATTGAAGCACACACTGAATTTAACATATTTTGGCACTCCTCCCCCTTATCAACTCCAATTTGTTAGAAATTTTAAAATTCAAGGCTTTGTAGCCACATTTTTGCAAAATTTCAAGCATTTGAAAATGAAATTGATTTTTTTCAAGTATTTCCATTTTTTTAGGAACGATAATACACAACTTTTCGTTATAAGCAATAGCTTTCAACTAAAATGTAAATCCGGCCCTGGAAATGATAGTATAAATAACAGTCTACAAAACATTTTTACAAATTAAAAGCGGTAACGGATAACTAAAGTAAACGTTTTAGAAATAAGTAAATTTTTTTACGAACCAAACTTGCTCTTCAAAATCCTTTGTTTGAATCATCAAAATAAATTTCAATTTCATTATAACTTTAAAAGGATTTTTAATTACAGCTAAAACGTGTTACAAATGACTCCATCATTTTTCAGTCCTGTTGCCTCGAAACTGGAGAAAAAATAAATAGATTGCCAGTGCCTACAAGTTTCAACGCGCGAATCCTTTTTATTCACAAAGCCATAGAAAAGGAAGTGGTAGATGTGGTATAATCCTCAGTTACCCTAAAGCAAAAATTACGAAAAAGAATTCCAGGAAACAATCCTGACCCTTCAGCCTTAGGCTTCACTCTCGGAAAAATACCTCTCTCTCTTTGCATCTTCGAATGAAAAACAGCTGTTTCCGTTCGGAAAACTCCTTTTGCCGTCCCGTTCCAAGTAGTGTTCCTGTACTGGTCCCTGACCCGTACCCTGTACACAGATGGCCGTGAAATGGTTATCGGCTATCATCAATGAAAGGGCTAATGAGGTGGGGTGCTAATCGATTGCTTAGTCTGGCGCCGAGTGCGTGGTGGGCCGGTCCACAAGGGAAGAAAAAGAAGGCTTTCGTCATGTACGAGTCGACAGTTTTTTTTTTTTTTTTAAAGAAGGCAGGTCTTCCTAAGTTTTACAAAGATTTGAAATCCGTTTACAAAAATGAGTGAACCAATTTTAGATTTTCCAATGTCGCAAAGTGGTTTGCTTTCGCATCTTCTAGGCGACAGATTTTTTTCACTAGTTTTTTAAGGAAGAACAAAATGAAAACAAAAAAGTTTTTTTTTTTTGTACTATTCAATTGAAAGATTTAATGCGGCCCAAACCGAGGCGGCCCACCGGGCATTTGCCCGGCTGCCCGCCGGCCCCATCCGCCACTGAATGGGGGATGATGCTCGGTAACATTTGAGGGAGATGCAGCATCACCATTATTAGGAATGTGGATCCCGGTCTCTGTGAGCTCTAATTTTCATTCCAGGGTCCCCCATACCGAACACTATTTGTGGCTTAACCAGTTGGGTGGGACCCTGAAGACGGCTCTGATTTTCAGATCCAGATCCCCCAGAGTTATCATTTCGCTCGGAGGACTTGGTGACTACAAGCATATCCCCGTCTTAAAAATACACACACACACCACTGCCCAGGAGGAGGGACCTGCTCGAGGCCCCTGAACCATAGGATATTGATGCCGCCGTTCAAAAAGAGGAACGGCAGAGTTTTGATCTGTGCTGGATGCCACTTGCGTCTTAAAAAGGTAGAGAAAAGGCGAGAATGTCCGCTATGAAGAAAGTCGAATCACACAGGGCGAACCCGGATATTCAAATTTTGGACCTCCTGCAAAAAATTACCAAAGATTCTTACCACCCACTGGATTGGGCCGCGGGCCCTTCAGTGCTATGGGGCCCACTGCAGGGACAAGAGCTATCTGTAGAAACAAGAAACCCTACGAGTAGGGTACTATTGCAACTCATGATTGCAAAAAACATGATTTGAATTCCAGATGTCAGAAGACAAATTATAATTTTATTGTTATTCACTTAACTCGTGAACAGGGCCGATCCTTGGGTGTCGCCCACCCGTGTGCAAAGATCAAATGTGTCACCCATCTAGAGCATCTTGCAATTTTTGACTAGTTTTAACATGCTTATCCATCTTCCTTCAAGTTTTTGTGTCGAGTTTAAAGGAAAATACCAGAAAAAGGATGAATTTATGAGAAGTAAGAAAAGTTAATTCTAACAAGGTACTCTTTTGGTATAGTCAAGCCCAGTGGTTGGAAGTAGTGCGCTACAAGTAGCGACGCTACTGTAGTAGCTACATTTTTTAGTAGTTTGTAGTGTAGCGCACTACTTTTGAAAAAAAGTATAGTAGCGAGTAGTTCGATACAAAAAAAAGGAGTTTGTAGCGATTTCAAGAAACTACTTTTAAATAAGTTTCGAAAAAAAAAATGAGGTTTCAAACAAATCAGACTGATGCAAGTCTTAAGCGAGTAAAAGTTGCACCAATCAGATTCGTAACACTCTGAAAAATACGAGCTGACCTCAGACATATTATTTTGACGCTGTAAGTTTTTTCTGTTTGACGCCATTAAATTGTTTGGCATTGAAATGTTCCCATTTTCTCACTATTCGCCTTGAATAGAGCATTCATAGAAAGAAAAGAATAAGCGATAATTGCCAATTTAGTACAGTGTTTGTGCTTTCTGGCAGCAGAAAATGTCCCGTGGATGAACATTTTAAAATGTTTTAGGCCCTGACCGGTTAGCAATAAATATTACAGTCTTATAGAAATGTATGATAACTTTGACAAGAGAGACAGTAGAAAGGAATTCAAAGCAGGTGGATTGCAATACTGAATGAGGAAAACAGCACGAGAAGAGAAACAGCATAGCTACATTTAGTTGTAGGTGGTCACAACAAGTTTCTCCCATGAGAGAATATTTCGTATATTTTTCATTCTAAATATGACGTTGATGAAATATAATTTCACATAAGTGGACTGTTTATCTTAAGTTTGAAAATGAAAGGAAAAATAGAATGTTTCTGACAACTATAGAAATTTAAAGATTTTTGAAATGCTTGAACAACTAAAAATGCATCGAATATAATTACTGCATTTTATCTAATTTCATCTAATAATTACTGCATCTATTGTACAGTACTATTGTAATGCTGCACTTAATTATTGCTACATACTATACGTACGGTATTATTTTATTTTATACCTTCGCATAAGTTGATATTCGACTGTATATAGGGATGACATTGATACCGAAAGCTTTTTGCTTCACTGGCAAAATATGCATGAAACGGGAGCAATAATCATGAACCATATTATAAAATGAAATGCAATCGGAATGCAACTAGAAAGAGATGCAGTGAAAAAACTAAATTTCTTTTCATCACGAAGGTAAAAAAATGTTCCTAAGTCCTGAATACAATCGATAAAAGAACCATTTCTGTAATATGGAAACCGGAAATGTTGCCATTAAAGCCGGAAACCCGATCTCTTTATAAATCGACGACAGCGCTCATGGTGAGAAAGTGAAATTTTTGAGCCGTTTTCAGGTGTTGCCATTCGTAGGAGATTTCTCTCCTTCTTATATGTCCATGGAGTCAATATAAATGGGAGACCCTTTTCGAATGCGCCGCGTAGTC
This sequence comes from Uloborus diversus, assembly GCF_026930045.1. NCBI lineage: Eukaryota > Metazoa > Arthropoda > Arachnida > Araneae > Uloboridae > Uloborus > Uloborus diversus. Next base: position 135,601,113 of record NC_072733.1, on the reverse strand, counting down.
CCTAGAGGAACTAAGCCCTATGCGATGGACAGTTCTCATTGTGTGTAGCGTTGCCTGAGATATTTGGAGTGTCCGGCCACGACACAAAGAGGAGACATCATGCAAGGTCACCATGTTTATCTTTCAATTTTCTGCGGTGTCACTGCAGGTGCCTCCATGTCTAGTCTATTATTTAAAGTGTTCGTTGACGCGTGCCACACAAAGGTGTCCAGCTCCT